>NC_082343.1:34140024-34440979 GCF_027477595.1 Haemorhous mexicanus
TGCGGGTTTCCTCCTCTCGGCCGCGGGATCAGGACGGGTTGTGGGACAGCGGTGCTTCCCTCCGGTACCGTGGAAATTACATCTCCGCACTTCCCCGCGAGGGGCCGCGTTTATCCCGAGGCGGGGCGGTGATGGGGGCGCAGCGGGCGCTGCCGCCCCCTCCCTGCCCCGGTGGCGGAGCTGTCAGGCGCTGCCTGCGGCCGCTCGCTGCGGTGCCGCTGTGCCTGCCGCTGCTCGCTCCCACACCGCCGGCACACACACAGAGAAGAAAATATTACTGCTGAGGGGAAGATGGTTTTCCCCAGCAGGTGCCCGCTCCCTGGAGCCGTGCTCGCCCCAAGTCTGGCGCCTGCGGAGGTTGGAGCGACCGCGGGCGGATCCGAGGAGGTGGAGGGCGTGAGGGACCCTTGAGGTCCCTTTTGGGGGCGTGCATGGAAGAACAATCTTGTGTCTTTCATGCTCTAATGCTGACAGAGTCACTTGTTTGAATTTGTGAACCTGGACTTTTTAAACCCTCCAGCGGCGCTGGTTATCAGCCTTGGACAGAGAATTGGAGCCACATTATCCAGCTGGAAATACAGGGAGAAAAATGTGATTTCCTAAACTGTAGGGTGGCTGGAATATCAATATTAACTCCCGTCAAAGCAGAAAAGTGCCACGGATCGTTTAATTGTTGGGGTCGGTGAGAGGGAGCCTCACCTTCTGTGTTACGGGACTGGAAGCGCGACAACAAACCCTGGCATCAGTAATGCGTACGCAAAGCACATGAATTATTTCTGATGGGTGAAATTTGAGCTTGGACTAGAATCACTTCTAGGTTCTGCATTTTTGCACCAGTTTTTTCACTAGCTGTACAAGACATTTGCACCTTTCTAGTCTGATACCAAAATTCATCTGTGAAGTCACTGTTCATGAAATAGTTGTCCACCTCTCTGTTGAAGTTTAGGAAACAAATTCAACAGTCCCTTGAAAATAAAAGAATATTTTAAAACTGAAATGCAGGAAATACTTCTACAGTATAATCTTAATACTATCTACTATGAATGCATGCTTTAAAATGCAGGACCAGATAAATATCATTATGCTGGAAGCCACTTAGATTCTTTTCCACAGGTCAAGAAATATACCCAAGTCACCATGACCCTGATGATCATGACATTGAAACATCAAGACATTCAGCATTTACATCAAGAATTATTAGTTAAACTACCTCATGTAATGGAAAAATGCAGTATTTAGCATGTTAAAGTCTTTTGCTAGAGTACTTGAGCCCAAAACCATAAAGCAGTTCCAATGGCAGATACACACAATACATTGCCACTAATCTGTCATGGTGAATGAAACTTAGAAACCATAGCTGAAGGTCAGAACTTCTGAGGTGCTAACCTAATAAATTAGTTGTCATCTCCATAAAAAGCAGACATTATCTAAGGTAAAGCTGCTTACTTCACAGTTTGCATGTGTTTTTAGTATGATGACAAAGAGACAATGTTACAGATTAAATTTGAACATTCTTTTCAGTTAGGGATCATTGTCTCACACCATCTCTGCAGCTGTTTGCAGGGCAGAGACATATTTAGCAATCACGGCAAAATGGTTCAGGTTCTTTGCTGTTTCTATCAAAACCATCAATGCAGTGGTCTGTTAGAAGCACAGAGTTTTCATTAAATCTGATACTGCATTTTGCTATAGTTGGGATGGTGTGAAAGTGGAGACATCCCAAGGGCTCTTGGCAAAGGGAGAAATGGATACTGACCACTGCCACTGCTTTCTGTAAATATTAAGATAGTTTACTGAAGTAAACTGGGGTTCACTGCAGCCTCTCAAAGTGGTCCAGAAAACTCTTCCCTGTGCATTTTCCCCTTTCCCTTTCCTTTGTATTGCATCACATTCTCGTGGTCACAGAAAATACCCTAGAACTACAGATACTGGCCAAGCAAAGCAAGGCTGTAAATTTGATACAGAGATGCTTCTTTATCTACAATTGACCATAGTGAGCAACATAGCTCCTGACATCATGGAGAAGATTGTAAGAGGGGAAGTTTATGAATGGCCTTATAGAGAACTTGATAGGAAATTAAGAGATGCAGGAATATTTGGAGGTGATAGTACAGGAAACAACAGATGACAGAGGAGTCTCAGAGCCTATATATAGATAATATTTGGCAAAGAAAAATTTTCAAGACAATACAGAGGTCTTAGAAAAATTGATAGGCAAAAAAAAAAAAAATTAATTTTTGCTTCTTTTAAGGAATATCATCATGTTTCAAAGACTCCCTGACAGCCAGTTTCTGAATCTAAACATGTCAATATTTGATAGGTGCATGGAAATTTATAAATTTCACTGTTCACTTTGGTTATGCTACTGGAACAGAAAAGGCACAAAGTTAAAATATACATCACAATAAGTAGCATCTGTAAGAAAATAGAGTTAAAATATTAGGAATGGATTTTATTGTCTGATGTGGCAAATCATGACTCCAAAATTCCAGGTTAAAAAAACAAACCAGGAAACAAGTAACTGTCAAAATAGACAAACTTATTTCAGTTTAACTTCTTTTTTCAGAAGTTTTAGAATTAATTCTCTTCTTTTTTTTTTTTGGAAACATCTGGCTTCATAATTTAGCAGATGCTGCAATTGCTTGGGAATTGCTTTTTATTCTAGCAACATGCCTTTCATTACAGTAGCATTCCTAGAACTTGCAATAGAAATTTTACATGGCAATAGCATCCTAATAACAAAAATACGGCTTTCAAATAGCATTTTCAAATTTCTGCTGCAACTACCCTTGAAATTTCTATTGATTCCTGGGGTATATATTCTGTTGTTCATTCCTCCTCAAGTCATCACAGGTATCAGGCACAATTGTACGTGCAGCTGTGCTTTTGCCATCTGCCATTTCTCCAGGTATTTTCTATGTACAAAAAATCCTAATGAAGACAAAGAAATATTTGGTCCATGTAGGTAAATAAATATGTTTTTAAAATATATTTGAAAATTTTTCTCCTGGTGCCTGTCACAAGGCAAAACTTCCAAACTTTTTTTTTTCACGTTATGAATGTTGCAAGAATAAGGCACAACTTGGTTTTGGGTTTTCTTAAGTCAGTAAATGAAATCTAGTAATCAGAATTTTCTTCACTGTGTGAACTGCATGCAAAAAAAAAAATCAAATCCTTGACAAAACTAGCTTTGTACAATTAGTTTTTCCTTCTAATAAGTTATTTGTTTTCATTCTAATAAAAGCTATTTAAAAATAAAAGCTAAGTTAATCAGACATTAGAAAACAGCCCGCTAGGTATAGTTAGTCTAGATTTAGTAAAATGTGCTGAAGAGAGAATATTCTTTTTTTCTTGATCATAGATTAGAAATGCTCTTCTACAATGCAATGAAGAGTAAAACATAAACAATACCTGCATTTAGTATCTAGAACACAACCTGACACCATTTCTTATGTAGACATTGCAACTAGCATCTCCAGAGTTCAAATAAAATACCAAGATGTGTTTCTACCTGGGCATATGCAGACTCCTCCATCTGCAGTTTCGTTGTTCTCACAGAAGATCAGGTTGGGGGTGGCATTGAAAGAAACAGAACTCAGTTTTCAGTGTTATCTAACCTGAGCTTCGCTGCAATTGATTTGAAGTGTGAAGCTGGAAGAAGTTAAGGAGTCCCACTGTATATAGCCCTGTTCAATCACCCGTTACTGCTGTGATTCATTCACTTGGGAAGCTGGCATGGGAGCTGCCAAAGCTTGTTCAGCAGCGTGGTTTAACACCCGTGCTGTAATAGGAGCCAGCTAACTTGACAGAGGTGGAATATTTCTGTCAGAGCTCTGTCATCTCACAGGCTGCATGTCAGATTGCACAGGGCTCAATACCATTAATTCACCACTATTAAAGGAGTATTTGTTAGTAAGAGTACCATGAGGTCAGAGACATTCCTGTGATTATTGTTTTATCGCTTCAACTGGGCATTATTTTTTTAGGTACTTCCTGTCCTAAAAAGCAACTCTATGTAGCACAGCCTCTGCATTATTGAAATGACCCATGTGAGAGAAGTACAAAATCCAGTTGTGCTTAAAGCTGCATGCTTTTGCTGTGCAAAGCTGGTCTCTGGGCTCAGTGTCTGTAAAGCTGGGCATAGCTAAACCCACTGGCTGCTCTTCAAAGATACTAAGGCTCTGGACTTAGAAATTATCTGAAACTGAAAATGTTGGCACATGTATAGCAGTCTGGCTACAGCAGTTTATATCTTCCCAATAACTGATTTTGGACCTGTGAAAATCAGCTGCACTGAATTCAGTGCTACTTAGTCTTGACTATCAACAACAGAGTAAGCTTGCTTAAAGCTAGCTTGGCTCCTGCTAAATAATATTTTAATTATTTCCCCAGCTGTATAATAGGCATACTCAGTGAGCAGCCATGGGGCATTTATAAACAAGACCAAATGCTTGTCTGCATTTGTGTTCACTGCATTAATTTCATGTTCAAAGGAGCTCCAGTGAAGAGCTGGGGCCAATTCTTTGAAATCCTATTTGTAGGCCCAGAGGATATCCATCTGTCTTCTGTGTGTGCCTGACAGTGCTATTCAATGCATTGTTGCATGCAACTCCTTCAACATGTTTTCAAGCATCTTGCAAGTTTGACTACTTGCTTATACCAAAATTTATAAAGTGATGCTTCTTATTTCCATCAGCCCCAAAAAAGCTCCAGTCTATATATTTTTTAAATATCTAGTTGTGCAGCTGAGATTCTGTCTATGTCTGCCTTACAGCAGCTGCATTATCCCAGCAGAAAACAGCTGTGAGATTTGTATTAAACTTCCCTGTCTAGGAAGACAGGAGCTGCCCATGTCTCCTCCTTCCCACAGCTCTTTTTATAAGTAAGAATAATCACAGAAAAGCAGTGTAGCTGGCATTTTCCTTTACCCCAGCAGGTCCTGGCAGTTGTATCAGCTGGACAGAGTTATAAGCAGCCATGAGAAAATTTTAATCTTCATTAAATGTTAATCCCTGCAAACACTTACATACATATCAGTTCAGTTATATAATAGGCATACTGAAATCAGTGGGACAACCCTGGGAGAACAGTTACTCATACATATAAATGTTTATAGGATTCATTTCCTCCTTTTGCTCTGAATCATCTGGAATAATGTCTTCCCCACAACTTCACAAGGTGAGTTTTGTGGTATAATCCTGTTGATAGCTCAGTTCTGGTGAACATCAATAGGAATTAAGATATTCCCTGTTTGCTGCAAAGCCCTCCTAACTAGAACATAGTAAAATAGTATTTTAATCTACAACTCCCTGTTGTGTCCCATCCTGCAGTGCCTCAGGTTTTATTTTTTCATTTCTGTCCATTTCATTACTTCAAAAAAGCTGTTCTCTCATTGTTAATATAATTATTTTCATCCTTCTAATTACTTACACAGTTCCTACAGTATAAAACACTATAAAGAAGTAATTGCCTGCCATTTGACATTATTTCAATGCATTCAGAGTTTTTTATTCTCATTTGAGTCTTATTGGCCCCTATCATTATTTTTATAATTGATTTGAATTTCCTCTTCCTCACAGGAATTGATGCTTATTTTAAGGCACATCCATGCTAGGAGACATAGCACACAACACTTGAAATAACTGTGGAATGATGTGATGTCATTAATATGCTGTCCTGGCACAGCAGTCTTTCCAGCTACAGCCAGCTGAGGAATCCAGATTATGACCTTTGTGTTAGGGAGCTGAGATTCATGTGATATTTTCTGCTGAGCTGTTTGTTTAAAAGATGGCTTCTCTCAACACCTTTGGGTGGATTTCTCTGTGATTGTCAGGAATCAATGGGCATTGATACATTTTAGGAGGAGCTATTTCAATTTTGTATTTCAGTCCAAAGCCTCTCAAATCCACTGTGGTTGCTCTTCAGCCACGATGGTAATCAGAAATACAAAGGGGTCAAAATGTTGTTAGTTTTTCTTCCTGTCCAAAGAAAATAGAATGAGATAATGTTTTGTTTGAGAACAAGATGACCTTGGTGAAGCTGAGGGTCTATAATTGCTTGGTTCCTCCTCTCTTTCAGGCTCAATGCTGTGGCATGTTTGAGCCCTGCTTCTGCTGTTTATCTATGGATAGTGTGAAGTCCAGGAGAGAAATTTCTTGCACCCCTAATCTCAGCAGAGCTGCCAGTCAATTAGCCCTACTACATGGCATAAGCATAGAGGCACTAACATAAAACAGACTAAACTTGCCTAAAAGGCTCCAGCTTTCCAACACTGCATGGATGTTGTGGCACACAGAGCTAGGAGAAAAATGCTGATCTGGAGATTCAGCACCCAGTTTTCAACAGGGCAAGCACACATTATTCATTCAGTAGTATTGGAGAAGGACTCCTGGCTAGAGCCTGCTTGTTCACCTGTCGGAAGCATTCAGTATGGATCAGTTGCAAAACTTTATCACATGTTGGATAGCTGTAACCGGCCTAGAGATGAGATCATAGAAGTATTAATCTTCCAACTAGCTCTTTAGATGGACATTTGGGCTATAGCCCATCTGTCTGAGGCAGTCATGGTCTTCATTAGGCAGAGATGACAACTCACAGAGCAAGGAGTTATGTATTCTATAAGCTGTGGAAGATGGCTCTAATAGATGCTATATTTCTAAATGTATAGTTACAGTTAATAGAAGAATTGCATTGCTATTCTTACCTGGATTTCAAATTCAACAATAACATTTCAGTTCAAACTTTTGCATTAAAATTTGTATTTGTACTTTTCTAAACCATCCCCAAATGTCAGCTTAATTCTGGGCTTCCTGTCACAAAAGAGATAGGGACATGCAGGAATGAGTCCAGCAAAAGACCATAAAGGTAGTGAAGGGTATGGAGCATCTGAGACCTGAGGAGAGAAGCTGGAAATGTTCAGCCTGGAGAAGGGAACGGTCAGGAAGGATCTTACCAATGTGTATAAATATTCAGTGGGGTAGAGTAAAGAAGATGGAGCCAGGCTCTTTTCAGTGGTGTCCTGTGAAACCACTAGAAGCAGCGGATAAACCTTGAAAAATTCTGTTTAAACTCAAGAAAAACTTTCCTTATTGTGAGAGTGGTCGAACAATGGCATAGGTTTCTCAGAGAGGTTGTGGAATCAGCATCCTTAGAGATATTCAAAACTCAAATGGTTATGGCCCTGTGGTACCGGCTGTAAGCAGAGTGTTGGGATGAGGTGATCTCCAGGGGAACCTGCCCACCTCAGCCATTCTGTGGCTGATCTCATAAATACTTTTGAATTACAAGCAATTTCTTAAACAGAAAGTTCCCTAAGAAACACAACTATTTAAAAGCACACAGCGACAAAAACTTTTGGTACTATTTTTAATTTTGTTACCAATTGTGGTGATTTTAAATTAATGAATTTTTAATAAAGACCTATTGCTGGTAAGAATTAAGTTATTCTAAAATATATCATTCATAATGCTGTTAAGTAGCCATTTCTGCCAGCTAAATTGTAACTTTCTGTCAGAAGAAGGTGTGCAATACCAAATATGTGGGCAAAATCACAGCTTTGTGAGCACCTTCCTTTCCAAAGTTGTGCCATTTCCTACTAAGGAGGTTTTACAGCAAGACCAATGATACTGCCTTTTAAAAATTTTTATTTTATACTTGAACAACATGGATTGTTTTAAGAAACTTCTGGAAAACAAGTAACATTAACCATGCTTTTGTATTTTAAGTTATACAGAATCCTGATATTCAAACCGTATAAATTATATACCATTGCATTTTACAGGTCAAATAAACCAAGCCTGTCATTATTTGGATGTGGTCAGCTTTGCTGCTTTACATAGAGTGAATGTGGCACCCATAATCATTTGTACAAAGCCAGATTCTGAAAATCTTAGACTCCTCTGATTTCGGCAGTTGTTTTTTTCTCAGTGAGGTTTGCCCAACCAAAAGATGAATGGCTCTGTGCTATTCCCTATTCATGGCACTGTACCTCAGCTGAGCTTTCTGATGTATTTTAATTATCACACGACCTGCATTTGAAAATAACCTGTAAGCATGTTTATTGTGGCAGGTACAAAACATCTATTGATATCACCAGTGTTTTTCAGAGTTACATTTCATGCTATGTTTATTGATGCTATTCCAGATCTCCTGGTTGTATCCACAACAGCGTGCCAACCACGGTGTTGAGTAAGAGGATTTAACTGTGAATGGATCTCTCTCCCTGAAGTAACAAGCTCAGATAGACTTCAGAAAGTGATGTTTTGCCTGCCTCATCACTTGTCTAAAAAGGATAAGGGCAGAGCTATCAGGATTACTCTGATGTAATGCAGTGAGTATCAGTGTCCTAGAAAGTCGCAAGCTGTAGGTGTCACATCATCACAGAGTCTTGTTTCCTGTGAGCTGCCAAATGACCTTTATTTGAATTTAAAATATTTTTGCCTGAGAAAGCAGTAACAAGCAGCCTATTAAATATACCATTGAATGGCTTTCCTACTTGATCATCAGCATTTTGGTAACTTAAAGTGAACTGACAAGTTTTCTTCACATTATACGATTTGCAATTTTTAGCACAAACCAGAAGTGAATCTGATTGCCACCTTGACATCCATGGAGTCTTGTATTTGTCCATAAATAGGAAAGCTCAGTATAAAACGTTTGTGCTCATACTGGCCATCAGAGTCCTAGAAGGTGATTATGAAAATGTGGCTGTGGGCGTATAAAAGTAATCTGAAAGTTACTATTTAAATGTACAGTTTGTGTACTCAGAGCTGTAAGGAATCAGCCATCTTACCAATGAGATGTTTACAAAGCAAGTCTGCTAGGTTTTCTAACAGCATCTTTGTAATGTATTTCATCCTTTTTAAAATTTCATTTTTATTTCATTTAATTTAATTTTAATTTAGAAATGCAATATTTCTGTTGTAGAATATGGGGGCATGTTTAAGAAATATGTAATAAATACAATTAAAGCCATGACAGGGCACATCTAAGTGGGGTATTTAATGGTAGGTTCTGTTAGTAATCATAGTTATGAGCAGCAGATATAAAAAGGATGGAACAGCAGAAACAAGAGGATGTTGTAGGTACTGCCATTCTGGTGTAACTTGAGCCTTATCTTAACCTGGGTTAAGTATTCATTTAACAATGGTTGCTTGAGCTGAATTTAACTGATATTTTTTCAAACTAAGAAGTCCACCTTAAAAATAACTGATTGGTGTTTAGATTATATAATTTATTATGATGTCTTTATGAACCATGCTTCTCACCTCTGCATATTGCTGGATTTTTTTCAGCTTCCACATGCTTGGATTACATAGCACTTTGTTCCAAAGCATTCTCCTTGAGAGTGATCTTTATTTCTGTGCAATCTGACAAGCTGAAAAAAGGTTTTCTTGGTGTATTTATAGTGAGGCAAACTGGCAGAGCTATGAGTACAACTCCAGCATTGCTTATGAGCATAACTGAATCTCTTTCCATTGCAACATAAAACTATAATAATGTGTGCATTTTTTACCAGTAAAACTACACCAATAATAGGGCTGCTACTGCCCTACATTATAGACACCCATCATTAGCTTACTGTGAAAGTGTCATTTATTGTGCTTACAAGAAGGAAAAAAGTTTATTCTGGTCAATGAACAAAGTCCCAGCTTCAGAGCCAGAAAGATGCATCTTTTTTTTCTTTGTCAAGGGCAAGGGACTCTCTGAGGAACAGGCTGCATGATTGAGCTGTTGAATGCTTCTCCAGCTGCATGCTTCCCATTAGCCAAATATATTATCAGAGAAGTACCCAGATTCTTTGGCTATAAACAAAAGCATGCATGTATTTTTTTGTGCCACTAGCGACCCTTGATGTTCAAGGTTCTTATTTCCCTTAAGTGCTAGATTAGAAATTTTTCCAGCCCCCAGCCTCCATCCATATAAGATGATTAATACTAAGAATTTCACTCTAATTCAAGGTCTTTAAACCAAGCTGGTCTGGTTTTCATTTTCTATGTAAAATGGAAAGGCACAGAGGGAAATGCAATGTTTAGTATCCGTGAAAACCTTTGCAAAGGTATGTAGGTATGCATTCAATCTGCATTTGGTAGGGCTAAAGCTTAAACAGAACATTGGCAAAATCAAAGATCTACAAATTCAGCAGTGACTGGGCAAGAAATGCCCGTGGTTTCGCAGGAGGCTGAAGTCACAGCAGGAAGGTGAAGTTGCAGCAGAAGGCCAGGCTTGTCCTGGGCCAGCTCATGTCTGCTGCAGGCTGCCTTGCTCCTGGTCTGTGGAGTGCTGACCTGCCAGGAGCCCGAGGGGAATTGTGCTGCAGAGCTTCTGCTCGTCCCTCCTTTGCACAAGCGCTCCATCCCTTCCTCCGTGGCCCGTTCCAACCTGACTTTCAGGATGCTCTGGGCTGAGTCACAGCCACACCACAAGCTGGCTGGTATCTGAAGGGTAGGGCACACACAGTGTGACAGGGAAGGGCTCTGCCTCTGGTTGGACATCAGCACTCAGCCACAAGAAGAAAGCCCAGAAGAAAATGTTCAGGGACTCTGGTTCTTACGTCCCAGCTGTCTAGTACACTAGGAGGAGCATTCAAGTTTCACCTGTTTAAGGAAGGTGTAACCTCTGACTTGGGCTGTAGAGCTGGCTCAACAAGCAGGGACGGGTCAGGGTGATGCAAGCCCTGCCCTTGCCCTTCCCTGCCAGACTATTTGTTTCCTCAAAGGTATCAAGCAAACTCTGAAGCTTTTAAGCAGGAGGGAGGGTTAAAAAGGCACGCAACCATCACTGAGAGCTGCAGGCAAAAATAGCCTGGCATGATTTTTACAGAAATGCATTCAGTCAATTTATTAAGGCAAAAGGATGCCCCTGTAAAGCAAAACATGTAGCTCACAAGAGCAAGCAGAAATTAGAGCAGGTATTTGATGAAAGACTACTGAACCAATAATAGATATTAGGTGCTAAGACAAATTTGTTAATTTTCAGCAAAGACCAGTTTGCAGTAGAAAGGAATGCTGCAAGTATTTGATAAAAGAGAAATTTGCTAATCTACACTGTTGAAAAGGCCAGTATATTCCCCATGTATAAATTTGGTTTTGAGGTGTTTCCAGGAAAAATACAATAGTGAATGAAGGGTACTTTGTCCACAAAAATATATTTGCAAGGGCTCTTAGACATGAGAGAGTCACCAACTCTTGTGACACTGATTGCTTAAAAATGGGTTGTTTCAAGGGAATGACGAGAAATGACGAGACAATAAACCATTCTTACAGAAAGTCTCAGGCAGTAGCAACATTGGCCAAGTTTAAAATTTGCTGGGGGTAGAAGCTGAGGATGTACAAAAACATATTGGGCTTAAGGTTACAACCGAACAAGCAATATATTATTTTCCTTTCACTGGACAAAGACCCATGTTCTGCTTATGAACTGCTTTTAAAATTGCAAAACAACAAAAAAAAACCCTCCCAAATGCGTCACAAATTAGAATTACTTGTACAAAACATTCATCAAACAAGTTCATGCTAATGCCTGTTGTAAGAGCTGCTCAGAGCGTCTGACATTTGTGGCACAATATTTGTGTGCTGTGTGACACTGCCGATGTGTTTCTGCTCTCTGAGCCAGCGCCTCGCTCCGAGGCTGTTGCTGCTCTGCCGGGGGCTGTGAGCCCTGCACAGGGCAGGCACTGAGCTCCCCTCACATCTAACCTGTGAAGACAAAGGAAGGTGGGAGGTGAATGGTGCCTCGGTCCTCTGCTACTCTGCCTGCTCACTGTTGACATTTCCATTTTTGATTCAAGAGATTTCAGTGACTTTTATAACAAACACTTAGGCAGATGAGCAAAGAAATTCTCTTGCCTCAGAGCGCTGGGAATAAATTTTTTTAAGTCACAGCTCCAGGAACTGTGTGAATCAGAGACAAATACAAATTCAGATTAAATAATTGTCTTCAGTTTTGTAGAATTGTTCTCCAAGATGTGATCCAGAAATATTCTGAAGTTTCAGTAAGCAAACCAGAGTGAAAATAAAAAAGGATTTACATATACTTAGGCCATCTTTTTCATTTTGGGGACCTGAATCATGACTTCTGAATGCCTGGATTAGCAATTCTGTATTTAGCAGTGACCAAAATATTCAAAAATAGCTTCTCACTATTTGTGCAGTCTATATTTATGCTTGGTAAAAGGCATCTAAGCTGCTAAAAAAAGAAGCACAGGCCTTGGCAGTTAGCAGGGCATGTCCACAAAAACCAATATGCAACATTGCCACTTGGGTCTGAAGTTCTCTTCTGTTGCCTCTCAGCAGCAGCAGAGACTGACAGGAGCTACTCTGAGACACTCCTCCTCATCTTCTATCACTTATCCTTTAAGTGTGATGCATAAAGCAACAGTATTCAAACTGGTTGTGCTTCCAAAAGGGCAGGATCACCAAGCAAAAACTTAATTGTTTTTTTTAAGTGGAAAAAACCTGTGATCTCAGAAGCCATGTATTTGGGAAACTGCAGGAGGTATTCCTGATTGAAAACAGACCAGACAAGCCTTAACTGATTACCTGCCTTTTCTTTTCTCCCCAGGTCTGATTTATTTGTTGATTTTATCCAGGCACATATGTCTTATCTTTTACACAGTTCATCCCTTGGGACAGAAACCATCATTTACTTTTTTTTTTTTTTTTTTTTTTTTTTTTTTTTTTTTTTTTTTTTTTTTTTTTTTTTACTACAGTGCTGGATAATCTGACTGAAGTTTTTCACTTGCTACACTGTAACTGTTAAATGAATAACAATTTTGGCCAATTCCTAGTCTCACCTAGCTCCTTTTGGGCTATTGTAGCCCAAAGCTATAATAAGCAAATAAAGCAATTTGGTCAGGCTTCTATCTGGAAGAAATCCTCATTCCAGAATACAGAGCTGACATCTGGAGTGATACATGTAAGTTTCCTTATTGTCCATATGTTCCTCCTGACACATTTATGTACTTTAGATGTAAATTAAGACTATTATGTTAAAAATGTGCCCCTCCTTTTCTGCTCTGTCAGCCTCTACACTATAGAAACTCCTTACAGCTCCTCCGGTACAAATCCCAAATATCTGTTCTTTAATGTCCAGAATCAGAATCTGCCAGCACTTCCTCTGAGTAGCAGCCAGCCTCTCTCACCTGAGGATGGTTTGTGCAAGTGCCAGCCACTCCCAGCTGCACCCCCTCAGGGCACCAGCTCTTGCCTGAGTGCTAGCCCAGGAGAGCAGGGCAGACCACAGGAAGGTCCCTCATTGTATTGATCAGTGCAAAAAAAAAAACCCTCTAAACCACAAACAAAAAAATTCTAGAAAAAGAGGATTTACAGTGCTTTAATCATAACAGGGACTCCTTGTGGGAAACTCTCTTTCTCCAAGATAAAACAGCAATATTGCAATACTCTGGCCTGTAAACAAGCCTGTGCCCATGCTGTTGCCCCAGAGATACTATGATGGAAATTTCTCCATGTCTCATTTTCATTTTAAGTAACTTATTCTGCCTAGATTTCCTGTGTGTGCTTCCTTTCTAAAACTTGTATCATCCTGTTTCTGTGGTGCAAAACTCATATATCGTGTTACTTGCTATTTACTGCTACCTGTACATTTCTTATGTGTACATACCCCTATGGATATGTTACCTATGCTTTAATAGGATGTGTTTGTAAAATACACTGGCATTTGCAACTCTGATAAGGAATCTAAAGATGAACAGATTTAAAACTATGCCCAAGGCAGTTTGGATTACTGTATTTCCCAAAAGTAGCTGGCTGTGTTGTGATGTTTTAATAGCTCCTGCATGGCAGATTCTTGCACATTATTTAATAGTCCTTAACTTAACTTTTCATTAGGTATACATAGGAAGCACATGGAAACATCCCTGATTTTTATCTCTCTAGTGTCCTCCAGGAATCAGCTACCATTACTCTGCTTTACGTGGGAGAAATGATCTTAGAATCACTCCATATTACACCATAAGTATATCAGTGAGAGGTTAAGACACATTGATTTATCCTATTAGTGTTAGAAACTACAATTATGTGTAAAATGAAAACTTATGCAGATTGAACTATGCAATGACTATGCAATGTGACCTGCCAGGGCAGACCTGCATCAGTTCCTCTGAAGATCTTCTGTAAACTGACAACACGCACTTCCTTCCCACTTTCTCCCTTCTCTCAGAGTCAGCAAGCTGTGCCATCAACAAGATACTGAAAAGCAAACAGACCTGAGCCCTGCAAGAAATAAAAGGGGGTTTCTGTCCTTCTCTAGGTTCTGTCTCTGAAGAATTGAAATCCTGCCCTTCAGTCAACATTCACACCAGCTGCCTGGGTAACCATATATGATGTCCCACCCTTTCAAGACAATCTGAAAACCATAAGTTGATTTTTTTCAGTTGGGTTCCTTCTACCTGATGCTGAGATAGATATATATGTATATATATATAGATAGATAGATAGATAGATAGATATAGATATAGATATAGATATATACACATATATAGAGATATAATTACATACACACATATATATGTTTTAGCTATGTAGAATCTGCAAACTAGATAAAAAGAACTGCAAAATACTTGGTTGTACTTTGTTTTGATACTTACATATACAGTAGTTCTGTCACGTTAAATAAAGACAAAAATCACTTTATTAATGGGAACAGCTATTATGCTACTCAGTTGCCTAAAGAAATGCTTTAGAATGAAATGCAAAACTCACATGTTCATCCAGAGGATCTAAAAAATGTGATTATACTAACACACAGTCTGTTTGTCAGTCCATCTTCCAACCCTGTACCCAGCAGAAAGTCACAGTGAACACAGTGAAGCATGGAAAAAATATGTAAAAGGTCCTTGCTAGTGTTACATTTGTGTAAGAGCTGAATGTTAGCCAAGAGCCCTGAACACTCAATTTCTCCTTTGAGAGAAACTGCGTTCACGGTTTTTTCTCTACAAAGACGCCTCTGAACTTGGATTCTTTCCTATGACACTGAATGCCAGCTTGTTCCTTGAAAATGAGGGGATTTAAAAGGCCATAAAAATAGGAGGACTTCTTCTGGATAGACAGGCAATTAGAACAAAAGGATGTTTGCATCACAGATAGAGGCAGAACTTCTTACTCCATTTCAGCATGTGCACAGAATAATTTAATTTTGTTAAATAATTTCATTTGTAATGCCCTTCTTGTGTCCTAAAGACTACTCTCCATGTAAAACTAAATAGCTATTAGAATGGCAGAGAAGGCTTTCATCAAAGTTGTATGACTCATCTTTTTTTTTTCATCCGCACGAAGATATGACCCCGAGAAACTGGCTGAAAGTGTAGAAGCCTTCTCTGCCGTTCTTGGTATTTGTGAAGTGTTTTCAAACTTGTTTGTAAATTCTTTGGCTTTACTGTCTCTGTTAGACCCCTCAGTTCTCTGTCCCTTTTTTCTTCCCTGCTTATCCCAGGCGGAGGAGCAGCCCGAGGCAGAGCTGGCTCCAGCAGCTCAGGCTGAGTGTAAAGCCCTTTCTTGCTCATCAGTGACGCGGATGGATGGGCTCATTGCTTCAGCTCATTCACCAAACTCCCTGCTCAGAGCAGCCTGTCAGGCTCCAGGAGCTGCAGCTCTGCACTCAAGCCAGGAGAAGTTGCACCTTTTCTGTGTCCATCTAAATGCATCACGCGGTGAGCCCAAGTCTTTTCCTGCAGCCTTATCACAACACAAGTAAAAACCAGGCTTGCTGTGGGTTTGCTTACCACTCTCCAAGGAATGGTTTGCTGCCTGACTTTTTATGGGCAGAGGGAGCCAGCTGGGGCACCCCAGAGAGAGAGACAGTCCTGGGTGAGCCATGCTGGGGCAGGAGCCAAGGGAGCAGCAGCAGCAGGACGCTGGAAGAAAAGACGATTCACAAAAGGAGACTGTGCCTTCCCACGCTGGGCTGCAGCTGGGGGCTCCGCAGCCAGCGGCAAGGCCAGACAGAGGTGACTCACTGAGGTGACTCAGAGGTGACAGAGCTTGTCTCTGACAGCATCTGCCCTTCTGACCAGAGTTATTGTGGGTGACCAGCTGAGAGGAACAACTGCTGTGGGGAATTCCTCGGTACTGATGGGAGCTGTGGGGCTGTCTTTGGGGATAGGGAGGCTTCACCTGCCTTTGCCCTTGGCTCACACCACCCTGCAGTCTGCTGACTGACTCTGCCCGGTGAAGCAGTCCCTGTGCCCTGAGCCCTCAGTTCTGTGTGGGCAGAGCACTCAGTGATCCACTGCAGATAAGCACAGAGAGGTGTGGGAGCTCACACCAGCCTGGAAGACGGCAAGCAGCCGTGTGGGAAGCAGTCACACCTCTGGCCTTTTGGGGATGGCCTCATCCCTACGAGCCTGGCAATCACAGAGCCAGGGAATGACTGTATGGATGTACCGAGGCACATCAGTACCACTGCAGGTCCCTCCTCTCACTCTCCTCTGCTGCCTTAGTCATGTCAGTGTGCTCCATAAAGGAGAATGAGGTGAACTGGGCTGATGGGCTGGTTATCATCCCAGCTGTTTGCTGCTGCCTCACCACCCGGGGCTTTTCCTGCCCAGCTCCCCTGTTCCATTACATTGCCTGAACAAGAAAACAAACCAGCCCATTAATGGCAGAACAGAGGGATGGGTCAATTGTGTGATCTGGGTTGTGATCTGGTCTCAGGGACAGCTGAAACATTTTATCTGGCTGCAATCTAAATCGGGTTTTATTTCGAAACAGCTGTAATGGCTTGAAAATTGGCCATTTCCTAGCTGTCCCTTGCTCTGCAGGGATTGCTGCAGGTGACTGCTGCCAATCTACCCAAGTGTCACTGCCAGGTTGCTTGCCTGAGTGCAAGGCAGGCAGCTTGGGCTGAGCCCCAGCACATGGGGGCTTTTAAAATCAGCCAAGCAACTTTGCCCAGAGGCTGGCCTGCAGGGCTCGGGTGATGTGCTCTTTAAGGAGGGCAGCCCCTCAGAGCGGACAGATGAAAGCAAATGGTCCAACGCTGGCAATAGTATGTTAAAGCACCAAAGTTTTTTGCATTGTGAAGGTTAAGCCATCCTGTTTGGCACTTTAAATTCCAGATTATCTGAATTTTCCATGTACTTGGAAAAGGAATATTTTACTAATTAATCAAAGTAGATTTAAATATTAAAAATATTTCTTAATTATTTTTTGGTATATAGAAAGGGTTTTTTATGTTTGCCCTCATATGTCCCTGAAAATATCAAATTTGCATACATTGGATATATAAGAAAAGCTGCAGCAGACCATCATCTTGGTTTTATTTGCCAGCAAAATCCTCTACTTAAGTTTTTACTTCGCTGACATAAGCTTGATGTAAGTATCTGTAATATTGTATAGTAATAATGTCAGTCGATTTTTCTCAAATCCAGATGACATTGACATCTTCAAATAATCCAGTCTAGTTGCTTGTTCTCGTCCATAGGATAAAAAATACACATCCCAGGGAAATAAAACACCAGGGAAAAGCACCAGGGAAATAAAAAAAAATAAGAGAGAAACAAATTAGGTTTTTTTACTTCCCCTAAGACTTAGCTCCCAGCCTAGCCTCCAGCACCTCTGATAATATACTTGACCTTTGGGCTTCACAGGTCAGGAAAGCATGAGCAACTACAAAATAAAGTTTTATGACCAGAAAAGGAGAACTCACTTTCTATTGAAAACACAGAGGTTCTTTTATTTTTAAGTTGAACTCAGTTATACAGTGATCTGGACACAATCATAGAGGCTAGATACTTAAAATACCAGCTGCTCCACATATTCAGTAGGAACATGCCTTGAGGCTCACCAGTAACTCATGTAACCAGAACTCTCAGGAGACAGACAATACTTTTCATTTCTAGAGCTGTGAACAAGCAAAACCTCACTAATCACAAATCAAGGAAGCTGATAAGGACGTGTTGACACCCTTGCCTTACTCTCAGGGAGTGCAACAAACGCTGCTTTGTGCAAAGTGGGTCATCTGGTGCTGGGGTTCAGTGTGGAGGACTGGGGGTGCCATCCCACACGGTGTCTGGACCAGGGGCACCAGCACAATACAGCAGACCCCCTGCTCCTCTGCAGGCTTCCAGCAGAGGTGAATAGGTAGGTGGTTTGGTATTGTCACAGGTGCTGTGTAAGGAAGATGCACAGAGTTCTGCAAAAGGTGTAAGTGACCAAGGCTTTCAGCCTTGCCACTCTCTTGTTCCCTAACCTTGATCAAGATTTTTTTATCCTTTCTACTCCATTTTACCTCCAAGGCCCTTTCTGCTGCCATGCTGAGATGGATGGCACCAAGCCCTGGGTCCCAAGCACTGCCAGGAGAACTCATAGCAGGATGATAGTCACAATTAATAATAAACAGTTCTTTCAGATCTTGTACAACAAAAGAAATAAAGAGCTACCAAAGCAATCAAAAACCCCAGGCAAGACTGGAACCTAAAGAAAATAAACCACAAAAGTTTAAAAAACTTTTCTACTTACTGCATATATAATGGCCTGTTCCAGAATTGTGATGTGTCGAACATATAACAGGGTCCAGAGGCTTGGGTGGAGTGGCAGTGGGTAAAAAACAAACTGCAGAAGCAGCAGAAACAGATTTAAAGGTCACCAAGCTCATTCACTTTGGAAAACAAGTGAACACTGCGACACTGTGAACAACACTGTGCCTACTGTCTGTTACACCACTCCCCATGACTGCTATCCCACTCCTTTTTCACTGTCATTGCAATATATTTATCAGTGGAGAGCTGAGAAACATCAGATATCAGAGGGAAAAAATGCAGAGTGGTGAAGGAAATAGCTTTGCCTACGTGTGCATGGTGGAAGGAAGCTGTGCAGGTACTTGCACTCCATGGAGACCATGGCTTGCTGCTGGCTCCATACAACGTCAGCCTGAGACTGTATGAAGAGCTGGGTATTGAAATTATATTTTCCTACCCTAATAAAATGCATTTAAAATGGAAGCTGTGTGTCTAATTTTCCATTTATTGTCTAATAAAAACTATTGTTTCCTTTCATGTTCCTTTTGCTTGCTTTCTTCCAGTGCTGGTTTTGACTGGGATAGAGTTGATTTTCTTCAGAGTAGCTGTGGTTTGGATTTGTGCTGGAAACAGTGCTGACAATACTGGGATGTTTTGGTTATTGCTGAGCAGAGCTGAGGCCTTTTCTGCCTCTCGTGCCACCCCAGCAGCGAGTGGGCTGGGTGTGCACAAGGAGCTGGGAAGGGACACTGCCAGGAGAGCTGACTCCAGCTGACCACAGGGATATCCTGTATCATGTGGAGTCACGCTCAGCACCTAAAGCTGGGGGAAGAAGGAGCAAGAGGCAACATTCAGAGTGATGCTGTTTGTCTTCCCAAGTGCCTGTCACATGTGACAGAGCCCTGATTTCCTACGGATGGCTGCACACCTGCCTGCCCATGGGGAGTGGTGAATAAATTCCTTGTTTTGCTTTGCTTGCATGTGTAACTTTACTTGTCAAGCTGCCTTTATCTCAGCCCACAAATTTTCTCACTTTTAGCCTCGTGCCTCTATCCACCACCTCATAAAACTCCATTTCTGCTTGTTGAAAATAGTGATATTTTATTCAGTGTATGGAGGTTTAAGCACAGCAACTAGAGTGAGAACACAGGTCACAGTGAATGTACATGGTGTGTGAGCATGCATGTCAGCGTGCATGCATGGTGTACATGCTGTGTGCACAGGTTTTTTCTGTAAAATATGTTTGCACATTAAATAAAATATTAAGGCTTTTATAATTACTGGATACTGATGTCTTGTAGATCAAGTGGATGTGAAACCTTGATTTTCGTCTTGCTATTTAATGCATTTCATAACATTTTCACAACTTTGTCTCTTATTGTCCTTTTATTGCCAATGTTTCTGTCACTGCCTTCTTAAGTGTTTAGTCTTCTACTTTTTATTTTGTGTCTGCACCTATTTTTTCACCTGGTTTTAATGACGCAGGAATTCTTCAATATACTTGCCAGGCTCAAACCTTTGCACCCTCAAGAGTAGGATATATGCAAGGCAAAGCTATTGTGAGCTGTTCTTACTTCAATAACCAGTTTCTTTCCTGTTCAATAACCAGTTTCTTTCCTGGGAAAAGAAGAAAAGTGCCAATGATTTAGTTATCTGTCTCACAAGCTGCAAGATGAGAAAAAGACCTTGAATTTTCTTACCTTAACTCATACCTTCCTTGTTCCATTTAGCATTGCAGGCCAGTTCAAATTAGCAAGACACCACTCATATCATGGGAGCCATCCAGCTCTGGAAATAACAGCTACAGTGCTCTGCAATGTTTCTGTGACTTTGCAAATGAAAACAGGTGAAGATCTCTCTCTGGGTATCATGTTTAAATTCTCCATTGCACAGCTCTCCTCTCCATCAGCACTGACATTTCGATCTTGAGTCACTCCTCTTTTTCCTTTCTGGTCCTTTTAATCATTTCAATCAGGGAGAAAGATGTGAAGGGAAAAGAGAAGGGACTAGAGTCAAGTTTCCATATAAATTTAGCTCAGTGGAATAGGCTAGGAAACACCAAAGGAGTTGGAAATCAACTCAGTGAGAAACTAAATACCTCCTGCCTACATGTGATGTTGTGGTTACCAGGAACTTTGTAATTTTTGAACTTGTCCTGTTAATGCCTTTTTTCCAAATAAAAATTCCTAAGCAGCACTATTCCATTCATTACAGCCCTTTCTTAAGGAAAATTTATGCAGATGTTAGTAAGATCAAAGGGTGGGTTGGATCAACAAAAGTTCAGTTTCAGTGCTTTTAAAAGCAAAGCCTACTTTAACTTCCATCCCTTTGGCTGATCCAAAGACCAAGGCAGATTCAGGAGCAAAAAAAGTTTCAGTACTACCTTCTTCCCAGACTGAAATATGATTTCAGATCACTTGTCTGTACTTACACTCTATGGCTTTTTGCTGCCTAAGGACAAAAGGCTGCCTCCCACTTTTCTTATAGAATGCTCGTTAATTGCAACCACAGTAAAATATTTTGTAAATTGGAGGTAGAACAATTAGAAGGTATATGGAAGGTATGCATTTTACTCCTGTTTTTGCTTTTTCCCTCAGGAAATGAAAACAATTTGTGGAGAACAGAGATATTTTCATTGGTGTTACACATTCCTGAGTAGTGATTTTCAGTCCTCGCTGTCCTCAGTAATAAACAACAATAGTGAGCATGACAAATTGATATAGTTAAAAAGTGGGCACAGCTATTGAAAGAGTACCAGTGGAAGTTAGCATGCCAGTGTTACTATAACATTTGTGCAGCCTTAAACTAAGCTCTCCTGATTCTTTGAAAGGAGAGGCTCTTCTTCCTTGTAGTGTCACATGATGCCTGCTACAGAAGAGAGCTGAACATGTGACGTGAGTGTGTGTGTGTGTGTGTGTGTGTGTGTGTGTGCTTCCAATGGAAAAAAAATTACTTTCTTATGTTATCCTTTGTCCTCAGATATTATTACTGGATGGGGAATTGTGAGAACTTCAGAAAGATGTGTGTCATTTCTCAGTGCAGTACACTGAGGGTAGAGTAAAACAGATTTTTTTGGTGAAGTTTGACTCGAGATATCTTGAAACACGAACTGAATTAATCCACGAACAGAGATATTAATAATATTCTAGTTTTTTTAATATCAGCATATATGTTCTCAACAGTAGTGTGTACACTGTTATTTTAAGGAGATAAAGGATGGATGATAACATCCAAGACATTTCAGTGAACTAACCTGAGTTTTGGAAGTGTACATGAGTTGAGACTTAGATGCCATAACTTAAGCAGATATGTTCTGGAGAAAATCTTTTTGTTAAACTCATAACAATGCTTTAGAAGAAGCACACAAAAAGGAGTCATGTTACTTTGACCTGAAAATATTGATAAAGCACTACAAATAGACCAGCTATTATTCAGTTTCTCTTCTTTACACATTTACATTTTAAAGTGTGCTCAGTTATCTGTACATATTGCCAGTGATGATATTTTGACTACATTAAAGTCTGTGACAACTCCCTTTGATTGCAGCAGCACTTTGATGCTCTCGTTTTCATGTACATATTGAAAGAAATATAGAAATAGTTCATTCATTTGTGTTTACCTTTTTGTTTTGGTTTGTGCAGAGGAAAGAACATCTTACCAGGTAATGATGGGACAACAAAAGTTAAATAATAAAAAGAATAAGGCAGTTAGTGATAAGTTTAACACATGGAAATGTCAAAAACCTGTTTTGATAGTATGAACATGTCTGTAATATGGAAAATAAGGAAACTTTGTCAAAGTGTGTATGAGGGCTACTACTATGGAAAACTGCACAAATGAATGCTCTATCAATTTTACATCCTGACTAAAGGCTTTGAGTGTCAAAGCTGCTTAGATATTGCAATCATAGTAAGTAATAGTCTGCACCACAGTGCCTCACAGGTCATCACAAAAAACATCACAGGCATGTATGTACGTCCTGTTTCAAGAAAATGTCAAAATGCTGAAACTTCTGAAGCAGCTTCTGAGGATCTTCAAAGCCAGCTAGGTGACTCCTGCCTATAATGTAAAATCTTTCTCACTCCTATAAATATCTCTTCCTCAGAGGCTCTTCCTTCTCCAGGCAAGGGAAGTACTTCACCTTTTTGTTTTCTCAGCTATCTTTTGCCACATGATTGTCAGTATTTGTCCCCCAAACTTAATGAAATGGCTGAAACATTAGGCTACCTAGTTATAAGAAAGAAGAAATGTGGAAAAAAATAGAAAGGCAGCACAGATAAAAGTCTGTAGTCATATATAAAAGCTTGCATTATGGTAGTAGAAATTCTTCTTTGACTGGTTCAAAGCAAGCATGTATGGTCAGCCCAAACCAATTTGATGAGAAATCAGTTCTTTCATCTAGTATCTCAGCAGGGAGAAAAAAAAAAAAAGTGAATTAAAATGCCCAAAGGTTCTCAGCTCTTCCCACCCCATTAATGGCAATATGGTGAGCATGTTGAAGTAGAATGAGAACTTCTCAGCATGTGCTTGGGAACAAATGGAAATGAAGCCATGTAACTATATACACTGTAGGTGGATTTATCTGATCAAATCCAGAGATCTGCAGGGTAGATGTCTCCTGACAAGTTCATCACACTAAGTTCCTTTTGTAGTCAGTGAGAGAAATGAGAATTCCCAAGATGTGGCTCATCCCAAAGTAGACATATATGTGTAGTCAGACAAAATGTTTCCAAATACCTATTCCTCAGCTGGTTGGAAAGGGAATCTGAATGTTAGTAATTAGTTACAGACTAGTTAGAAATCAGTTTTTACCTGATATCTTAACTTCATCTAAAGTGGGTTGAACTCTTCATTTTTTTTTTAGTACAACTAAGACGCCAAAAGATTTTACTGTATATTCCCCAAGTGTTGTCATTTCACCTGACTGAATGCTGGGGCTCAGGAGAGGTCCTGAGTTTCAGGAAGTCCCTCTATTAATCTGTCTTTTGGACAGTCCCTTCATCCTCCTCTTCATTTTGGGTAATGTTTCCCCTCTAGACTTCCGAGGTTTCACTATTTAAACTTTGTAAATAGAATTTTTTAAAAAATCTTGTTTTGGTTGTCCATTCCAAAACTCAAGTCCACCTCTTCTATCCTTCTCTCCTACAATAGTGCAACTTTTTCTACATCAGTCCTATGAGAGGTTTGTTACCTATACTTAAGATATCTTTTCAGCTGTTTTAATTCAGAACTTTCCTTTTGTGCCATGACAGATCACAGGATTACAGAATCACAGAACATGCAGAGGTGGAAGGGAGCCCCAAGGGTCATCCAGTCACTCTCCTGGCCCTGCACAGCACCACCTCAAAAAGTCACACCAGCTGCCCAAGAGCATTGTCCAAGTGCTTCTTGAACTCTGGCAGGCTGGTGCTGTGACCACTTCCCTGGGGAACCTGTTTCAGTGCCCAACCACCCTTTGAGTGAAGAACCTTTTCCACATATCCAACTTAAACCTCCCCCAACACAACTTCAGGCCTTTCCCTAGGGTCCTGTCACTGGTCACCACAGAGCAGAGATCAGAGCCTGCCCCTCCTCTTCCTCTCATGAGGAAGCTGTAGCTGCAGTGAGGTCTCCCCTTAGGATTCTCTTCTCCAGGCTGAACTGACCAAGTGCCCTCAGCTGCTCCTCATATGGCTGCTCCTCAAGGCCCTTCACCATCTTTGTTGCCCTCTTTTGAACACTCTAATAGCTTTATATCCTTCTTACATAGTGGCACCCAAAACTGCACTCAGTGTTCAAGGTGAGGTCATATCAGTGCAGAGCAGAATGGGACAATCACCTCCCCTGACCTGCTGGTGATGCTTTGTGTCTACCTTGAGTTTTCCAAATTTAAATTTAAGCCTATCCATCATTAAAACAGAGCCTCTTGAACATCTGAATATCTACCTACCCACTGCCACAGAACTGCTCGTTTTGTCTTAATGTCAAGAAACCTATCTTGAAGGCTTTTTTGACAAATAATATTTCAAGATTATTGACCATTCTTAGCATCCTCTCTCACACTGCCTTTGGAAATGTTATGTCCAAAGTGGATGATCTTGGTACTAACCCTTCCTCAAGTTGTGAACAATCAGAGTGATCAGCCTCCTTTTCACACATTTCCTATACATCTACTTATTTTCCACTAAATTTTCCATAATTATTTTATCTGGATAAAATCAAGGCCTTTGTACTGCCCTTTTCCCCCTGACTGCACCTCCAGCTTGTCAAGATAATGTGGAATGCTATTGCTGTCCTTGAGTGTACCTGAACATGGTCAAGCTTTCAATCAATGTTAATTATTCCATGCTGATCCATGGAGACCCTAAGTGCTTGAGAGCCTGGCTAGCAAATTTGACCACTGAGGTCAAAATGACAGGGCTTTTGTGCATTTTGCTGTGTTTTCCGTCCTTCTCTCTAGAAAACTGCAGTTAGATAGCAATTGACAAGCCAAAGGAGAATTAAACCTTATGTGCTGCTTCTTCTCCCTCTGTTGAACTGGTGTTCACCATCTGCCATGAGTTTGGTCTCCAGGTGGCACCTGCCTCCCTAGACTAAAGCACCTTTCCTCTGTTCATGGAGCTAGAAACTTCCACAAGTGAAAGTCATTTTAAATAAGCCACTGGGACTCCAGGGAGAGCCTGCCTCTATGGAGAGCATGCACTACTAGGCATTGCAGACACTTTCAAACAGTTTTCAGCACACACATTTCTGTTAGGAGATCCTATTAGAGAAGTTTAAGTTAGAGACTGCTTCCCAGTTTGCCTCAGTCCTTGTTTTTATGGTTTTTACCAGGTCTGTAAGAGTTAAAAGCAGCCTTCCTGCTTGGAGTAGTATACAGGAGATAAGATTTCAACATACACCATTTTACAATGAACTTTGATAATTTTTCTATGTATGATGGCATGATACAGCTCTCCAATTGCAGGGAAATAGATTGAAGGTCCTTTTCAGTCCTGTATTCCTTATCATGTAGGGAAACCTGTTATTGCACAGACAATTGGGCTTGAACATGCAGAGACCAGGATTCTGCTCAGAGACATTGTCCATGACTTTCAGCAATGTTTTCTACATTTTAGTTAAGATAAATAAGTGTATTTAGTAAAACAAAACCACCTTTTACCTTTCCCAGCACCTAGTGCAAACATTTAAATGTTATTTTGTAACATCTTACATTCCAGGTCATGTTTGAAGATTAAAAAAATGGAGATTGGAACAGAGGAAATTATTAACTTCATTTATCACATTTGTTTGCTGATGCGTAACTCTGGAGGGAATCAATAAAAGTTTATGCACTCACACACACAGCTTCAAGCCCAGCCAGCTGAGCTGAAGTAGGGATTAGGAAAGCTGTCTTCCTCTTGCATTTCTATGCTCAGGAAATATTTGTTTGCCCTTACATTTGAATTAGTAAAGTCAAACCCAGGTATTTTCAGTGTCAAGTTTGTGAAGTCACATTGTGATTTCCAGATTTCCTGACCAACTCCAGTCACTGCCAGAGCATCAGACCTATGGTAGCTGAGAATTATAAAAATCAAGAACCTTTATAAAATTATTCATCTATTTTCTGTAAATAGTCATATATAGATTTAATGTACAAATATTAGTACGTGTGTTCCACATTAAAGATCTGTCAACAGAATCTGCAGATATAACTTTTTTCTTTGAGGAAAAACTTTTGGAGGTGCTGGCACAGGCATGAAAATGAGTGCCATGCTCCTAACAAGCTGCTGCAAAATTCTCTAGGACTTAAGGAGGGGGTTAAGATATAGAACCCAAGTACCAAGTACTGCTAAAGTAGTATCAGGCTTGAGAAATTAGGGTGTAATCACACTGGAATGAAAATGGCTGGCTGGGCAGGGCTGGGGCAACTGCCCTATTTGGATACCCTGTTATCCAGGGTCACTTCCCTGGTTGTCCCTTTATAGCTGCTTTTTGGGGTAGGTAGATACAGTCTAGATGCCCATGTGTCCCTGACATTCTTAGAATGAGACTTTTAAAAGTCTAAAACAAGGTTCTGTTTCATCTCATTTAAAATGACATCTATTGAACACTACTGAAATGTGGAACTGTTCCTGTATCTGCTCATCTGTTGCTAAGAAATGTTTCACAATTTAGCAATCCTAATTTTAATCCTCCTTTTCTGAAATCCAAACTTTTAAAAAGCACTATGAGTAAAGGCACAAAACATTCCCTTTTTTCTACAGCTACATGTTGACGAAGATTTCTTATTGCATATCAAAATAGGACCAAAATAGACTTCAGGTGATTTAAAAATAAATTTCAGTTACCAAGATCTTGCGGGATTTTTTTTTTAGGGAAATGTAATTACCTTTACAAAATACTAAGTAATCTGATAAACTTTTAAAAGGATTTATATTGCTTTTTAGGTTACCTGTAAAAGTTTTGGACATTTGGGGCAAATAGTTCAGTAAACACAGTACACAATCAGCTTTCATGTAGCATCAAAATGTATGTTTTCATTTAAACATTAAAAGCCTATTTTGCTGTTGTAACTGCATTTTTAAGATATAGCAACAAGAAGGTAAATACCTTTTGTACAATTCTGTAATAATTCAGAAATACCACGTGACAAAAGCATTGAAAAAATTATAAAGCAGAGCAAGGATGTGCTCTGTGTACTTTGAGTTCTTAAAAACTGTTATTAAATCTGATTATCCTTATTACTTCCAGTTATTGCAGTATTGTGCTGCTTAAATATCTTTGATTACCCAGTTTCATTTCTAAGAGAAGTGTCTGCAAAGCAAATAGATCCATTTATTTCTCTTGTTGTCCTAATCAATTTTCCTGTGCTTATAATAGAATGGGCTTCAAACCATGATGATAAGTATTGCTGGCGTTTTGAAACCAGTTCTTTACATTTTTATTTTAAAGTCCCTGTCAGACAGGTGTTTAAGCCATATTTTGCTTTTCTTGCAGCTGCTTAGAGATTCATTTAATTCTCTCTTCCACTTGAGTATGCATCCCACCCAAATACTTTTCTGTTCAGCTTGAACCAGCTAGAATGCACATTCCTTTATGAGAAAAATGAATGAGTAGCTGAACTGGAACTATTTTGAAGCACACACAGAATTTGAGATTAGAGATTCAAAGAGTCACAGATGGCTCACAAATTCATTGCTTTATAATCCTGTAAGGGGTTGTCAGAGAAGTGTTCTGCCTCACTGTCTATGTACTTCCAAGGCCCTCCTTCATATCACATTTGAGTAATTTATAATTTTGCATATATTTATCCTCATGGCTCTGCTGTGAGCAAGGCATGCCAGGTAACTGGAAGTGAGATCTAAAATGGCATAGTGAAAAGTGCCAAGGCATTGATTGGGAAGAGCCCTCTGCTATGCACTAAGCTAATATTCATCTTCAGAAGCAATACTCTGTGCTGCTAAAGGCTCTGTCTTTGCCCTGCCTTCTCCTGTGTTCCTCTCTACCCATTCCAGCAGCATTATCCTGTACCACTCCCAGGAGAATGAGCTTCATTCTGTGTCACCACTAATGTAAAGGAAAGAAACAACACTTTCATGCAGATGCTACATGGGAAGCTGGAGATAAAGCCACATGTGTCAGAAGCAGCAGCAGAACAGCTTGAACAAAACAGCCTATTGACTTTCATGTGTTTTCCTCTCTTGGTTTCAACAGGGTCTTCCTGTTGAAAACAATACAACTTTAATGAGTTTCCTTTCATAAGTACTCTGTTAAGATCTCTAATTTTACTTTATTGATGGTGGTGGAATAACATGCATGTTTCTGTAGGACCAGGGTTTGAAATTTGCTAAATCTGCTACAAGTGCAGAATGTCAGTTAGGTAAGGCATATATAAAGTGATACTGATTCATCAGTAGTGTATTTTGTTTCACTTTATCTTCTAGAGTGAAAAAAAGAGAAAGGAGGGGGCAGGATATTATAGAGGAATAAAAGACAGAACTCTGAAGAGGGTGCTGTGCCAGAACTGGGTGGGTAGCACAATCCACACATAAATGTTTGATCTTGTCATATTTGTCCAAATATTATGAGTGATCATTTCTGAAATATCCATTATTAGCATACTTTAAGCAATATTATACCATGGATTATCAAAGACAGTTGCTTTTTGCTGAGGTCAATTTACAGTGAATAATTTCCTCTACATATCTCTCACTGTGACTTTTATCTCTTACCACAAAAGTAAGAAAGACAAATATGCTTTGAAGACACTGTGCAATTCACCCCATTTTGATTAAAATGGTATCATGCTTCCAGTTTTGTGGTTCTTGTTCAGGCAAAACAGACACTTGGAAAAAATACCACTCACTCACACATCCTTAAGTGGAGACAGGATTTTTTTGGTTAGGGAACAGATAGTAAGTGAGAAATGAAACTGAAATAGTATCATTACATTGATGCACCTTTTTCTGCCAATGTGTTGATGTTACTATATGAGAAGCATGCAAGAAGGCCTGTTTGCTCTTCAGGTGGACTCAAACAGGTATGATGTGTGTTACTGGAAAAAGCCAACAGTTCTTTATGTAAACCTCTTCTAAACCTTGATAGAACCTAGGTTAACCTAGGTTCTAACCTAGTTTTAAACTTTGTTTAACCTAGGTTAGAACAAAAGGTATGGCAGTAAAAGTAAAATAGCCGATGCAGCAAGAAAATATAGAGGAGTACTGTTGCACACAGTAATATAAAACTAAATAATAATATGAATAAATAAAGAAATACATTTCTAATTTAAAAATACGCAGGAGACTGTTGAATTCCTGTAAAGTGTGGATATGTGTCTGGTGGTTCTTCCAGGGCAGGCAATGGAGAGACTTTTTATGCCAGCTTATCTTATGGAAAAACATTCAGGCAAACACAGCAGATCCACAAGGGGAGCATCCATTTTCTTGGCTTTCAGGTTGCATGAACTGAGCCACAAACATTTGGAAAAAACAAAAATAAAAAAGCTTCGCTTATTACGTAATGATATTTTCCTTTCCATTACAACTTTGGAGATTAAATTTTCATTCATGTGGGGTTTGAAAAAACTGCAGGAAACCTGACAGGAATGAGAATAGACCGTGGTGTTTCACAACTGGTCCTGACACCACACTGAATTACTGTGGCATCCCAGAGTGTTAACATGAGAGCAAGATATATTTAAGTATGAAACAACATCCTGATCCTTCTGTGTTTGTTTTATTTTGAACCAGCCATTTGCTTTACATGTGAATTTTGAGCATTTTTGCTGTTAAGACTGTATTTATTCATATGAATCACTAAAATGTAGTTTGACAAAGTCCAGTTACTATGCCTAGAAGAAAGGACTTAGGTTTGGCTTCTGCTAAGGCCAGAGTACTTCTATTTCTCTGTAGCCTGTAGTGCTTCTTGTCATACCTTTTTCTTGTCTCTTATTCTCACTTTTTCCTGCTGTCTCCAGTTTTGTTTTTCCAGCTGACATTTTCACATTTTTCTTTTCAGCCTCTCATTCAACCTCCCTCATGCTACAGTTCTGAGCCTGGTGGAGTGGGATCATGTAAAAGTCTCTGCTAAAACTCTCCTCAGCACCACTGATTGTTTATTGATCTTGTGTGCATGCTGCAAATCTTTCTCAGCCAGGGGTAGAAAATAGAGACTTTTGATCACTGGGGGATCTGACACTGAAGATTTCAAGTCTGCTGATTGACTAATTAGGGACTTCTACTTTTCCTTTTAGCTGTAAGAGAATATAAGAATTTATCAGAAAGAACACAACTAAAGATAGGTGGTAAAATTAAACTGCTGGACTCCAAATTTCTTATTCCATGTGGGTGGGGGGAAAGTGAAAATGAGGAGATGAAAAAAAAGGAAAATTTTTTTTTTTTTAAATCCTGGACATTATTGTCCTAAATCTTACTCATGAAAAATTATATTTCAAGACATTTTTTAGCTGTATGTGAAGGCTTTGCATACAAACAAATGCAGCATGCCAAAGTGAAATTGAAATGCAAGTGCTCCTACCAAGTACCATCTGTTGCATGAAGTTGTTCCAGACACCCTTAAAAATGCCTTCTGGTCTCTGTTCTCAATCATTCCTGTGACTGCTTACTAATCTGTCTGCTGTTTCTAGCTCACTTTTACTTATTTCCTAAATACTGAGGGGACAGGGGGGCTTTTTAAATTTAAACAATAAATGAAATTAAGGGACTGATTTCTGCTGTTCATTACATAGGCTGGTATGTCAGAGCAGAAGTTCGAATTACCATGGGTCAGTTTCTTTCGCAGGAAAGAAATGGCAAGCCTGGAGCTTGGTGATGCCACATTGTCACAACAGAACAGTAAGGGGTTTCCCAAATGCCTTTGTTTGGTTTGCATTGTTTGTGCTATGTTAGCCAGCTGCTCTTACTTTCCACACAATTGCCTTACAGTACTTAGAAGTAGAGGAGAATGTGCTGGATTTTAAAAAAAAAAAAAAAAAAAGTGTTTCCAAATATTAAATATGACCCTTCAGTCATTTTTTTCACCAATTGTGGACTAAATGTAAGTGAAGAGGATCCCTTTAAATTGCCCTTGAAATTTTAAGAGTTGTCATTACTCTTCAGGAACATATTGAAGAACAGCAATTCAGACATATGGCAAAATAGCCGTCTGCTTTCCAAAGCATCTCTTTATAAATATTTGTGAGAACTGCAATAGCCTTTAAAGTGCTTTAGAGAGTAATAGACGGAAAAATTGAACAGCTTGTCATTCATCAGTGGCCTGGATTGTGTTTTATATGGCAAAGCAATCACAATTTGTAGCAAGGCTCCCATTAGCTGTAAACTGTAATGGCAACGATAAGACAAATACTATTAATTTAACTGACTCTTTTTCAGCTTTCTCATCAGTCTTTTTTCCTCAAATCCTCCCAGTGTGTTCTGACTTCTTCCCACATAAATCTCTGTTCAAACCTGCCAACAGCTCATCTCTTATTTTATGTTCCATCCTAAATCCCTCTTTTCTGATCAACAATTTTTTGTGTGTATTAAATTATTCTGTTTGTGAAACTGTTGGAGGTCCTGTCCCTGTTCTGACTCAGGACACAAAAATTAATTGAGCTCTTTTAAATTCTTGGCGAGAGAAAGACCATTCCACTTACTGTCCCACCCAGTGATTGCTGTCCTATCCAGTCATCACAGTGCAAGCTCTTATGTGGGGAAATGCTCACTGAATTCATTATAACTATTGCTGATTGGGAGTCCTCACTCAATTTCTGATAAAGAAAACCTTTTTACTTTCATGGTAAAATCCTACTTATGAAAGAAGATGTCATCCTGATTTTTAAAGATTTTCTAAGCTTTCTGATGTTAACATTCTTGTAGAGAACTTTCTCACACACTTTCTCTAAATAACTTATTGTTTTGCATTCTTTTATAGAAGAAGAGAAATTTGATAGACTGTTGGTTTGTCCAGTGTCATTGGAGAGGTGGCACTTTCACCCTCCAATCCACTGTCGCTTTTGGAAAAGTATAAATGTTGGAGTCAGAAAATCAACTTCCCCTTTTCTTCACCTTGAGAGCAGCAGTGCGTGCGTTGGTGCTGTTTTGTGCCCTATAGTGACAAGAAGTGGTTCAATTTAAATGGGAATTCCAAGGAAAAAAAGAGAATTGGTTTCTACAGTTGCATCTATGTTCTCATGAATGTCAATCAGCAAGAATGCTACATTGTGGGGCATTACTTCTCCAGTCAGAACATTTGTGCAGCCGGCGGTTAACACTCTACCAACACTGCTGGGTTTTATCAAGACAGAAGTGGACAATTGCCCTGCTCACTGCAAAGGCCCCCAGACTCTGTCAGCTCCCAAGCCATGTCTTGGCACTCTGTGAGACCACACTGGCCAGCGTGGGCCAGAGCTGTGCCAGGCAATGTGCTAACGTTTGAACAGCTTGCACCATCACGGGGCAGCGCGCGGGTCCGGGCTCCGGGCACGTTTCGTTTCCTTGGGCAGACGTAGTCGTTGTCCCCTCTTCAAAGGACACCCTGGTACTGAAATCATTACCAGCTGGGCTGGGAGGACTAGGGTCATTGCACAAACATTCCAGCACTGGGATGAGTGAAGTACAAGGAAAAGAAGACATATATTTATCTAGGGAGTTAGTGGTACACCCAGTTCTGGGCAGGACACGGATCACCCTCTGAGGTGGGCAGTAGATGTTGCCGCTGAGGAGAAGATGGTCATTTGTGCAATTATCTGAACCAGCAAGAGAAAGTATGATCCTGGCACTGTGGCAGGTTATAGCTGAAGTCTGGCAAAAGTGGCAGATGGTTTAGGACTGGGGAGTGGGCTAGGGCAAGGGAGATGTCACAAGGCACAACCACAGATAATTGAAAGTAAACTCAGAAACAAACAGAAACCATGGTGCTTTCTCTAGTTCACAGGATTAAAACTCTCAATGAAGGAGAAGAGGGAGGTAAAATTCTCTGGAAAAGGAAAATTCAGCTAACAAAAAATTCCCTTTGAGTACTGCAAAAGAAAAAAGTTCTCAAACTTAGTCTTTCTTATGCACACTTATTTATATGCACAGTTATTTATAATTGCCCACCTAGACAGTACAGGTACCACTGAGGAGAAGGAGGGAACAGAGACTGTGGTATAGTCATTGCTGCCATTTGGAGGATACATCCTCCTGCCTACCAAGCACTCTTACCTTCAGCACCTGTCTCAGACCCTGAAGGAACTTGTAGAAAGTGGATTTGACTGTAATGTGGGGAGATGGTGTGATAGAAAATGCACTAAAAATAATTTAGGAAATATCTACGTCTAATTTCCAGACAGAATAGAGAACTGAGATTAAATTCAAAGTTTCATACATACTCCTAACCTAATAGTGCCTTCCTAATAAAAACAATGTGCACACTTCCCTGGCAATGAATTCCTCTGTTCTTCATCTCTGTAGTATGAAGTTTTTCACCCTAGCCCATTGACAATGGTTATCTTTTTTCTATCCTTATTACAAGCCTGTAGAAAGTACATTGCTCTTAGAAGTTTATTTTTCTAATAATTTGATCCTGTCAATATATTCACTGATTTGCTGTACTATTGTTTATGACTGTATTTCAAGTTTCTGTTCGATTCTCCAAGAAAATCAAAATATTTTGTTAGTCTTTAAAGTTCAATTCTTAGATTATTACTCAGGTGATATATGCTTTAGCCTTCAACTAAAATGTAAGAGCTGAAAGGTGTGTACTGTGCCTTGATGTTCCTTTTATGGCACTCCAGCTACATAACTGCACACCCCATTGTGCCATTCCTTTTTCTGTAACTGATCAGGATGACAGGCTGCAGAAAAGGACGGCCCCATTACACCCCTGACTCCTAAATGATGTAAAAGATGTGTCCAAAAATTTTTAGCCGTTGCAAATCAAAAATAATCGTAGAGACATGATGAGGACTCAGGAGCCAGAATCCCTTGTGCCCCACCAGTGATCCTGGGCAGACAACCTGGCTGCAGAGGTCCAGACAAGAGGTGCTTCACATGCCTGTGTGTAGGAGCATGAGCAAATGGGGCTCATGAGAGAATGGGTTTGAAGGGGTAAAATCAGATCCTTTGACGTTTTGTGGAAGAAATCGCCTTCTCCTTCCTTGAGTTTTATTACATTTATAAATTACATTTATACATACATATACATACATCCTGCAGTGCAGGCTACAATGCAGGGCCACAAGAGCACTCACTAACTGCTGCTGAGCACCTCACTAGTGCTGCCACCCCAGCTCAGGGTCAGTATCTGCTGTGGATGTCAGTGCCCCTGCAATGCCACACCTGAGCACACTATCTCAGACTGTCTCTCCAGATGCTGGTAAGGCTAATTATTTTAGCTGCTCTATCTTGTTGATGTGGCTACCCTGCTTTTTACTCCAGAGCAGACTTCAAAGCTCTCTTGGGTGAATCACATACCTGGCAGGGACAAGTAGAAGGAGCACAGGCATGATTGTAAGGGAAGAAATACAGTCTGGCTCAATACATTGTGTTTTCAGAAAAATACCCTGACATTGTTCTGTAAAAATATGAGGAATAATGAAATAATTGAAGAAGGAAATTACATAAAATGAAAGTCCAGTCTTAGCTCTTGCCTGTGTCTAGAGCTTTTATGCCCTTATAGAATCATAGAATATGCTGAGTTGAAAGGGACCCGGCAGGATCACTGAGTCAAACTCCTAGAGCAGTGCAAGACACCCCAAGAGTCACACATGGGCCCTGAGAGTGTTGTCCAAGTGTTTCTTGGGCTCTGTAAAGCTTAGTGCTGTGACCATATCCTGGAGAGCCTGTTCCAGTGCCCAATCACCCTCTGGGTGAAAAATCTTTTCCTAATTTCCAACTTAAACCTCTCCAATTCTGTTTCAAGCCATTCCCTCAAGTCACTGGTCACCATAGATAAGAGATCTGTACCTGCCCCTCCTCTTTTCCCTGTGGGAATGTTAAAGAACACAGTGAGGTCTCCCCTCAGTCTCCTCTTTTCCAGACTCAATGAACCAAGTGACCTCAGCTGCCCCTCATAAGTCTTCCTCTCAAGGCCCTTCACCATCCTCGTGCTCCTTCTTTGGACAATCTCTAGTAGCTTAATATCATTTTTACATTGTGTCACCCAAAACTGCCCCCAGCACTCCAGGTGAGGCTGCCCCAGCTCAGAGCAGAGCAGGACAATCCCCTCCCTTGCCTGGCTGGTGATGCTGTGCCTGATGCCCCCCAGGACAGGGCTGGCCCTCCTGGCTGCCAGGGCACTGCTGACTCAGGTTCAACTTGCCATTGACCAGGACCCCTGGGTCCCTTTCTGTGGCACTGCTCTCCAGCATCTCATTCCCCAGTCTAGACACACAACCTGGGTTGCCCTGTCACACGTGCAGAATCTGGCATTTGCACTTGTTAAGCTCACAATAACTGTCTGATAGAGAGAACTCTTCCCTGGCCAAAGTTCTGCATATGGCATTCATTAGCCCTTGTACAGCTGTGGTCATACATTCATTCCACTCCTGTGCCTCCTCTCTGCACATTACTGGTTACTGAGGTACTTCCAGTAGCATATTTGCATTCTTCTTCAGGGAGACAGTGGAGAACCTTTAGTTTTTCTTATTCAAGGCAGCTCTGTATAAAATGCAGCCACATCTTGGGATCTTGGTTGTGCCCTGCCAAAAAAACCTTTCTGTTTTTGGACGTTTCTTAGATTAAGAATGTGGTGGGAAACAACTAATCCTGGGAATGGACTGCCCTCTCCTGAAAAGCAGTGTGCATATTCAAAATATCAGATTTCAACTGCTACAAAAAAATTACATAAAAATCTAAGGGAAAAAAATCCATTATAAATTAAAATAAAATAACATTCTAATAATTAGTCAAAGGGATGGTTTGTTCCCCGCTTTCACTGTGCTCTGTATTTCAGCACATTCTACAATAAAAACAGATGAAGCATCCGTTTAAACCACCACTTTCTCTGTGCAGCTGAATCTCACACCTATTTCTAGCTCTCATAAAGGCTGTATTTGTTCTGGGTCCTTTGTGCTCTCAACCTTTTCACTGATCTGCTGTATTATTACTGGCCACATTTCCAGTTTTTTCTCAGAGACTCCCATAGGCTGTGAAGACATCAAGCTAAATTATGGGAGATGTTCTCCATTGGCAGACTTTGGCTGTGAATGCCTTTTAGACAGCAGTGTGTGGCTTTGGTAGCCTCCATCCTCTAGAACTTACCTAACAGCCATCACAGCAATTGCCAAGCATGAGGATTATTTTCCCCTCCAGATGCTATGCAGGCAAAATAAGACAGTCAGTAAAGAAGCCTTCTGTTTTAGAAGTTTCTTATACTTGGCAATTGGCACTAGGTGTGATTTTTTTCAGGGTCTGATTTGATGCAGAAGGAAGGGATTCGTTCTTCAGCTTTGTGTATGGCAAATTCAGAACCATTCCTGAGTCTCAGCACTGGAGGACACAAGTTCCAGTGACATATGGGGGGTCCACATGGGGTGTCAAAGACACCAGTGACATATGGGGGGTCCACATGGGGTGTCAAAGACACCAGTGACATATGGGGGGTCCACATGGGGTGTCAAAGACACCAGTGACATAAGGGGTGCCCATATGGGGTGTCAAAGACACCAGTGACATAAGGGGTGCCCATATGGGGTGTCAAAGACACCAGTGACATAAGGGGTGCCCATATGGGGTGTCAAAGACTTCTCCATCGGGCAGGTTGAGGCAAGTCTTCAGCATTGTTGTTGACAACCAATTACAGTGTAAAGCGAAAATGGTATCAGACCCACAGTCTCAGTCTGTACACATCAGAGGTAGGATTTAACTACCCAAAAAGAAATATTAGGGTCATTTAGAAATCTTCAGGCTCTTGCCAGCAGAAAAGTTACAGGATATGAAGGAGATCCAGTTCTTTCTCAAGTGACAGCTGGAGCCTCATGAGAATTCCCTAGGGAGTCTAAAATAGTAATAGGTACTTTGCTTTAAAAACTCACATCCCAGCTGTATGGAAATAATTTATATCACAGTGAGGCTGTGAAAGGTTGTCCCATTATCTGTTAGGATGCATAAATAGGTTTTATTTCTTCATAATTTAAGACATACAATAGAGGAAAAGAAAACAAAGAAGCTATAATGCATTTAATCCTTTGCCAAGCAGTTTAATACTAAAGAACCTTCAAATCTTAGTATAGTTATTTTAATATTTTGTTTTGCACTGGCACATTCGTTCTTCAGTGCCTCATTCTAATGGCAGTTGTCCCTGTGTACAAACAATACCACTCCTGGAATGCACCCCAAGGAGAACTGCTTTTCTTTCTGAGAACATAATGAAGCATCATCTTTAAGAAGAAGGCTGACAAGCTGTCTAGAAATGTCAATATGCCCAGAAAAAACATCTGTACTCATAGCTCCAGGAGTAATTTTCACCCTGTGTTTAAGTAACTAATCTGGACTAGATTCAAATATCCAATGCACAAGACTTTCATCCTCTTGATCTTCTCCTTGGAGAACACACAATACTTAGAAATATTTTTTTAAACTTTTCACTGTTTGGTGAATTTTGCTATTTGTAACATTATTTTTTTTTTTTTTAAAACACATTTTTTGTTAATTTCTCTGTAGAGTCAACAAAGATATCAAAAGCCAGCCTGTATCCTTTTTAATTCTTCAGCATCTGCTTTTTAAATTCCAATGGCCAAATTGTTATTGCTTACAATGACATGTATGGATAGAAGTGCACTATTTCACTGCAGTTCTAAAGCCAGGTTAGCTGTGCAATATTATCAGTTAAGAGGTTGCTGCCTTTTATCCAACGACCTCATTTGCTACTTCTGCTTCAGTTCAGTAGAGCTGAAAAAGTTCTTGAGCAAACCTATGGCATATTTCGTACAGATGAAAAGGAGAAATTGAATTCCCACATTTCATATTTTGTACAGATGAAAAAGAGCAATTGAATAGCTATTCCCTAAAAAGATGTATAGGGGTTATTTACTATAAGAAATGCACATTTGTAGACTAGAAAGGCATAGGAAAGGTATTATTACCTAGTAAGCTTTCAAAGAAAATAAAACCCTAACAGGTGTTAACAACTTGGCAAGAGCTAAGCAGATGTTCTGTATTAGAGAGAGCACTAGTGCAACAGTTCACTTTCTAACTGAACACCAAACCTGCAATTTTTATCATTAAAGATTCCACTTTACACATGTAATGTGCATTAGAGGGTATACTCAGGACACGTTCATTATCTTATTTGATTGGATAATACTGTACTTTCAGCACTCCTATTATTAGAAGAGTAACAGTAGTTCAACATGAATTTTGCAAGTGCCTCGACTTCATTATCTCAAAAAGATGCAAGACTAAAAGTTCTTTCATTACTTGACTTACAAAGCTTTCAAACTCCCAGCATTAAGGCATTACAAAATTAAATATCCATATCACTCCCCTAAAAATATCATTGTTCTTTCATCTTAATCACTATGCACTTAGTGTCTATGGCTTCACTCAAGCTGTGCTTAACAACCTTACACGTACGTAACAGAAACTGATAAAACTTTTAACTAGGTCTTTCAAAAACTTGCCTTGTTTCTATGTTGATTTTTTCTGCCATTTTTACTAAAAGACTTACTCTAAATAACAAAGACGAACAGTGCATAGATATTCATTTTACTTCTCATATGAAAATCCTATAAAATGGGGAGCTAGAGAGAGAGAGAGGGATAAAAACCCAAACAACTCAAATAAACAAAAAATACTTTGAAAACCAGAAGAATTTGATATAGGATGATTTACTTACCCAGGCAGTTTTTATTATCAGTATTTACAATTCAATAGAAAATTAGATTAGGTTAAGGCTCCTAATCTGATTTGAGTTTCTGTAATTTTTTTTCGCTCTGTTTTGTCTTCAGGGATGGTGCACTCTGTTATGATAGCCTGTGTACTTCTCTGTTATATACTGGTTCAGAAGACATAGGTTGCATAACTTTATAGTTTTTGATCTATAGTCAGAAATATCTGGCATGTCAGGCAATATATTAAGGATTTTACACCTTCCTTATAAAACCTTTCTCCGTGGTAGGGGTACAGACACTATACCATCAGTAACTAGTTTAATTATTAATTATTAAACTCATTTGCTGAATTGTCAATCTCACCCTTGCCTGTGAACTAAGTTTTCTAGTTTCATGGTTTTAAATCTGAAACATACAAATATTTTTAATAATAATTTTCAGGAGTTGGTGGTGGCTTTCAATATAATCAAACTTTTTTTAAAAAAATGAACTGATTTGTTTATACCAGCTATTGTACAAGAGTCAAAAAATTGTTCAAAATGCTCTTTTGCTCTTAAACAGAAATTTTGTGGGATTAGCCTCTTTCAACCAGATGTTCTTGTTTAAAAAATTTTGTATTAAATCTAGTCAGCAGTTTGGTGTCCTGTGTGTGAGAGCCCTTGCATTAGAGATAAAATAAGAATCTGTTACAAGTCCTGCTTTTCTTAGAGGATTAATGAAAAAAAAAATTTAAACAACATTTCAATATTTCTAGATTATCTGTAATTCCAGGATCATATAAAACATATTGATCTCTGCATGTTTATTATAAAATGGAACTGGTTATCTAGGTCATATTTTAGTATTCTGATTGAGCCTGTACAAAAAGACTTCCTTCAAAGTAAATTATAAGCTCATGCAGTGTGTGTGAACCAACCTGCTCCATCTCACCCCTGTGTATCTCTTGATTTATTGGCCCAACCTATTTTTACAGCTGGTATGGCTGTAAAAATTAGGTGAGCTTTAAGGCCCAAGGAAGGACTTGTGTGCACAAAACTTGACTCATTTTTTCAACTGTAATAGCTGATCTAAGAGAAAAATACTAAGTCCACCTATAAATCTTGTCTTGCCCATGTTCTTAGACCACCATTACAACATGAACAAGCAAATAAAGTCTTTTCCACCTTGATTTGCAAGGGGTGGAACCCTGAGAATCAAAGGATTCTCATTCCTCAAAATGATTCCCACATCTTCAGAATGTAACTGAACAGGCAGACTTTTTCCCTCTTAATTGTTCTCATGCAGCTAAGGTGACAAAAACACCCAAAAATAGATTTAGTTATGGAAGAGTTCACAGCACTGCAGGTGCTGCACTTCTATATATGTCCTTTACTCCTAAAACCCTGGTTTTTTGGATGTTTTTACTGATCCTGGGTATCCAAGCTTTCTAAAGATGATCTGGTCATAGCTTATCTAGGACTTTTAGCTTAAGATGTACATAGATAAATTGCTAATCTGACCACCAAAAGTGTGTACCATAAAAGTGGATGGAAAAGCCTGGTTTTTGCTCAGTGCAAGGAACAATTTGCTGAATGAGACACACAGCTGAGCTGTTGAACTTTAAATGGTGTTCTGATCCAACTGCACACTCTATCTGCCAGACATATTATCACAGCAATACCAAATACCCTTGACTGTGAACAAAAGTATAGCTGCTGCTTTAGTAGCAACCCTCTTTTCTCCTTTCTTCCAGCAGTAGGCAAGGTTCCTGAAAGAAAAGATATTTTTCAAACATAAGCGACAGTTTATGTCCCTGTGAAAAGCGTGATAAAAGCTAATATGCTTCCTGGAAGGATTCCCAAGATGGACAGCTAAATTAATTTCTGGTTCTCCAGATCAAGTGGGCTTGTTTTGCATTGTTAATGGGAAGCCTGGCTGCAGAATAGAAATCACATTTGCACAATGTCTCTGAACATCAAGGCCTGTTTCCCAGGGTACCTAGGTATGCATTGAATTTGCAAATGTCAGGCTAAATTTTAAAAAGGCATTTGCAAGTCCCAAAATCTGCAAGTTTTGCAGATGGTTGAGAGGTTGCACTGCTTTCTTTATCATTTACTGAGCACTCTGTCCCTGGATGTGTTCTCACACATGGAGGTTTGATTGCAGGGGAAGAGGAAAGGAAAACATTTTTTATGTAACTGTCCAAGGGGACATTTTCTGGACCTGTCCTACCTTTACATAGGTAAATGTCTCCTCACTCTCACAACAGGCAGCCAGTTCAGATCCTTTTTTACACAAATACCTCCTCCTAGTGTCTCTGGCCAAGAAGCAACAGAGCTAAAGACTGGATTGTTTCAGTCTCTGCTCTTTCAAAAAAGCACAGTGTCTCAAGGAATAAATCTGCATAATCTGACAGTCTGAAACTCCAGAAGCAGAGGAGAAGCAAGAGGAGAACCTGGGCAACAGCTGCACAGAGGACAGAGGATGGTGGTGCTAAGAAGCTGTTTGCTAACTCATCAGGGAAGAACGTGGCATGACCTTACGTCAGAAGAGGGAAGAGGACAAAAATAGTTCATTACAGCATGGATTGGCCAGCATGGCCTAATATAAAGGGCAGTAGCTTCTGCTGTAGGAATTTAATGTCAAATAAAGTTATTTCCAAGGAAAATAAGACTGCTATTGAAAAGAACTATATCCAAAAGCATGTATTCCAGGGTGGTTTTAAAGGTGAAGTAGTTTCAGTTCTTGTGATTTCCTAAAAACTTATCCTTTACAAGAAAGATACTACTATTTTTTTTTTTCTAGACAATCCAGTTGCCAACAACACAAGCTAAGTTTCTGATTTGCTGGAGAGCAGAAGCCAAAGATGTCAGACATCCCTTCACTCTTAGTAACCATTGGACAAACAGTATATTGTCTTCATTTTGCCAGGCAACATTAGCTCCTACCTCTGAACTCAGCTGACTGCTGACAGTTCATTTAAATTCAATGTAAGTTGCCACTGCACTTGTTTGGTATTTTTTTTGTGCTGGTGAATCTCAGTCACTGACAAGTGACCTGTGACAGCATATACAGCTGATCACTACCACGTCTGTCAGGGAGAAAGAGAGGTTTGGGTGGGAAGGGCTCTTCTCAGATGAGAAGGAACAAGATTTCCCTCACAGCGAAGCTTAGTTTAGGACAGGAAAATAAACTGCAACATAATACCTGAGAAATACAAAGGAAACAAAGTGAAGGTAGAGCTATGTAGCCTATACAACGTGCATGTAAAATATTGTCCAGCATTGCAGCTTGTTTTGTTCTTATGGGCAGTTTTGACATTTACTTGAAACCAAATAAAACACGTACTAATAGATGTCATAGAAGATTTTTATCTCTTTGCCCAGTGAACACAAAATGAGTAAGTTCTTCCCGAGGGCTGTAAGAGGCGATTGCACCAGTTTTCCCTGTGCCACTCCAGCTCCCTGCCCAGCACCATTCAGGAAAAGTCACAATAGACGTAAGCACAGAAAAAATCAGGAAAAAAGGTCCTTGTTCATGATGCATTTGTGCAAGCAAAGATAAGAGGCAGTCAGGTGTTCTGAACTTTCAGTTTCTCTGCTGAATGAAGCTGCCTTTGCAGATTTTTCTCTACAGAAATGCCTCTGACCTTGGACTCTTTCCCGCAGAGCTGAATGGCAGGTCAGTCTAGGGAGAAGTGCAGAGGATGGCATGGGTGCAAGATGAGAGAAATGAGCTCCTGTTTCCTCAGTTCCCTGTCCTGTAGCTGTTACCACGAGCACCTCAGTTCCCTGTCCCGTAGCTGTCAGGCACCACGAGCCCTGGCTGTCCCTGCCCAGGCACACAGGCTCCCCCATGGTCCAGGACACGTGGTGATGCAGCAGTGCTGTTCTCCAGGTGCCCACAGCCCTGACCAGCCCTGGGCCCCTCAAAGCCAGGCCCACCTGCACGGCCTCAGCCCATCCCCATCTCCAGGGATGTGCCAAATGCCCGGCGCTGGGGCTGCCCTGGTGACCCCCAGCAGCTGCTCCTATCTAGAGGTAGGACAGACCCATAGGGAGTTCCTTAGGGAGCAAAACTGTTTTCTCCATGGTCCTTGTGCCAGGAAAGGGTTTGTGCCTTGCTGTGTGATTCCCTGCTCCCACCGTGGTTGTCTCCAGCCAGGGGTCCCTGCAGCAGGGAGGGTGCAGGAGCCAAAGCAGGGGAAGTGCCTGCCTGGCTCAGGCAGCTCCCCGGCACAGCCTCCTCCCGGCTGGCTGCAAGGACACCTTCCAGCTCTGCAGGAGCTGCCATGCTCCCTGTCTGAGAATGGTCACAGCAGGGCCAGGAGACCTGCTTCTGTAAAACCAGACTGGGACAGGCTTTTTTAGGAACTACATTTCTGGAAGGGAGCCCTTAGCCCAAGGTTTACCACCTGCCCGGAGGGGATTTATCATCCAACATGTCAGAGCACCAGCAAGCCTCTGGCTGTGTCTGCGGCTACTATGAAGATGCTTGAGGACCACTTGTGGGAGAAGGACACACAAGTAAACATCAGGGATGCAGCCCTGGCAGCCCTTCTTGCACTGCTTGTGTGAAAGCTGTGCTGGGATAAGGAGCAGCATTGCTGGTACAACTGGAGCACAAGTGAAGAGTCTCGGGCCAGATGTGAGAATGTCCCTCTGTAGAGGACTATGAGACACTCTGAGCAGTCAGCACAGTTATGTCAGCTCAGATATTTGCTATCAAACAGCTTTTTGAGGCACTACCATCATATTCCTGCTTGCTTCAGCAGTGCTGATATTTACCATTAATATGGAATTAATATTGATAATTTACATGAATATTAAATATGTGTATTATTTATGTGTGGTTTACTTGTGGTATTCTGAATATACTTCAAACTTAGTATTGCATCCAGCTGTCTCAATGCATTTCAAAAAAAACAGCCATTCATTATATTTGCTATATTATGTAAACCTAACCCACGCATGCAGAGGAACTTGTAGAAACTCTGAGACTTGTACTATTCTGGTTTGTACTATTTTTTTTTGCAATTCTGCTATTTGATGCCTTGCTAATTTCCCACATGCTGTAATATATGAAAGAACTATACTAAGGCAAAACCCTTTAGGTTAGACACAGCCTTAACAGTAAGGATAGGTGTTAGCTGCTTTCCTGACAAGGGTGTCCTGGGAGATTTTTAACCTGAGGTTGTTCAAGCAGCAGTCAGGAAGGATATTATAGAGTTGATTCTGTTTGAAGGAAGGGAGACTGATTAGGGGGCTTCTGGGGCTCATTTCTTCTTCAGTTGGTATAGAAAGGGCCCAAACTGGGGTGTATGCACTACATTTCAAATTAAAGATTCAGTTGTTGGTATTCACAAGCAGGGGAAGAAAATACAGGAACAAACAATTGCAGGAGGAAATGAGCTCCAGGCCAGCACCTCAAACCTTCCTCCAAGGTAAAAGGCTACAGCGATATTCAGTTTTGGAAGGAGTTTTGCCTGGACAGCAGCTGCTTATGACTATGGACAATGACTCGTTCCTCTGAGTACACTTCATGAGAATACTGTCCTTTGGGTGGGTCTCATTCATTTACCAATATATTAGGGCCATATAAGCTAAAGTATCAGTCTCTTATTTAGCAAGGTCATTTCAGTCAAGATGTTTTCCTAAAGCATTTTATGATCTGATAATGCTACTACCCAGCTATTCCAAGTGAGGAGCTTTCAGCAGTGCTGGGAGCTTGCTGGTAATGCCTGTGTTCTGGGGCTGAGAGGCTGGGTGTATGAGAGCCTGAGGGAGGAAAGCAGCTGCTGGGTGGGAGCCAGAGCCCAGTTTGGTGGATGCCAGCAGGACACAAAGTCTCCCTCGTCAGCTGCAGAACTGGCAGAGGCCAGGGATCAGGCCTAAACAAGTCTGACTTGCATCTCTCATCATAGCTGGGGGGCACCCCAGCTGAAAGCAGCAGAGCTGTCAAGGTGAGGTAACTCCAGAAGTTGCAATTATGTTGTGAAAAGCAGGGGCAAACCAACTGTGCTTGGTGTGCCCCTGGAGCAGGGAAAGCTGTCACTTGAATGAAATGATGTTGCTTGTAGGCTCATACTGGAGATGTTTTGAGAAAGGAGATTTCTGTGTGTTCCCAGAGTGATTTGGAAAAGATTTTTCTTCCTTTGAAGGGAGTTATTCTGATCAGTCAGTCTTCCTGGGGCACGGATTCAGTGTGCTGTACTTTTCCCAAGGGAAACCTAAGTGCTGTAAGAGTGACCCAGAGACCCACAGCACAGAGCTGCAGCCTAGCAGCTGAGCAGGGCATGTAGATATAACCAAGGCAGCTACTGGGCACAGTGCAGTGGGAATGTGAGCATTTCAAGAATCACAGAATGTTCTGAGTTGGAAGGGATTCACAAGGTTCATCAAGCCCAACTCCTTAAGTGAACGAGTCTGAAGTTCTGGAAATGTGATTCTTCTCTTCATGTCTGCAAGCTGAGAGTGTATCATGGAGAAGGAAGACAGAAGGTGCAAAAGCCATTCAACAGAGAAAGAAGCATTATTGGTAATGGCTTATGGAGAGTTGCTCTATAGCTGTGCTGAGGAATTGTGTAGGTGTCACAAATATAATTCACAGAATGAGAAGAAAAAGGCAATGAAAAGGATTATTGAGTTCAACCATCATGGTGTAAGAACATGTACAGATCTAAAATGTCTGTCAGATGTTTATCAAACCTGTTTCTGAAGTTTCTAGTCATGAAGATCTGAACACCTCCCCAGGCAAAGTTTCAGGTCTTCCCTGAGCCTCCTTTTCTCCCAGCTAAACACCCCCAGCTCCCTCAGTCACTCTTCACAGGATGTGTGTCCCAGACCCTCCACCAGCTCCATTGCCCTCCTCTGGACTTGCTCCAGGGCCTCAATGTCCTTCTTGTAGTGAGGAGCCCAGAGCTGGACACAGGAGTTGAGGTGTGACCTCTCAGTGCAGAGTACAAGTGATGAAAACTTACACAAGGCCTGTCTAAAAGCCCAGTGGTTCCACTGACAGCCTTGAGTGAATCAGAGGCTGGAAGTGGCACCGGGATTAAATAACAAATCCTCTGCTCTACTCTTACAGAAAACAAACCAGTGCAAGTCAGTGCAGCAGAGCTGCATGATGTTCCCTAGCAAAAGTATAGAATGAGCAAGCCTGCATAAATCTTTCTTTCTCCAAGATGAAAGCCTAAAGAAAGTATTTTATAATTTGATACTGGACATTCATATTCTTTTTTCTGTGTGTTTTCATTACTGTTCAGCTCTTTATCTGTGTTTTTCCAAATTAATTTTAAGAACATTATGTTGAACTTACTCTCACTTAATCTCACTTATTTGTTTTATTACCATTTCTTTTTCTTTTCAATCTAGTAATTTCTTGTCCTTCTAATTTTCCTAATTTTGATTAAATCCATGCTATTTTCTCACAAATTTGTGGACTTTTCTCTGCTTCAAAGAGACCATTTTTCACTGCATCATAACCTTTATTATGTTTTTGAGTACCTTACAGAGATAATATTACATTTGGCTTTTTTCCCCTCACTCTTTCTCATTCTGTTTTTAACCTGTATTTCACACTTGCGTGCTGTCTTTCCTACACAGAGTATTGCATTGAGAAAATAAAGCTTTTGAATCTATTTATATAAGTTCAAACCAATCAACCTGAAACCTGTTGTATTAAGGTAGGAAGGAAAAGGGGAAACAGAGAAAGAAAAGCAAAGCATACTTGCATACAGCAAATTTCCTTATAAGCTTGAGCTGCAATATGAGCTAGCTTGTAGACAAACATCGCCTGACAACGTATCCTGAGTGTGGTCTGACACTTTTGCCGGGCTCGGATTTGATGTCACTCACTTTTTCCAAAAGCTGTCGTCTGCTGCACCCCTCTGGACACTGTCAGCACAGCACGCTCTCCGGAAAATCTCACACAGCGTGAGGTGGGATTGCAGCATAGTTTTCATCAGCAAAGATGTGATTTTATTTGTTGCTATTAGAATTTGGGCATAAAAATCTCTCTGCTTTTCACTGTTCATCGTTTTCTCTGAACTCCAAGAGAAAAGACGTTTCCACGCTATTTGCTAGCAGATCTAGAGTGGTTTCAGACTTCTGCATCTGTAGTCTACAGCATTTGCTACCTGAGGACAGAGCAGGTAGTGCTGTCAATGACAGAAAAAGGGAGGCTTGGCTCCCCGAAGTTCATATCCCTGTTCATCACATCCCACTGAGTCTCTTGCTAACCCCACTTCTCTGCTGTATTAAACTGGAAATCTTCAGGTCCTGCATGCCCTTCTACCCCCCTCCCCCAAATGGTCCCCTAGTCCTGCTTCCTCCCCCTCATGTCCCCAGAAAGGCCCTGTAAGCTGCTCCTGGCTTCCGTGAGGACAGCCTGTCTCTCCCACAGCCACGTGGCCCCAGGATTCACCTATGCATGAGCTGACGTGCTGGCTGGAGGGAACAGACTGGCTGGCTGGCCAAGCAGAAATCAGTGGTGATTGCTTCCACCATGAGTGTCTCCATAGAAACTTTGGGTTCTTTTCCCTGTTCAACCACTGATTTTCTGAAGCCTTGTAGGAACACCCCTGTAGGAATATCCTTCTGTCAGGTGTGGTACAGGCTGAATGATATGCTCAAACCCAGATTGTAGGTTGGGATGCGGATGAGCTGTGGATGCACTGGCATATAGACACAGCTCAGCACAAAACAGTGAGTACCAACAGTTTGTTTTCCTCCTAGTGTCACTCCTGCCTGTTCTCACTACAGGTTACACATTGGCTAAGAGCCCTCTGCAGTGTGACAAAGCTGAGGCAAAAACCCACAAAAAGGCCAATCCCCCACTGCCTCCTCAACAGCCCAGGGTGCATTTCCCACCTGTGCCCTGGAGGCATGCACCTTTTGGCCACTGCCTTTACCCTGGGGTGACTCCAGCACAGAGGGGAATATGCAGGACTCCCACCTTCCTCCCATCTGCCCTCCCAATCCCAGCTAAAGGCTACCCTGACTGGCCAGGCAAGCCAGTTGAAATTCCTGAAGGTCCTATGGCTGGCAATGCCTGGCTTGCCTTAGCTGAGCCCCATGGAGTTGACAGATGTGACAGATGTTGCTGAAATGCATGGGGTACCCTGCACACATCCTGAGATCTGGGTAGACTTGGGATATCAGCAGCTTTGCCTGGAGGTGAAAGGCACAACATACCCTGAACCAAAGTGAAAGGTGCCTCCCAAGTCATGAACAACAAAAACTAAACCAGAAATGGAAAAAAAGCTGAGGGAAGTAATGTTTTTTTTTCCTCCAGAAAGGGCATGGGAGGGTGTTAAAAACAATTCTGATACAGAGTTAGCATTATCAGTGTCTGTTTGGGGGGACTGACTTACACAGGAGCATAAATCAGCAGCAGTTTCAATTAAAGCCGTCCAAGTCTCTGACTGGAAACACTATTGGGACCTAAAGCTGAATACCCAGGACTATATAGAATTAGGTGTGTGGATTGTGTCTTGTTCCCATACTTTCCACCACTATGATCCTCATCTTTACCTTAACAAAGTGATGCCAAGCAATCTGAGGAAAAAATACCCAAAAACATGTCCCACAAAAGCAGAAAGTGCTTTCACATTTCCCAGTATCCAGCAGAAATTATTGAGCCTGATTTGGTAATCCATCCAATTCAAGGTTGTTTTCATAGCCATACCATGGCAGGGGGGGCACAGCACAGGATAATGATTAACTTAATCCTCCTGCCTTGTTTGTTTGATGCTGCCTCACTCCAGTGAGAGTCAATAAAACTTTGTGCACCAACACACTTTCCAGCACCCGCCATCTGGGCCAAAATGGGGATTAGCAAAGCTGCCTTTCTCTTCCTTTTCTTGCTCAGCTCAGGTAAGAGCCCTTTGCCTTCTGCTTGCCTGCTTGAGACTGGGGCCAAACACTAGCAGGCTCCACGTGGTGCAGGTAGGTCCCTAAGTCAATGGGACTCATTCCCTGGACAACGATGGGTTTGGGCCTTGCTGGTCAGAAAGAGCTGCTGTTGAGCAAAGAGAGAGCTGTGGTTGCCCCAGGGTTGTGTTCATTAGCAACACCAGAAAACCAGCTGCCTTGGTGTCTGCAGGGGCAAGTAATGGCCCCAGGCAAACCTTTCCCATGGCCAGAGACAGGGCACCCTTGGGAAGCAGCCTGTCAAAGTCTGGTGCAAAACCCACAGCAGTCAGTCAGAAGTTAGCTCTAATTTCAGCAGGCTTTGGATCAAATGCTAGAGGTAAAGCTGTGTTTACTGCCAAGCACAGTGATACTGATTTTCATCGTTTATGATAGGAGTTCTAAAGCTTTGAAATGAAATATTTAAAACAAAATGAAAAATTAACAAGCTTCTTTATATTCCAACAATTTCACATTTTCTGTTGTCCAACACAATAAAATGTTCTCCCTTGTTTTCCTGAGGGCAGTAAATACAAATTTACTCCCCAGTAACCTAGATCACCTTTTCCAGAAATACGTCCAGAATTCTTTCTTACAGTTCCAAAAGATGTTGTAAGATAGGTGTTCCACTGATGGTAATATATGGATTTCAAATTCTGTAAATAACTATTCCATATGTAGTATATATTTCAATCAGATTTCAGACACCGTACTCTGCTGTACTTCAAAATTATGTATAATTGCATGGCACGTAAATGACTTTTTAAAAGTACTGATAAATACATATCAGTACCGTTTTTATGAGTTTTTAATATTCAGGTCAGAATACCAGGGACACATCATTGTGTGACTGTACAAGGTTATAAGAGAAAACTGAGAAAGTGGGGAGTTTTATTTGTTCGTTATTATCAGCTCTAGCTGACTTGCTCCAAAGTGATGGTCCACAAATACCTTAAAGCAAATTTTTATGGTTTTTTGGCTTAGTACTGGTCAAATCTGGATAGAGGCTTATGGAAATTAAGAAATTTGTTTGTTCACATGTATTTGAATATTCTGTTCAATTATCCCCTGCAATATCTGGATTTATATAAATTTTAGTCAGACTAATATATTCCCTAATGCATTTAAAATCTCTTACGTTCTTTTCTTAAGTTTCCTTTTTGAAGTGTTTTTCAGGCAATCAGCATCACCTTTTCTTTTCTATTATCTAAGTTTCTGCCAATCTATGTTGACTTTTAGTTTATACATGTCATCCAAGTTCCCATGTATTCATTCTCAATCCAACTGTAATAATTTTTTTTTTCTTATAGTCACTGAAAAGTAATAGTATCCAAAAGAGAGTGCTTTGAAAAAATACAGAATTTTAAGATGAGTAAATAAAGTTTGGAAAGGAGTATTTTCTTTTTCTAGTCCTCTGGAACATGGCTTCAGTTAAGTCAGGAAAAAATTCAGGAAAGGAAGCACGTGTCTACTAACTCAGAAAGAGAAATTAGTAAGCTAGGCTATTGGTGCTCTGCATAGCCCTGCTGTAACAGTAGGACTAGATATGGGAAGCCTCAGTGTCAGGGATTTCTTAAGACATGCAGGTTTTATAGCATTGAGCCAACTCTGCAAAGAGATACAGAAAATGCCCTCGGGCAATGAATAATCTTATTTTTATTAGTGGCCAAAATATCTTTTATTTTGTGTGAATCGGTGTCATAGGAGGTAGGTGATGAATGGCCCATATGTCACGGGAATTAGTAACACTGGAGTGATGTTGCAGTGAATTCAGCCCTAATATGAGTGTGTAAATGAAAAATTCACATTACCTGTGAGCATGGTGTATAAAATTATGAAGTTCCTGCATCTGTCAATAATAATCTATAGTGAAAAAATTAAATAATTAAATCATATGACCAATTAAACTCACTTGTGCAACACTGTAACCTGATGCTGGAGACAGAAATAAAATCTTGTAGAAATTAGAAACAGAAACATAGAATCTTTTTAGACATAAAAAGGAAAAAATCAATTATGTGGTAAACTCTATTGTGAGCTACAGTATTTTAGAGGTGAGTTAGAATTATTAGCAAGTAGATAATATAATTCTTATGCATATGTCACTTTCAGATCTAATAATACTGATTCACTAATTTAAAATCTTGGGTTAATTTGTTGCAACAGAGATGTAGCCTGACAATTTCATTACTAAGTCTGCCCAAATTGCAATAAAACAATGGTGGGCATTGTAAAAGGCTGTATAGGAACTTTGTGATTGGGGTTTCTTGCTCTGGGGCAAGACATGTTGGGACAAACAACCAGGCAGTGACCAATGAAGCTGCAGGGATTGCACAATCTACATGACAGGTCATAATCTCCCATCCACCGAATTCATGCTTCTCTAAAACCTTGATAAGGGTATCACTTCCCTTCATCTTTCTCTGGTTGATGTTGACACTACTTAGACTCTCTCTCTCCATTCCCCCTCGCTCTTGTTTCCCATTTTTTGCTTTTAGCTTCAAACTCATGCATAACTCTAATCAGAATTGCCTCTACATCTTTCTTCTGCCTCTTTCTTCCCATTACATGTTGCAGTCATTCAGCTGTGATTCTGTCAGGAGACAGAGTTCATCATCTTTTACCCAGAATTATGCAAAATAAATTGTGTCTTCACCTGTCCAAGCTACATGGAAAATGGGACTGAAATCCAGAGATCTTCTAAACTGCAGAATTCTCATTTGTAATGTCTGATTCCTTTCCTTCCCTTCTAGTGAAAGGAGATATACTGGATGGCTATTCAAGAACAGACGGTGTTTGGATACTTACTCGAAACAAACAGTTTTATGAGACAAATAATGAAAAAGAATGCGCAGACAAATGTGAAGCTGAAAGAAATTTTACCTGCAGGTAATTTCTGTTGAATCTTAAAACTGTGCCATTGTGGGTGTCTGCATATCAATTATATGTTCCTACCTTTACTCAGAACCAACATCCCCATTCTGCTCTGCCTACAGCAGTGTCTCCCATGCTGTGCCTTTAGCTTGTGACCTATCTCCAGCCATAAATCACCACAAGATCAAATAAAGAGTGGATTTACAGCATACTGCTCATTTTATAGAAAATGTTCAAGTTCCCACTCTTATCCAACATTACATGGAGAACTGGTTGAGCCTCTCTAGCTGGATGCTGCTTTGTTTCACAAGAGCACAAGGTTTCTAGTTCATTGTAGGGACAGTAACAAACCTGAGCAGCTAGGATGCTGTTGATAATGCTTTGCCAGTGCAGTTTCTAGTTCCCCACACAATAATTTATTCATGAAGTCATATATCCTGAATAAGTGAGCCACTTGAGAGTAGTAGATAACCCTAACCTCTTACTTGTCTAAAATATTGAGTGCAGAATCTGAAAGATAAGAATGAATATAAAACAGTGGTAGCAAATTAATAATTTATAGAAAAATACTTACAAGTTTAATAATATGAATTGAATTTAAAATATTGCTTCCTATGTCAATATTGCTTCCTTCTCAATTTCAACAGGGCTTTCCTATTCACCAGGAAAAAGCTACAGTGTTTAACACTGGCTGAAAATGCTAAAATGACAGTGACATTTGCCAGCACAGACACAGTTCTTTATGAGAAGATAAGTATGTGTACAGTAAGATGTAACATATTTACTCATCAAGCCTATTCTAATGGCATCCTTCTTTTCTCTGCTGCAGTGCTGCAGCAAATCCCTCTATAGGGCAGAAAACTAATAGAGAATTTGGGGGCCAAACAGGAAGAAGCCACATTACTAAAAATGCTGTTCAAGAGGTATCAAATACCAAGGCCTAGATCTATGGTGGTCTCCATGTGCCATTTGAACTGAGAAGTTACTAGTTGCCTTCCTCTCAGACCCAGTTGTATAGTCTTCATCTCCTCTCCCCAGGTGTCAGATGTGTCCAGCTTTATTATTTAGACAGGCTAAAATAATTCAGGAGGAACCCATTTTTTCCCAGCAGATTGGTCTCTTGTCCTTGCTCTAGCATTTTCATTTTATATTTTGAGGTTTTGGGGAGATTCTTCTTGTGCAAACAAGACAGAGGAAAAGGAAGGGAAAATCTAGATCACTGCCCTAAATAAGTGGAAATTTTTCAGTGTCTGTTGCTAATAAAAGCACCATCAACATGATTTGCATTCTCTGTCTTGGAATCCTACTAGAAAAACACCTGGGAGAGTCCGAGACTAAGATGAATCAAAAGTTTGGGGGACACTTATGTGACAAGTGCATTTTGATAACTAAGTATTTTCTGGCTTAAAGGGATAGCTGGATGACACCCACACTGCAAATGTGCTTATGAACAATGCCTTCCCAAGAATCCCCAGCTGCTGGTGAAAGACATTCCTATTTATCCCAGTATTATGATAGTATAAGCCTGCATTATTTTGCACACCAAAAACTGGATATAGCTGTCCTCTTGACTTGATTATACAGCTTTATAACAATGCTTCAGAATGTTTCTCTTTAGATGCTCTTTGGTTGCTGCTACTAATTTATTTTAAAATACATTATAGAATGTTTGCAGGCACAAGAGGTTCAAAACATGAGTAAAACATGGTCCATCATGTACAGATAAGCTTCAGTTATATCTGCAGATTTTCAGCACCAATGAATGTTGTAACACCACTGAATTTACAAATTTGATTCTGTTTCAGTTTACCTTATGCAGTGTAAAAGAGGGATTGGGACAGACTACAGAGGAACAGAAGCCAAGACTCAGAGGGGTATTCCATGCCAGAAGTGGGCAGAAAAAATACCCCACAAACCAAAGTATGTCCCTATTTACATTTATTTTTGCTGTTCTGAACCTTTTCCAAATTTCCTCATCTTCATATATATACACAGATTTATGCAAGTTATCAAATCCTGTTGTCAGGTGACTTTGAGAAACAGCTTTATCTTTACCTGTCTTGTTACTTTTGACTCTACTGCAAAGATCTGGATAAGGAAAGGACGCATTGTCAGCTAGGTAAGTTGTGTCTAAAAGTGAGGTGTCTTAAGCAGATTAAGTGTTTCTTCTCTCAACATGATGAAGATTTTTGCTATTGGTAACAGTGGGGTCAGAATTACTCTCCTCTGTATCAAGCGATATCTGTCCAACTCTAGGCTCCTCCTACCTGCCATACAGATAGTCAAAATAAATAAAAACAATTGAGAAAAGTATCCAAGGACCAAATGGATCTGGCTAGGTAGAGTCTTCACAGGGCTGGCTGCCACTGGGCTCACTGAAGCAAGTGGGGAAGCAGAGGTCCTATGTCCTCTCATCTATGTTGAAGTATTTAAATTCTTTTTTTTTTTATTCTACTTAAATACACTCGGATACTCTTGTTCAGATAATTTAAAAGTAATTTAGTCTTCTCTGGGAAGATTGCTGTAGGAAGAAGCCTAGCTTCACTTGCTTCAGATCTCTCTGAGACCTAGTTGTGTTTGGTGAATAGTCTCTAGAAACAGACAACTTTTAAAGCAGCTCCATTAAAACAAACACATGACAGAGCCACAGGTTGCAGTGAGCTCATTAGATCAACTGCACGAATTAAAGACAGCAATTGTCCTTTTAGACTGTCATTGTCCTTACAGGCTGTAAGCTCACTTCTTGCTGGCAACGGGGGCTGGGGAGAAAGCTAATAATAATTGTAGTTAAGAATGATTTTTCAGTTTTCATTTATGGCTTACAATGGGAAATCAGTTTCTCTCATTTTTACTGTGAATGAATAAAATTCCCAGCTAGCTGAGCAGGTTGAACGTTTCCCTTCCGCGCCACTAAAGCACTGGCATTAAAATAGAAGTTTAATACTATTGCAGGTATACACCTGAAAAGCACCCTAATGCAGGGTTGGAAGAAAATTACTGCAGAAACCCTGATGCAGATGAAAATGGACCCTGGTGTTACACAACAGATCCTGCTACGAGATTTGATTACTGTGCCATCCCAGAGTGTGAGGACCAGGTCACGCACACTGGAGAAGGTATATTTACTTTTCAGAGGAGGGATGTTCAAGTAGGTAATATTATTCCTGCTACTTTTTTGTGCTTTATTTTTACAATTTTTTTCAAATTGGAATTTAAATCAAGATGAACTTAAGATCTCAACAGAAAGGTTGTTTTCCTAATTGGCATGAGTTATCAAAGTTATTTTGTAAATATGGAAGGACTAAAATTTTTTAATCATTTGCTGATACTGTTTACTTTATCTTCATCTATCTTGTTACTTTTGACTCTACTGGCAGAGAACTGCAGAGACCTGGATAAGGATTATATTGCTCTTACACAAGTAATTTATCTAATTGTAGCAAGGGTAAAAACTAACCCAAGTGCTGTGCAATTCACTGAACTCCCATTGCTAACAGTACATACAGAATTATGACAAATTCCTCCCTGCAAGTGAAACATATTCCTGAAGCATTACTGATTTGGCCAGGCTGTAATGCACAGCTTTCTGAACTCCTTCCATTGTTAGGTGGAGCAAACCCCACTTGTCCTTTCAGCATAATCTTCCATGAATAGGCTGGGCCATTTCTCGCTTCGTTTTCCTTCTGCCTAGGACCTCTGGGGGAGTGCATGCAGTGTAACGGCGAGGATTACCGCGGAGAAGTTTCCAGAACAGAGTCTGGACTGGAGTGCCAACACTGGGATGTCCAGGAGCCTCATATGCATGGATTTATCCTGAAACAGTGAGTGACACTCAGCACCGAATTCATTCCCACAGAGCCTGGGAGCCCCTGCCTGCAGACAGCCTCATTGCTGCACACGGCTGCTGCTGACTCACAACAGGTTTCTCTCCATTTTCAATGCACAGCTATCCAGAGAAGGATCTGAAGATGAATTATTGCCGCAATCCTGATGGTGAACTTCGGCCCTGGTGTTTCACTACCAACCCGAATAAACGCTGGGAATATTGCAACATTCCTCGTTGCAGTGAGTCTGATTTCCTGAGGTTACTCCAGAGGGTAGCTCATTAAAATTATGCAGGGAGGGGAAAGGAAAGAAACCACAGTTCTGAGTAACCTACAGGTATCTCTGTGAATCAGGGAAAGGGCACATTAATAAGCAGAATCACTCATTAAACTTCTATTATGTAAAATCATGTATGGTCAGTGAGGATGAAGGTGTCACAAAGTGAAGAACAGCCAAAGATATTATGGGAAACCATAATTTGCCCTTAACCACTTTACTTTTCAACTGACCTGGGAGGCAAGACATTAAGGGTAAATCAGGTGGTAGTTCACTGCTGATCTGCTAACTCATAAAAATCATCTAAATTATCTTGTGGCTATACTGTGATATTTTACCTGGGTCTGATCTGCACAGCCAGCACTACCTTTTTCTTAGCAAGGTATGAATCCTGAGAAACAGGTTTAGACCTCAGGAGAAAAACCTGGCTTATCAGTGAGCTAGCTTAACCCATTAAGTTGAGCACACTAAATCTAGATATTTCCAAGGCACTGAATTAAGAGGTAACATTCCCTATTGTAGAAGTGGATTGCACTTCGAGAAAAAACAATTATAAGTGTGTTTTTTCTCTCTAGAGATTGCTTTCTTATGTATCTTGCCAGTGCTCTAAGCAGTGGTGTGTGTTTGCTAGATGTAGTTCTCTTAGCATGCTCAATTACAGATGGCAGAATAACTATTTATAGACTTTTGTATGATAAATTGTGACAGTTACCAAAGCATTTACATCCTACGCTTAAAACTTAAAGTTTAAGGAACATATCAACCTTTTAGGGTCATACTCATGTCCTTGGGGAATTCTGTATAAGTATGTGCTGTATTTTCTATTTGCCCTCTGCAGGTTCTATGCCTCTGATCATTACTCTTGTTTGCTTTGCTGTTCCCCACATGGCAGACCATTTCACTTTCTCTCTTTTTTTCACTATTCCTTCTGTCCCTCTTCCCCAGTTCACTGACTCCAGAGGTTCAGCTCTGAAGGCTGCTCTGCTTTCTCTCACTATTTCTTCTTGGTCCTTTCTGCCCTTCCACACTATCTGTGTGTATTGTACTGAGTATTGTATTATTGTAATACAATACACAATAAAACTCCATCTCACTCGGGTTTTCAAGACTGTGCAAGACTACTCACTGCCCTTCCTGCTCTGCTCTCAGGGGACAGTAGGCACAGAGTCTGGCTCAACCCAGCCAAGTTATTTACTGGCTGCTGTGAAAGGACAGACTCAGGACATCCATCTGGCAGTCTGGAGGCCCACAAGAGTGTCCTCTTTGATTTTGACATGGCTTTTAACCAGTGTAACCTCTGCTGAAAGAAAAAAAAATACATCTTCAACATTACAGAAACAAAGGCGTTTATATATATTTGAAAGCAATACTTAGCAGTATTTTCCTCCCCTCCCCTTTCCTTTTATTTTTATTTTCTTTTCCTGTTACAGCTACACCCCCACCAGTCTCTGGCCTGGACTCCCAGTGTCTTTCAGGGAGAGGTGAAGACTATCGAGGAAGGATAGCCATCACTGAATCGGGAAATGCCTGTCAACACTGGAACACACAGTTTCCTCACAAACATGGCTGGATTCCTGACAGATACCCCTGCAAGTATGCTGAGCCTCATCATTTTAACAAATACCAAAGAACAGTTGTTCCCTATCCATCTAGATGCAGAGGCAAGAGGAGGACAGGTTTTTATCATTTATGTTGTTAAGTTGTAATTCTCACTGTTTATCAGTGCTCATTACTTCTGTTCAGGTCTTGCTCTTCATTTTTTTCTGCCTCCCTGTTTATTCTCATGTATTTTTCTCACTTGTCTCCTCCACATCCCACAGCAGAACTATAGTTAGTTCACTACTTTTATGTTAAAAATCCCTTGGCTGTGTTTTGGCACATCTTCAATGCATTACTCTTCTGAAGAATGATGCTCCAAAGACAACATACTCCCATACATCCTTGTGCTCCAAGGTCAGAGGAGCTGGGTTTGCAGAGCATTACTAGTGTGCAGGAATAGCTGGAACTGACCCGGTTTATAGCTCTGTAGTTTGATCCTGCAAGTTTTCCTAGGGAGCTGGAACCCTGTCCACTCTCACTTTCTCTGGGCGGAAAGCAACGTGCACCAGTGCTCCTATGTACACACTTCCAGTCTGTCACATCCAGCCTTGCCTGGCTCTTACTGTAATCTCAGGGATATCAGTGCCTTGTGTTTTGAAGTCAGCTCTTTCTGCCACATCTTGACCTCAACAACAAGAGTATTGGAAAAGTTCTTTCTGTATCTTGAGCATTCAGACTGAGAAGTAGAAGACCATTGATTAGTCCCAAAGGAGTGGTGCATGGGTTAATCAATCTCCAAAAGGAATAAATACACCACTGAGTTGAATTCTGTGTGCAGTAGTTGTTAATAGTCATGTACACAACTCTTCTGTATTTCTGTGACTGGTTTAAAGTCAGCATTCCTGTTTCTTGTTTTAAGGGGCTTAGAGGAAAACTACTGTAGAAACCCTGATGGAGAGAAGAAGCCTTGGTGCTACACCACCAACAGTAACATTAGATGGGAATATTGCAGAATTCCTCCCTGTGACAGAACAGAACAAGGGATTGCTGGTATGAATAGAGGACTGTACTTGAGATAAGGACTTTAAAACAGTGAAAGATTTATTGTTTCATATTGTAAATGTGCTAATTTATTTTTTTTTTCAGTCACTTTGTCACTCTTAATGTTTGTCTGCCTTGCATGTTGCAAAATCTGCCAAATATTACACTTTGAGTGGTTAGGGAAGTACAGTGAAAGATACAAATCACAAGCTGAATTGACAGAAGAGTTACAGGATGAAAGATATTTATGTTTTTATATTCCTTTCTTCCCAAAGGTAGGCCAGTTATAGCAAATTCATTGAAAAATGAAACGGCTTAAAGAGATGAAAAATTGCTAAACAAAAGTAACTCCTATTTTTGGAAGTTAACCACAAATGAGGTGACAAGAGCTTGCAACGCAATTAAAAATCAAATTGAAGCATTCATTCATTTAAGCACAAAATTAACAAGAAAATCACCACCAAAAGGATAATAGAGAGACTGAAGTTTAACCTAATGTCTGTTTGAGAAATATCATGGGCAAAATCACCAGTATCTAATCTTTGAGGATTTTGCATGAGAACTTCCTTATCTTTAATTCTGACATGTTCACTTATGCCAAAATGAAACTAACTGATGAACCCTTTGCTGAAAAACATCTAACATAAGATGTTAAAACTGTGAAAGTTTTCTCAGTATCTTTGGAAATGCCCTTCTGCTGCAGGTGTGATGACTTCACTGGATACTGTCTGCATAAACGGGTTGTTAATTTTTGTCATCCTGTGTGTTTGAGGCTTTCTTGTGCCCACTCTGTAAGAACATTAAAATTATGATGCCAAAGACCAGTTTCTGTTGTTCCCTCCAGGTGTGCCTGTACAAGCTCCCCTAACAGAGGAGTGCTACCGAGGCAAAGGGCAGAGTTACCGTGGCACAGCTTCAGTCACTGCATCGGGAAGGAAGTGCCAGGCCTGGAGCTCCATGTTCCCACACAAGCATATAAAAACCCCGGACAGATTCCCGGACGCGTACGTTTATCTCACCTTTTCTCGCTTTCTCTGGCAGTAACTGCTGCTGGTTGTATTATCGTTGCACAGCTATGCTTTAAAACACTGCTAGGGAATATATTGATAAAAGAGAACTTTTCTAAGATACAGAAATGTTTTCTCTTAGTCTCATCTGTAAGAATTGTGGTTTTTTATTATCTAAATTCTGACTAAAATACAGCTGTGCCCCTTACTCTTAAATATGATCTTCTGCAACCAACACCAGGAGACTTGCATCCAGAGACAAGGCATCTACTGAAATATGTGTTTCATTTATAAATTTGGGGCTTGTTGTTGTGGCCTTTCTAAGGATTTAATCTGGGCAGGACACAGCATTTATGATACAAAACATGAAGTCAGATAGGTCATGCCTAGAAATGCCAACTAAGTGTTCTTTGCTGTTGGAATTGAGCACCCAGAATTCTGTGCACTGAAATTTCCCCTTGATTTACCTTCTTCAGACTAACCAAACTGCACCAGGAATGACTGGAGCAGTGACAAGGTAATCAAAATCACAAATGTGCCAGTTTTTAGTAAGGGCAGGAATAGGATTACAATTACAGGAGTGATTGTGAGGAAATCCATCATGCTTAGTGGATTATAAGCAGGAAGATTGATACTTTTTTAAATTTTTGCCCTTTTTATGCTGTCACCCTAAATAATTTGAAATTTTCAGTTATATTTTGGCATGAAAAAACTGGAATATCCCCAGAGGGGATGATATCTTTCGAAAACATTTTAGAGAATTAAAATCAAGCAGGGAAAATCTGGCATTCATGTGTTCTGTCATATTCGGAGAAAAAGCATTTCAGTTCTTTATTATTCTGAGTCCATGCTGCGATTTAGGAGGGGGAAACACTGCAACTCTGCAAATTATTGAAAAGAGAAATTCTACTTGCCCATGCCCCAGCAAGCACAGACATGGAATTCCTCTCACTGAAGTCAGTAGAGGAGTACCCCATTCAGTAGAAATGGGGGTTTGGGGTGTAAGAGGGGATCAATTGCATAAGCATTTGTTTGCCATTCTTCTGAATATGAGAAGGAACATTTTAACATTTAAAACATTTTGGAAAAGCCTAAGTTCCCCCCAATAGCATGAATTTTCTTGCATATTTATTACTAATTCACACATTCTGACAATTGTGTATGCTTACACACACCTACTTGTAAATTTTTTTTTAATTACCATGTGGGGTAATTATTTAGGTACTAGTACATTGAAATATTACATCCAGAGTATAAGGCAGTAGTTGAATTGTTTCCTTATGCATAAATATATTCAGGATTCCAATGAACATGTGAAATACAACTCTTCACTAGCATCACAACCACAGATGTGCTTGCTGGTAATAGGATATCTGGCCGTAAGTAAACCAATAAACCTATTTATTTGTACATAGTAGATGTACATAGTACATTCTTTTGTCAAGATATTCCTATGCTAACTTTCAGTCTTATGCAGCATGACTGTTGACTTTATTTGTGCAGGGATTTGAGGGAAAACTATTGTAGAAACCCAGATGGTGACAGCAGCCCGTGGTGTTTCACCACCGACCCCAACACGATATGGGAGTACTGCAATCTCAAGAGGTGTGATGATCATACACAAGAGCCTGCATCAAATGCCTCCCCTGGAATGATGGAACAAAACATTGGCTGGACTACACCCACCACATCTGGTAACAGCTGGCTATAAGCATCACCTCCTGTAGAGTCTGTGGGTAAAGGAAATAGCAACCTATCAAAATTATTCTTGAGTGCCATGGTTTAACCACAGCCAGAAACTAAGTACCATGCAGCTGCTCACTCATTCCCCCATCCCTTCTTTGGTGGGGAGGAAAATTTTTAAAAAAGTAAGACTCATGAGATAAGAATGGTTTAATAATGGAAACAAAATTATGTACAATAACCATAAGAATAATAATAGTGGCAATAATAATAGTAATAATTGCAATGAAAACCCAAGAGAGAGATAAAACCCAAGGAACAAAAGTGATGCACAATACAATTGCTGACCAATGCCTAGCCTGTCCTTGAGCAGCAATTAGTGGCTCCATCCAGTGCATGTAATGCTTGTGCATGTTGTTCTATGGGATGGAACATCCCCGTGGCCAGGCCAGGTCAGCTGTCCTGGCCGTGCTTCTGCCCAGCTTCTTGTGCACCTCCTCACTGGCAGAGAAGGGGAAACTGAAAAGTCCTTGAGTGAGAGTAAGCACTACTTAGTAACAACCAAAATATCAGTGTGTTATAATTGCTATTCTGATATTAAATCTAAAACACAGGACTCTACCAGCTACTAAGAAGAAAATTAACTCTATCTAAGCCAAAACCAGTTCACTGACTAGGCTTGCAATGTAATAATTACATCCTTCCGGCGGGTCTCTGATCTGTACTGCTGCATTTTGCAGCAAGTGCTCTCTAGTTAGTATATATCCTGTAGCCTATGTCATTTTACAGTGCATTCTGAAGGAATTCACCTTTTTCATTTAGGTGAACAAAAGGAAAACAGACTTTTCTAGTATTTCTCTAGCTGTGTGCTATTGAAATATGTGACTCTTATTATCATAAGAATTTTGCTTGTGTTGTGCTTCATGTTTTCAGGAGGGTGACCTTATCTTGTATTGGTCAAAGGCATATTAGTTTTGCAAAATTAGATAAATTAGGTTTTGCTCTGTCCTGTTTTGTTACTTCCTTAATTAACAGCTCACATTGGTCAAAGTGGTGAGACTTTTCTTAAAGTATAGTGGAGCTTTGCATGAGTTACTTATTTTGCAAAGGAAGGTGGCAGGATTGAACAAAAGACCCATTTCTAAATTGAGTTGGGTGCTCTTCTTACATGCAGCAGAAAAGAAGTACCTGTAGCAAAGTCCTTAGAAGCAAAACTTGCTCCTTCAGTCTAATGGGCTGCTGAAATATGCCTCTCTCATGAAAGTGCTTACTGATACCAATTTAGCAAAAATTTTGAAGTCTTTCCAGATACTTGCAATAAGTTACAGAAAATGTTTAGCCTGAAGTTCCTTGATATCAATATATAATCACCCTGGATTTATGAATGGAAGTGTTAAAAATCATTAATTTTGTGGTGAATTTACTTTGGGAAGGATAGATAACTGCCGGGTAAGACTAATCTAACTTTGACTATAAGCAGGTAAATGCATATAATTAGGACTTTCAAGGCTCAGAAATAGTTTCAGAAGCTCAACATCTCTGCATGAAGCCAAAGAACTGAGGAATACACAGCTTTTTTTTTTCCTTACACAGTCAACCAGAAAAGCAGGAAAATTGTGTAAGGTAATAGCTTACTCATATTAGCCCAGTGTTGTGAATATCCCACTCACCTGAAGCAAAGGCTGTAATATACTGCATATACTGTATATATACTATAATATACTGACTTAGAGACTGTGGGCAGTGCGTCCATTGGTAGAGTCAAAAATCATCAGACACAGGTATTCATATCCTGCTATGCCTGCATTTTATGGAATTTAAAGCATTCAAACAGTTACATTATTTTTATTCAGATCACGTAGATCGGGGATAGGGAAAATTAGGAAAGTTCCATTTTTGTGTGTGTAATTGACCTCACAGTGATCTGGGGATGTACTCACATCCATGACTAGTGGATCTTCAGACCAAGAGCATGGCCTGGGTGCTTAGAGACAAGGAGTTTTTTCAGCCCCAATTCTTTTACTCCAGCAGGTCTAATAAAACACTTTCTACAATCCTTGTGTCAGTCACATTTTAAAGCCTTTGGAGAAACCATATTATTCCTGACAGTATTTTGCTGTTTGCATGACTAGTGTCCCCATTACTAGAGAAGCTACTTCATACTCTCCTTTCCTCCCTAGGCTGAAGTTGGAGAACCTCTGGTCTGCCAAGAGAAGAACAGATTTGTCCAATATGGAGTCACCCCTTGGGGACTGGATTGTACCCAGCCATCAAAGCCTGGTTTTGTTCAAATTCCTGGTTTTGTTTCTTGGATAAAGAATGAAGTGGCTTCCCACTGAATCTGGATGCAGGCTAATTTTTCTGGAAAGCAGTCCCTGAGTCAGAAACAACATTCCAAGTATGGTTTTATGACTGGTTTTAAGAGTTATGTAATAATTCATAGGAATCCTCAATAAATACCACTACTGGCTGAGTGTAAGTAGCTATTGCAAAGCAGTAGCCAAGCTGACCAATTGTTACTGTCTTTCAGACTATCCGTGTTGTACCTGTGTGAGGCAACCATGATTGCCTGTGACAGCAGCTGTAAGGCTCCTACTTCACCCCTGTTACACCCCAAATACTTAAATCCAGGAATTAAATTGAAGGTTCCTTTACACTAGTTGGCACAAAGAGAAATCCCAACCTGATACTCTCAAGAGGTGAAAAATTACACAAAAGCTCACTGGCAAAAGCACAGAAAATAAAGGGACTTTGGCAAAAGGATTAAATATGACACCATATTCACTTACCATAGCAGTACTTAGCATTAATTTAGTACTTAGCATTTACTTTGCCCATTTCACCTAGAAACCTTTAAACCTATGAGATGTTACGTAACCCACAAAGTTCCATGAAAAGAGAATGAGGATAAGAAAGAGAGACAGAGAAAGAAAGACAGAAGATATTTAGAAGAACAAACACAGAGCTACCACCTCCTAGGATTCCATCGCGGGTGAGATAGGAACTCCAGGAAGCTGGCAGGGTCAAGACCACGTGCTGGCCCTGTGCTCCATTAAGCCTCCATGGGCCTTTCCCCTAGAAGAGACTTCCAGTCACTTGGCCAGTCAGGGGCTGGGTTAGCACCACCCCTCCATGTCAGTGATTGATTGTTTGATTGACTAATTGACAGCTCTGCCAGGGCTGAGGGGGTCTGGGGGCAGGGCAGAGCATCACCTCACCTAGCAGCACATAAGCAAGCACTTCAAGCACCCCAAAAAGTGGCTCAGGACACTAAACTTACCCACTCTCTGACAATGATCCTGTGTCTCAAGAATCAAAGAGGAGCACAGCACTGGGACCTTTCCTCCTTCGGTCTCATCAGGGTCAAATCTAGCAGGCAGAGTAGAAAGGAAAGAAGAGGAAAGCATATTGAAACTCATATAATGGGCAATTGCTACACCAGTAAAACCTAATTAACATCTTTTCATGCAGTTCATTCCCCCCACCATCCCATGAATCCTAAAATCACAGGATAATCAGGCTCCAGGGGGTGAGTACATGCAGCAGTCTTTTAGCACCTAAAGAAATCCAGCAGATCATCTGTGATTCCCTGTGCTCCTGGAGGCATCACTTTCCTACTTTGAGGTTTAGCATTCTTTAACATTAGATAATTCACACAACTATTTGTGCTACTTGTTGGACTTGTAAGCCAAGTTCCAAAAAAAGCTTAGCAAGTTCAATTTAGGTCACCTTGCCTTTTGGTCTCCACAATGTCACATGTCCAGGTATCCCTACGACCCAAACAAATACACATGTCCCAGATCACCAGCCTTATTCCTCCCACCCAGCAGGTTTCAGGGAGATTCCCAGAACCTGTATTCAGGGAGAGAGAAAAGGTCAGTGGACATCACGGGAAATGACATGCAGTACAATTCTATTACTAAAATGATCTGGATTGCCTCAGAGGTAGGAGTTAAAGAGAAAATAACACTCATTCATGCCAATCTCCTCAGCATATCATTTTCAGGGTCATGATTTCAGATCATAAGCCTTTTCAACTTAACCAAGCCCTTCAGTGGCTCTCCAACTTAAAAGCCTTCCCTGTCTATAGCTGGAAAGAATCAGGATCTGGGTTAGTACAGCCTCTGGTGATTGATTGATTGATTGATTGATTGACAGCTCACCCAGGCTGGGGGTCTCAGGGTGGGGCACTGTCTGAAGCAAGGCCTGACCTATCCTCAACCACACACACACACACCAGCATTGGTTTGAGACTCTCAGCTCACCCAGTCTCTGACAGCCACCCCATATCTCAGTACAACAGACCAGAACCACCACACTGGGACCTTTCCTCTCCTGCTCCCATCTAGTAAGTAGAGAAGAAAGGAAAGAAGAGGAAAGCATGCTGAAACTCCTGTAAGGGGCAGCTGCTATTCATAAATCTAGTTAATATCCCTATATGAAGTTAATTCCCTCCAGCAGTTCTTGAGTCCAAAAACTGCAGGACAATCAGGCTCTGGGGGGGGAAATGCACGCAGCAATCTTTCAGCACACAGGGAGTCAAGCAGATCATCCATGATTTCCAGTGTGTTCTTGGAGGCAACACTTTCCTTCTGTGAAGTTTAATATTATCTAATATTAGATAATTTACACAACTATTTTTGATACTTGAACTTGTAAGCTGGGGGCGGTTCTGAGAGTTTTTTTGTCTTGGCTCTGATCTCTAAATTTTGGAACGAATAACAATAATTTGGGAGAAGGCCGACAGGGTATCAGCTCCTTCATGGGCACTGTTAGGAAGCCCATCACTTCCCACACATTCCCAGTACTTTTATCACATGTTGGAACAGGGAGAGGGATCAGCTCTCCCCCCTCTAACAAGCTTAATCTTTTCATGCAACAGCATGAAACAGTATGCTTAAAAGACAGAGTCCTTTACCATGTGCCTTCTCTTCAGAAAGCTTTATTTCATTTCCCCAGTAAAATTTTCAATAAGTCTCAGTCCTTGTAACTTAACCAATTCTGTTGCAGGGTGTGGTATTATCACCTTCAGCTCTGCAGTTTGGCATGCCAATTCCTTAACAATAGGGCAGGGCTGAGTGTGAATGTCCAAGGGCACATAATGATTATAAAATCGATAATGAGAAATCAACCACATGCTAAAAAATTCCTATGGGCTGTTTGAATGAAAATGGCTTGGAGAGTGCCTATGCACAGCTAAAGTGCTACTCTGCACAGAAGCTTTGACCATCCCAAATTGGTCAGTAGCCAGTCAAGCTTCACATGGCTGTGAGTAATAATGGCAAAGAGACCACGGTTCATGGCAGAAGGCAGTAATGGTGGCCCTTCACATCTCAAATAGTTGCATCCAATGCCATCCATGACACATCCTGATGGCAATGTGGTTGTTCAAATCCAAACTCATGTCCTGAAGCCAGGAAGTCACAGAAGTTGCAGCAGAAAGGACACCCAGGTACGTGCAGTCTCAGAGTTGCTGCACTGTGCTGCAAGGAGAGGCAGACAGGCTGCACAGTACTCAAGGGTTGCAGCACAAAACAACAAAATGGGAGCAAGTTGGCACCAAGAGGTAGCAACCATCAGCCCCAGTAGCTGGCTGGATAATCAGAGGTAACTGGTTATGTGGAAGAACTTAGCAAACATTTCATTTTGAACCATTGTTGACTCCCTGATTGTGGAGGTCTTGGGAGTGTTTCACTTGCTTTTTGCCACTGCCACTGACAGGGAACTGGATTCACAAACACTGGTAAATAACTGAAGGCATATACATGAGTCACTACTTAGGCACATCACAGATGTTTGATTTAACAACTGTTTGATTTAGGAAACCCATGGGGTTATTGGAGATTTTATGCAGTGTAAATGCTTCTTTTTCTAGATACTTGCCTGGGAACATAAGCTGTCAATATAAAAAGCTAAAAAGCTGTGGTTCATTTTTGTTCCTCCTGCTCTTGTAATTTTCTCTTTTGTTTATAAAGCCTTCCAATAATGTATTTTATTTGAAAGCTTAATAATGGAGACCACACAGTGGAAAAGAATCTTTAACTAGAGGGTTCTGAGAGGCAGAACAAAGTAACAGAAGGATGAACATCATTCTTTCTTGACTGTAAGCAAATAAAACCCTGGTGACAGTCTCCCTGCCACTGCTCTGCTACTTGTGTAAGCAAGGAGAATAGTCCTTACCAAAGTACATGTTTTTGTTGAAAATGTAAAAGGCAAAATACTGAGCATGGTGCATAATATGTCCATGATTCACCTTCCACTTTCATGTATGTATTCTTTTTTCCATACTGCTCTTCCCGTCACTTTCCCCCCACCCAGTACTCCTTAGGCTTTGAACTCTCATTCACCCAAGCTGTCAAATTCCTATGAAAGAGAAGACTTTATCCAGGACTATTTTACCAACTACAAGGAAAATGAAATCTTGGCACCTGAAATAAAACATAGCATTGATTTCTGTAGAAAATTAAAAATGTAACTTTTTCTTTATGTTTTGGCTGCTGCAAATCATGGGTGCACCTGGAATGCAGCCAAGCAATATACAGGTGGCAAGGGACACCTGGAGGTGAGCTCATGCCAACACCTGCTCAGAACAGGTTCAGCTCTGTCAGATTGCTCAGTGCCTTGTTCCTGTCAAATCTGGAATGCCCCCAAGGGTGAAAATCCCACATCCTCTCTGGACCCCAGTCCCAGCATCTGAATACCTCGGTGGGGGACTAATTTCTCCTCATACCTAACCTTAACTTCTCTGTTACAATTTGGCTCTTAGCATTTTGTCCTTCACCTGCTACTTCTCCAGGATGAGTCTGGGTCCATTTTCCCTCAGCTTTTCACTGGTTAACTGTAGACAGCAATAAGATCCCACCCTTTACTCTTTCCTCTCTAGGATAAAGATGCTTCTTCACCTTCCTCATACACCACATGGCCCAGCCAGCAGCTTGGTGGCCCTGCACCCCCAAGGCTGGGCCCTCTCCAGTCCATCTTCTACCAGCAAGGCCAGAAGTGGCTGTGGCAATCCAGGTGTGGTCTCAGGAGCGCTGAGGAGAGTGAAGAATCCCTTCCCTCGGGCTGCTGGCGGAAGTTCCCGCTACAGGGCTCTGTACGGGCTGTATAACCCAGCAGGCTTTTGCTGTGAGGACGGGGGGCTGCCACAGGCCGAGCGGAGGAGCTCAGGGCAGCCTCGGCAGGGCTGCTCTCGGTGCGTTCGGCGTCCACTCGGCACTGCCGCGTCCAGTCGGCATTGGCACATCACTCGGCACTGCCGCGTCCAGTCGGCCCTGGCGCTCAGGGCTGTTCCTGCTGCACGCAGGGCTTGGTCTGAGTCCAGCTCGGTCTGCAGCTGCACCCTCGGGCCATAGGTGGCACTGACGGACGATGTAGTTTGCGTAGTCCCCGATAAAACGTCACTGCGGAAGAGAGAGCCGGAGAAGAGAAGCTGGGATCGTGTCGGAGCAGCGGCCGGCCAAGGAGCGGCAGACATGTGGCGGGAGAGCCTTCCAAACGCATGGTGAGATCTCCTCGGCACGGGAGCGGGGATCCAGACCGGGCTCCCTGCGCCTGGGGTGTGTGAAAGCCCCGGGAGGGTCACCAGGTCGTGGGAGAGTGGGAGCAGGAGCTGAGATCTTCTGAGCACGAGTGCGGAGGAGGTGTTGATCCACTGAGCCTGGTTTGTGTCGCTCAGAGAGCTGCTTCTGGGACAGCCTTGCTTTGTTGGCAGTGCGGGGCTTGTGCTACTGCCTTGATAGCTGCTTTCACCCCTCTGCTCACCGACCTCCCGGATGTAAGTGCAGGGGAATATTCCTACCTGTTGCATAAATTGTCTGTTCTTAGGAGCCCTGTTCTTCCATGTCTGGAAGTGATTTAAGGGAAAAAAAAACCACGCATAGGCTGTTTCAGCAAGTGTGAGCAAATTGCCTCGGAAGTTACTGAGATGTCCATTACAGGCTCCAGGTTCTGAGCTTCAGACAGCAGGGGGAAACAAGGTGATAACAAACACCCAGTGGAGTTGGTTTTTCATGGATTAGCAAGTCTTTTTCCTTTTTGGCATTTGCTTTGGTTTGTTTTCTCTAAGTACTATAATTATTGTACCAAAGAACTCCCTAATGTAGCTGTGTTCCACGAGGCAGAGTAACAAGACTTGCTTCTATTGTTGCTAGATTTTAGACTGTGCTTTTGTACCAGAAGCTACTAGGCTTAAAGGGAACCGAGGAGGATACTTTCTTTTCCTTGCAGACAGGGGAGACCTAAAGGCTTGATATTCAGTCAGGAGTAGCTAGAAGTGTCAAAGGCACAGCAACTCCTTAAACTCTGGACGGGGAGGGGTCCACAAGCCTCTGCTGGTGCCAGCCCTGCAGCGCGATCAGCACCACATGGCTGGGAGCAGAACAGCCCTGGAGCTCGGAATTGCCCTGCTGAGGCTGTGCACCTATTGCAACACAGCAGTCAGAGTAAACTATTTTCTTGGCTGAAGCTACACAGCTGCTCACAGGATGAAACACTGCAAGGACACCTATGCAGTTGTTTACTGCCTTTCATCTAAATTCTGCTGAAGGAGGGAATATTATGGCAACAAATTATCTAGCTGAAGCACAGCCCAGAAACACTGTCTCTTTGTACAGAGGCCATGCTTTGTGAGCCCCTCTCTGCCCATCCTATCCAAAGAGTTCGAAAAATAGTGGCAGATGTTGCCAGGTGGCTAAAGAGCTTGTGGTCACATCCCTGGGCAATGAGTGGTGCTGGCAGGGGACATTCTTTGCATTATCCAGAAGGGTTGGAATAGGACAACACTATCAGACTGTAAGGATCTTTCTGGTTTTTTCCCTTTTGTAGGGAGAGCATCGTGTCCCGGATCAGGTGAGTGGAATAGCTGTTCTGTGCTGTGATCTCCTCTTTTGGTTAGTGCCTGATTGGGGCACAGCATCATCCCTTCTGTACTCTGGATGGCAACAGCAACAAAATCTTCACTCACAGTCCCCTTGCAGCCCCCTGCAGGAGCCTCCAACACCTCTACTAATCCCCAAGAGGAGCTGGGGAACTTGAAACACTAGTCAGAAGGGTGGGAAGGTACACTACATTTAGGACTGCACGTCTGTCAACTCCAGCTCGGGCAGCTTGGCTCCCACAACTCGAGTGTGGCACCTTGCTGTTCAGAACAGAAACAGGGACACCAGCAGACACTCCTTACTTGAGAGCTACAGGGGAGAGCCAGGATTGCCCTAAGAGATGATTCATACACAGATCCCTGTAGGGGATCTGTGTATGAAGCACTGGCAAGAGGAGCATGTCCAGCACATCTAGCTCTCTTTAGCAGCTGAAGACTTTTTTCTCTCCTCCTGCTCCTCAGCCCACTCTGCCCATGCAGTTTTTATTCCTGGACAAGTCCAGCTGCTACTGTCTCATTCACTGCAGTACCTGCCTCAAAGTAGCTTGGCCTGTATCCTATTGAACTTTGTCCTCCTGGGCATCCTGGTTCACAAGGAAAGGGACAAGGAAGAGTTTTGATCAGCAAGGACTTGAGACCCCTAAGAAGCCTTGGTAGATAGAACCCTGCCCGAAATCTTACTTGTGATCTTCAAAAATAATGGAAATGCCCTGTCCCTGCTGACTGCCTGGGATTTGGAGGCATTTGTCCCTGCTCAGTCCCTATGGATGTGCAAACAAGCCTCAGCATGTCCCTTTGACACTGCTGTTGTTGAACACAAGCAATTTTGTGCCTCCCCAGGCCTTTTGACTATTCTCAGAAGAATGCAGTCCTGATCCCTGCAGCCGCCCTGGGGGTTGGAGGGATTCTGCTTTACTGGCTCAGATCTGGACACAAGATCAAGACTATTGACATGGGCGATGGGTGGTGGGGCGCAGGCGAAAGGCCCCCCAAAGGGAAAGAAGACACAAGCATCCGTCCCTTCAAGATCGAAACATCTGACAAAGAAATCGAGGTACAGCTGGCTGGGGGGTAAGGAGGGGCAGAAAGCGGCAAGGGGAGGCAGTCCATCACCCACCTCACTGCCTCAAGGTGGTGCCTTGGGGCTGACAGCAGGGCACTTCCATGTGCCAGGGCAGCTACCCAGCTCCATTAGATGATGCTCTGGCTCACCATTCTTTACGAAGGGGATTTGAGCTCTAGTCCCTTGCAATGTTCCCTAAAGACTTTCTGGGACAGCAGCCCCCCTGTGCAAGCTGGGGCTTCTCCTGCAGAAAGGCCATGCTTTGAGCAGCAGACTTTGACAGTGAGTCTGTGGATGGTGTGGCAGGGCAGGAGGGCATTGGGACAGCAGTGGCACCAGTAGGGCAGGATCGAGGGGCTTCCACAGAGGAAAGGGCTGTAAGGCTGAAGAGGGAGGTATCTTGACTGAGTCATAGTTCCTCCATCCCTGCATGCCTGTCTCTAATTATCTGACCAGCAGCAACTCAGGGTGAGATTCTTATTCTCCGAGCCAGCAATGTTGCCGAGCTCCTAACAACAAAAACCCTGAAGTGAGTTAGTAGCAAGCCAAGAGTAGGATCCAGTACTCCTTGGTGCCCATGGGGAACTTGTAACCTGTAGAAAATTGTATTCCACATACAAACAATATCAGGTGGTCAATTAGAGTATGGCACTTCTTCAGGAGGGCTTGTGGTGTCCCAGAGAGCAACACAAAAGCCATCAGAGCCAGGACAGCCTGTCTGTGCCTGCCCTGGCATAGGGCACATGGCAGCAGCTGGCCACTCAGGCAAGAAGGGCTCCCTTCCACAGGATTTGCACCAGCGCCTGGATCGGTTCCGCTTCACACCACACGTGGAAGGAGCTGCCTTCCACTACGGCTTCAACTCCAGCTACCTGCGGAAGGTGGTGGCCTACTGGAGGAATCAGTTTGACTGGCGCAAGCAAGTGGAAGTGCTGAACAAATATCCCCACTTCCACACCACCATTGAAGGTGAGGGGCCCTCTGTGCCTTGAGCAGGTCTCACTCGGAAATGCACAGCAAGAAGGGGGAGATGTAAAATGTGACAGCATTTGAGATAACCTATGTATAACAGCTTCGTGATACAAGTGAAATAGAACTAGTGGAGGCTCTATTATTAATAACTTTATAGGAATTAAGACCATTACACAGTGGCAATAAGATTAGGTCTGCTTCAAGATGGGCTTCATCTGGCTAACCCATGCTAACTAATGATGAGGTGCTCTTCAGTGCTTGCCTTGAAGCCACCTTTGAAAACTGTGAATTTTAGCCATACTGAGGCTGGAATATCCCTCCCCACCACACAGTAGTTTAGCCAGGTGAGCTTACTTTACATAAATGATCTCAAGATTAGGGTAGAAAGGCTTTATGTAATTGATCTCTATGTTAGCCTTCCATCATGCCCTTTTTCATGTTTCTCTTTTAACTACTGTATTGTTTTTGCATGTCTCTTACCCCCATTGTGGTATACATTCAAGTGCAGTTCTTATATACTATGAGTCCAGTTTCTCAGGAGATGGATGCTAATCTCCAGTGACCCCAATATCTGTGGCTGGGGTCAATATCTCTGTCTGTATGTAAAAGATGAGACAACTGATACTATGCCAGGCATTCCCTTTCAGCCAGGCATCTTCTTGCAGTGGGCTGATTGTGGAACTTCTGCTCCAGATTCTAATTACAGTTTTGCCTCCCTCCTTTTAGATAATGTAGAGCAGAAACTGTGGTCCCAGAGCTTTAATTTTCATTTCTTGGGTATGTGGCAGGGATTGATATCCATTTTATCCATGTGAAGCCATCCTACGTTCCTCATGGTCAAACTGTTCGACCTCTGCTGATGGTCCATGGCTGGCCCGGCTCCTTCTATGAGTTCTACAAGATCATCCCTCTGCTCACGGAGCCAGCCAAGCATGGCCTGAACGAGGGTGATGTGGTGTTTGAGGTCATCTGCCCCTCCATCCCAGGATACGGTTTCTCAGAGGCATCTCACCAGAAAGGTAAGCAATTAAAAGGCTCTGTTGGAATTGCAGTTTTTGGAGTAACAAACACCTCAACTATCCCAGGCAGCCCTGAGCACTGCAGTTTGTAGTGCAGATGCCTCGCTCTTCACTAAGGCCCATGTGGTTGAGGCTCTGGGGCTGGCTGTGGAGATTTGCAGTACTGGAAGTCAGGTCTTATTTCGTTTTCCACTGAATTTCTTTCATCTTGCGTTCACTTTCTTGCCAAGGAGTGAGGCAGAGCAGCATTGCACACTGTTGCTTCCCACAGCCCCACACACACGTGCCTCGGTCAAGTCATAGTCTTTGGCCAGGGGAGGAACACTGGGACCAACAGGTCTCCTGTGTTTTTCCCTTTACCTACAGGGTTTGACTCCATAGCAACTGCTCGGATATTTCATAAGCTGATGAACAGATTGGGCTTCAAGGAATACTATGTACAGGGAGGAGACTGGGGATCTCGCATTACCACTAACATGGCCCAGATGCTGCCACAGTAAGTAGCAAAGGAAATCAGTGCAGAAAAGCTGCCTCCAGCTGCCTACCTTCTGGCTCCATAGTCCTACCTTCTGTTTGCCCTGCTTCTCATTCCCTTCTGCTCTGTTTCCTTCAGGGACAACCCCATCCTGTATGTTCAATTGCATATATATGCTTTGTATTGAAATTTTTTTTAAATCATGATGAACCTGAAGGTCTTGGTGTATTTGATTCAGTTTATCTCACAGCTGCAGTCATACTTGTTTTCTAGAAAACTTGGAGACAGAAAATGGCTTGATATAACCCTCTATTCCTTAACTTATTTTTAGGTCTGTGAAAGGGCTTCATCTAAATCTTGTTTTCATCACCGCACAAGGCTTGGGAAAGATGATTCGTACAATGCTTGGGGCTTATATACCATGGCTTGTAGGCTTCAGTAGGGAAGATGCTCAACGTCTCTACCCTTTCATACAGAAGAACATATTTGATGTCCTACGAGAGTCTGGATACTTACACATCCAAGCCACCAAACCAGACACTGCAGGTAATGTTCCTTCTCTGTATCCCTGTGAACATGGTACACCATTCACTTGTGGTACATGAAAACAAAGGCCAGCCAAATTTGAGAAGCAATGAGTTCTGGTGATTTGAGTGCAAGACTCATGGGGGTAATGAGTTTATGGGGATGAGAACTGTATAAAATGAAGCTAAAAGAAACCACTCAAAAAAAGATGGAAATTTCAAGTATATCTTTTCAAGGTCTTTTAAATAGCACACCACTTTCCTTGAGAATGAACCCATTTCCATAGAGTCTCTCAAAAGCAAAACACAGGGTTCTGAAATTGAAGCTTTGTGTAGTAAATGGGGCTGACAACAAGAAAAATATCACAAGCAAAGAGGTGCAATGTGAAAATTACAAATATGTAGACAAAGCTCAAACACCTGAAAAGACAGAATGCTGACGTCCTGGGCCCAGTGGATAAGGACTATGAGGAAAAGATATGGCCATTTCATAACGCTTAAAGGATCTCTTTGCATCAGTCCCCACTAGAAAGGATTCTGGGGTATTGCTTTATTGAAATAATCCCTCATCAGGAAAGACAGCAGAGCTGTCTCAGGCTGGTGTCAGATTTGTAGACCAGAGAACAAACAGCCCCCCCATGCCAGCAGTTTACCAAAGAAGAAGCAGCTCAAACTGGAATGTCAGTGAATGCCTAGATTATTGCTTGAAGTGATTGCAAACCCAAAGAAATAAAAGGAGATAAACAATATACCAGGTGGGGAAGAGTTGTGGTGGTGGTGTTTCTGGTTGCTTGGGTGTTTTTAAGGGCCAAAAACTATAGGTATCCACAGAAAAATGGAGATTAGTATGTCTAGTCTCTGATCAGGAATCTGACAGAATTGTTTAAACAAGGAGAATCAATTCACAGGGGATAATATCACAGGGAAAACATGCTTCAAGAATCAGAGCTCTGGCAGAATCAAAGAGCTGCTGATCCACTAATGGAACTTATATAATTGCCAAAAATATTTTGTTGAGACTCCTTCCCCAGCTTTCTTAAGAAATTGAACTGCCTTAAGAAAAGGATTGAAACTAGTCAATGTGAGAATCCAAGCACAGGAATAAATCCACAAATTCCAGGGGAGGGAGAGAATCACAAAAATCTGTGCTGACACTTATACCCATTAACAAGATCCAAACTTATCTAGGAAAAAAAGTTAATAATTGGATGTGAAATTGACAGTTATCCAAGCTTTGGTTTATAAGTGACTGGTTGATAAAACCAGCCAATAAAAACTGATATCAACAAAGTTCAAAGCAGTTTAAGAAAGTCATAGTTCAAGTGGGTTCAGTTGGTTGCTCCCATATGAGAGAATCCATGAGTCAAGGGTAGTGCTCTCAAAAATTGGTTGGATCAAAGATTAAGGCAATTTCGCAAACTCTAAAAAAAAAAACAAAAAGCAAAACCACAGAATCCATTATATTCATGATATTCTGAATCTGCTGCATTCCTGTTAGCCCTGTTTCATAAACATATTTTAGAATCAGAATACATCCCATCCTAAGCACAATAATGGTCCCAAATATTTTATATGAAATTTCTTTTCAGAGTGCCATCTCTTTACATCTGAATTTGCTCCTTCTGCCACACATCTCCAAGAAGCCAATGGAACTTCCTTAGCTCCCAGCTTCTTTTGTGTAGGAATTATCTGAATTTGTAGTGCCTTCAGATACAGACAGAATTCCTCTGCAGGGCATTTGTCACAAATAAAGTACTATAAGGGAGAGATAAATACAGACTCTACTGAATTCTCTAGAAAACTCTGAACTCTTCATGAAAGTCCAGTTTAACTTGCACTGAAGTATTGCAGTGCCAGGCAACTACAACAGGTCTTCTCTTCTCCTCACTTAGGCTGTGGACTGAATGACTCCCCAGTGGGGCTTGCTGCATATATTATGGAGAAATTCTCAACCTGGACAGACAATTCATTTTTGCATAAAGATGATGGAGGCTTGGAAAGGTAAGATGTTAGGTTATGATGTTATTCTGTGAGAAGTCTCATTAAAAGAATGACTGGTGGGAACTAATATGAGGATACAGGTAAAATACTGGCCTGTCAAAGCTGAAATTTACGGAGGAAAGACTGACATGACAAGCACTAGTTTAAACTTACAGCAGACTGCCTGCACGCTACTGCTTTAGCACCAGGCAGTTTTGCCCTGAACACACAAGTGACAACTAATCTGCTGCTTGAAAATAAGTGGAGATTAAGAGGGACAGCAGTTCTTCAGGGCATGAGCCCAGCATAGAGCACTGAGGAACAGCTTCCAGTTAAATTTCTTCCTCTCTCTCTCAACAGCAAATACTCTCTTGATGAGCTTTTGACCAATGTGATGATTTATTGGGTGACATCCTCCATTGTGTCCTCAATGAGATACTACAAGGAAAACTTTTCCAAGGACCCAAGAATTCATGACAGGTAATTGTAGGCAAGCTGCAAGGCAGATTTGCAAATGAGGTTGAAACATTTGCCTGTGTCAACAGTTAGATCACTTACAACAGCACATTTAATTAGTTCTGAGAAAAACGAAAGTCCAAATTCTTACTTGCTTTTGATAAATATAGTTAAGGGTCACTTTTCTTTTGAACCTGTAATGCACACAAGGTAGCTTGCAGCCAATACAATGCAAAAGACTTATTAAAGCACCAAGCAAAGTCTTGTGTTCAAAATACAAGTCTATATATTTATTCACCAAACAAATGTGACTTGTAGCCCAGTTCAGTGAAAACATAACAGAAGATCATGGGCAATCCTAAGAGAGAAATATAAACTGAATTAGGAAGGCTACTGCTTGCTGGAGGATAAGCTAAGAACTACAAGAGTTAAGCACAAACCTGGGGTAGCAACTTGGAGAGAGGTACTTGAAACCCAGCACCTCGTGATAGCTGGTACTGTGATGATGTGATAATGTGATGATGATGTGATGATGCTAAAACAGGCTGACCACAAAATGTTGCTGAGCAGACTTCTCCAAGTAACTGATCATCTAAACAAGTGGGGGAGTCTTTTTCTTGGTGGACTGAACCAGCCCCTTTCCTCTCCAGAGGGTCATTTGTTACACATTTGGTGCCAAATTCTAAAGCAAACAGGAGCTGGCTTATTTCTCAGAGAGGTATTGTATCTTGTCATGTAGCACAACACTGCAGCTTACAAAAGTTAAGCTCAAAGATGGGAAGCATTTCAAGATCAACCTGTGCGCAAACTTGGCTCTACTTTGCACCTCTACAGATATCATCTTCTAAAACTCAGTGATATCTGAACGGAAATGGAGCTCCTCAGTGGAGTGCAGACCAGGAGGTACACTGCACAAAGTAGGGAAACTTCTCCCGCTGAATGCGTTCCCAGAGACAGAGGTTTTTATAGACTTCCCCCAAGACTTGTTTCAACAATGCAATTAATTTATGTCTTCTAGGTTTGCAGTATATGTTCCCACAGGGATTGCAGCTTTTCCTCAGGAGCTTGTACATGTACCACGTGTCTGGGCAAAGGATGTCTACAAGAACATTGTCACTTACACTTACATGCCACGTGGAGGGCATTTTGCTGCCTTTGAGGAGCCAAAGCTTCTGGCACGTGACATCATGCAGTTTGTCCGAAAAGTGGAATAGCTGTGAGCCTGCAGTTGAAATATATGCATAGAATGGAAACAAGTGATTCTACCAGTGGTAGAACCTTAGACTGGATTTGTTTAATCCCTCAAAGTAATCACATATAGAAGCCAGCATTTTATTTTGATTATAATTACAGTCCTGATTTTTAAAATCAACTTGTAATGTTTTCATAAGGAAAAAAAAAAACACCAAACCAAAAAATCCAAAAAGCACCTTGTATTCCTTTGTTCCCAGCACCCTATCATTGCTGCATTCATCAAGTATATCAGAATATGTAAACAGTTTATTGCGGTAACATTGCACTCAAATGAGGAAGAGAAGTGAAAGGAACTGGCCAAGGCTTCTGTTTTAAAAGCTTCTTTAAACACTTGGGCACATGCATTCTTAAACATGTGTTACAAGCAGCTTTGGTGGAAGCATAAAGGGTTTTATTCTCCTGAGCACAAACACTACTACATTCAAGTTATATTTCCTTCAAGAGACCTGAGATTTCATATTCAAGTGGGCAGCTACACATAGGCAGCTTTCTTCACTCAAAGTTTTTCCCCTATAACAAGCTTAAGAAGCAGCTACTGCACATTGTAAACAGATATTAATGGATACTACTGCAGAGAGGGCACTCTAGTGTTCTCCAAGCTCAGAAATTTCAAATTAAATTCCTACTTCTCATTCCATCCAAGAAGTCAAAGTTAAAATATGCACCAAGCATAGAGGGTTACTTCAACCTTCACCCTCTTCACAAAGGGCTTTTACCACCCCACTGTGCATTTTTTACCAGTAACAGCAAGTACCCTCACTACCAGTAGGCTTACCTTTCTCTTCAAATGCGATGGAGTTCTTTCAAGCTACTGAAAGCTCATTACAGCACAGATAATAGCCCAGCTGACTGAACACAGCTCCAGCAGATATCTAGTTCTAACACACTGCTCTCAGGGCTTTTCTCCTTGTCCTGTTCTGCAGTAGACACCAGCCCAGAAGAATAGACTCAAGTTCTGATTCTAGGTAATACAGTCTGACTAAGAACACGAATTTGGCAGGTAAAGATTGTGATCAAGTTTAGCACTTTCCCCTGATTTCTATGCATTTAAGAAACGTTTAAGTCAAAGTTTCTTCCTCGAGTGAGAGAATCTTCCATTACTGCAGCAGCACTTCTAACTTAATCTTAGCAAAGAAACTGCTTACTTTTAATCTTATATCTAACCAATTGTCAGGGCTGTTAGGCAAGGATTAGTATAAAAAATAAATTACTTATTGCTACCCTGCCTCCATGGTACCAGTCTCTCTCCATCTCCAAGACAGCACTAGCTACAAGATTTTTTAGTTGCTGAAAAGTCTTACTTTGGAATGTCGAGGAACAGAAAGTGAGTTATAGGAAAGTGTAATATTACCAAATAGACAAGCAATTGAGTACTCAAGTGGGGCGCACACCGCGGCAGCTGAGGCAGCGTCGGGAGCTGCGGCTGTTGCTTGCAGGGTTGCCAGGGTCCCCTGGAAGCAGCTCCGCCCATCTCCACGGTAGCCCTGGCAGCTCCAGCCCTCTGCAGAGGGCTGCCTTCATCCTGCCCTATTCTTTACCATCTGGAAATAAATCCCTCTTCTGAAACTTGAAATGTTACTTCTGTGTCCCGCTCCAGTTTTGCCCACTGGTTTTTCTGCTGTGAGGAACCTTTTAAGGACTGCAGGATTTCCTCTCAGAAAGTTATTTTACAGGAAGTAACTTCACCTAAGAGAGCCTATGGGTAACATGGCAAAGGCAGGGTCAGAAAACGGCCATATTAAAACTCAGGAGGTGATTGGATGTATCCAGCATGTACCAGTTCAGCAAGCACTCAGCAGGGAAGTTTTATTCCCAACACATTAATTCATCCCGAGTCACAGATCAGGTCCCTAAAGAATCGCTGGACCTGTGTGCAACTGTGCCTTAAAGTGGATTTGCCTTCAATGACAACAAAGGAAATAAAGACAATATAGGAGCGCAGCAAGATACAGGAAGGCAGTAGACACCATGAAGAAAAAAAAATTCAGACAGACATGGTTCAAAAAATACATGGTTACATTTGCCAACATTAACAGCTAAAGAAAAAAAAAGTAATCAATATTCCAGTTAAATTTCTACAGAAGCCATTCATTCACTAAAGCCTTTGAGGGTCACTGGTGCTTGGAACCAGACATAGTCCTCCCAAGCAGGTGCTGTGTGCTGTGGAGGTGAGGCACTAACATGGAGGTCTCCATCACAGGACAACTTAATAGTCAGCTTCCTCCCTCGGCTCGGCACTTGGTAGTTGAGCTTGGGCCGGAACCACTCAACACCACAGTCACGGTGGCCCTGGAGCAGGACAAGAGTGCCTGTGACAGGGAGAGCCTTAAGTTCACTGAAGACGTCAGCAACAAACAGGCGATGAAAGAGCTGGCGAACACAGGGCGCAGTCTGGAGGCTCTCTTCAGCAGAGCCCTCACAGAACGCCTCCAAATTCAGTTCATAGAGCTCCTTGGGGTTCATGACATTGCCTCCAAGTAGGAAAAGAACCCGAGGAACCAGCGTCAGACTAAACATGACTTCCAGGTGCTGGAACAATCCCTCCAGCTCTGTCAGCAGCTGCTGGCACTTTCTGCTTGCCAGGCCCAGGGAATGCGGTTTCTCAATTCCATCTCCACCCTCAAAAACAAAAATTCACATTAACACATTTAGTTATGTGTCAGGACCCAGGACATCCCTCTGTCCTGAGCAGCCAAGACCTCTGCCAGGGGTCTCAGGGACCCTAGTACAGAGCCCAAAAATGCCTGTGGTTTTGATTATGACCCATGGAGCAGGTTACCAACCTTAGATGAAGATCTGCAAGCCACAACAAATTAAGTAGAATAATAGTGAAGTTATCACAAGGTGAAAAAAATAGATTTTAGGGTTTTCAGAATGGGGGTTCAGGGGGCAAGATGGAGGGATCTGGCAAGTCCAGCCTCTCTCCTTCACCTCCATCTTCTGCTGTGATGTTGGCACTTTTAGATTGGTTTAGAGAGAAGCTCATTGTCTAACATAGGTGATAGGTATTGGAAAGTAATTGTAAACATTGTATATGTAGTTTTTAGTATAAAGACATAACACCACCCCGGGGGCAGGCAGAGTGCCTCTGTCTTGCTGAGCAGACCTCGGCAGGACAGGAGAAAGAATTTTATAGATAAGATACAATAAACAACATTGAGACCGAGAAATTAAGAGCCCTGACTCCTTCTTCAAGCTCTGGGCTGGGAAGAGGGACTTTCCAACTTTCCTCGGGGTCATTCTGAGAAGCTAGAGACCCCGACAGTTATGAACATCTATTATATTCTGCAGAAAGCATGGCCCATCCCAGAGAGTGAAGGAACAAGCAGTTTGCGTTCATTTTGAGAGCTATAGGTACCCACAAGGGGAAGACGCACATCTCTCCACATCAGGAGATGCAAGAGGAACACAAAAGCACAATCCATAGCTACTCAGTTGGAATCTGAATCGCGCTATTAATGAATTCCAATAGGAATTAGAAGCCCATCATTCAAAGATCAGCCATCTCTCTGAAATCTCTTAACGGTATTTTGTTTGTTTGGAGTTTTACTTAGAGGTAATAAACAAATCAGTGACACACTTTGAGCAGAAAGCAGGAAACAAGCAATTAAGAACAATTTGTCGGCACCTTCAGCAGCCTGAATTTACCTCTGCTTTTGCCTCGTTTTGAAAAGAGGAGGTAACATTTAGGGATGCAGCCACAACAAGCGCTTTACTTTAAAAATAAAGCACGCTGCCGTGCGAGTCCCCGAGCGAGAAAAGGAGCTCTCAAGCAAACCTCAAACGCCACGGCCCCCCCTAATCCGCCGGCCCAGAGGCCGCCTCCGAGCACGGGGATGACCCCGCGGCCGCCGCCCCTCACCTGGGCCGCCCGCCGGCAGAAGTAGGCCAGCTGCTCGTAGGGCAGCGGGAGCTGGTTCCGCTGGTGCAGGACGTGCTTCAGGAGCTCGCAGGCGAAGCGGTAGCCGCTGCCCCGGCACACAGCTCCCGGGAACGCCACGGCCACAGCGGGGCTGCCCAGCACCGACCTGTCCCCCCGAGGCCTCATCCCGCCGCGATCCAGGCCCGCCAGCGCCGGGGAACGAGGAGACAGTCACACGCCCCCCCAACGGCCGCCGCGGTTTAAATGCCGCCGCCGCCGCGGAGCCTCACGGGAGTGGCGCACGGGCCGCCCGCGCGCCCCCCGGCGGAGAAGCCGCCGCGCTTGGTGGGCGTGGTGGGAGGCGGGGTCTCTGCGTAGCCCCGCCCCTCCGCTCCCCCTCCCGATCCCGTCCCGGGGCCGCCCGGCTGAGGCCGTGCCGGGAGCTCGGGCTGCTTCCTGCAGGACTATCCGCGGAGGGCCGCAGGAAGCGGCTGCGCTGTCCTCCACCCCGCTCCCGGCAGCCCGGGCGGCTCCGCTGTCTTGCGGAAGAGCCGCCTTCGCGCTGCCGCGCGGAGGCGGGGAGCGTGCAGGGAGTGCTGTGTTTGGAAACATTGTGCCCGCCGTCCCATTGGGTGCCGCCTCCAGCACTCGGCGAGTGGAGGGCGGGATGGCGAGAGGAGCCGCTCCGAGGCTGCTTTACAGGAACCGCGGCCACCTGTGCGGAGCGCCACGGAGGGTGTCGGTTGTACACGAACAATGATCCAGCGTCCCTCTCCGCAGGGCATGCGGCGGGGAAAGAGAAGGCGCAGTGGCCGTGGAACTGGAGACTAGGAATACACTTAGGGAATGCGGCGCACAGCTAGAGGTTATTTTGCTGTTCCGACCGCCCACCCCATTGGATCTCAATGTGTGCTGGGATCGCTCTGCGTCGGGCTGCTTCTGCGTAGTCATGAGGTACCTCCAATGTCAAACAGCTTCGAAAGTGCCCCAGTTTCCCGAATCCAGAATGACTGATCGCTCGATGTCAATAACCAGGGAACCCGGGGCTGTGAGCTGCCAAAGGGATGACCCAAGGGCGTCCGCAGATCCCGGGGAGCGGTGGCGTCCCGCGCGTTGTCGGCCGCTGCCGACAGGCGGCGCCCTCTCTCTTGGACTTCAACTCCCATCAGCCCCCGCGGATGGAACCCGTACGGTAGCAAGCTGGTCGCGCCGCGGGGCACGCCGGGAGGTGTAGTTTCGAGCGGGCGGCGCGCGGAGCGTTCTCGGCGTTGTAGGCGGGCGGGACTCGCTTTCCCGGGGCGCCGCGCGGCGGTCGGTGACGCCGGGGCCGGAGCCGGGCCGGCGGGGCCGGGCGGGGAGCGGAGCGGGCGCTGCAGGGGGCGGCGGGGCCGTGGTGGCCGCCATGGACTCGCGGGTGTCAGAGCTGTTCGGGGGCTGCTGTCGCCCGGCGGGCGGCGGAGCAGGCGCAGCGCTGCGCGGACGCGGGGGGGCCGCGCCTGGCGGCGGCGGCGGCTCGAAGACCAAGAAGAAGAACGGGCGGAGCCGCGGAGGGAAGGCCAACAACCCCCCGTACCTCCCGCCCGAGGTGAGCTCTGGCGGCCGCCGCGTCCCGTCAGCCGCGGAGGGAACGAGACCAGGCCCGGGGGCGGGGGGCGCTGCCCCTGAGGGGCGGGAGGGACCGGAGGTCGGTGCCCCCCCAGAGCGGGTCGGTGCCACGGCCGGACCCCGCAGGCTGGGTGGCGGGTTTGGCTGGAGGTGCCGGCGGTGCTGGTGCGGGGCCGTGCCAGGGTCGGGCTGACAGCAGCCGTAGGAGCTGTCCTGCAGCCCCGGCCCCGCAGCCGTGTGCCCGCCTGCCCCGGGCTCTCCTCCGGGCCGTGCTCGCGCCCCTGGTGCCAGCGAGTTCCCTGCGGGCTCCACCGGAGCCTGTCCGTGAGTCGTATCGCACTGCCTGGCGTCTGTCTGTGGGCGTTTTGCCGCCTGCGATCGAAATAGCTTCGAAAATAAAGCTTTGCTCGCCTGGTAGTTCCAAACATCCCGTTTGCATCTCTCCCTTCCCGAGAGACTATCTGGTGGGTCTGAGCCCCTTTCCATCTGCCAGACGGGTTCTGGTGACTCCCTTCCCAGCTAATTTGACAGCTGTTTCCTTACATAGGGCTGCAGGTGGTATGGACAGAGGGTGAGGCACTTGTCTCTTGCAGCAGGAAGAAGTAGCATCGGTAGTACCGCGGGTGTGTGCTCAGGTAGGGCACTTGTCACCGCTCTCAGAACTGTCACTGTGGGGAGAATGACGTTGGCTCAGACTCAATTGCTTGGCCCCCGTCAGTGAACTTGCTGTAAAATATATAATAACCTGTGCTGGGAGGGAGCAATTCCTCCACAAGGCAGGCCTGGGACTCTTGGGAAGATGTGAAAACACCGCTTTGCTACTGTTAGATCTTCTCTACGGGCAGGACTGTGCCCTGCAGCCGCAGTTTAGTTCTTGTTCCTTTCAGCTGGAGGCTGGAGAGTCCCCTGTGGTTTCAAATCAGCTTCCTGTTTCTGGCTACCCTCTGCAGTGTGTGCCCCAGCAAGTCTAGGCTTGTTGCTTTTCTAGTCTCAAGTTCCTTGGAGAAGACCCGCTCCTTTATTTAGACAATAGTGCAGTAGGTGAATGGGTTTTGCTTAGAACTGGAAAGCTGGTAGATGGCAAGAGAGGAAAACCTGCTACTAGTACCTTTTTCTCACAGCACAGCCCTGCTGCCAGAGAACTGAGCTGACAGTTGAGAACTTCTGTTGGCCTTTTGCCACTGTAAGCACCGCTGTGGTTAAGAGCTGAGCTGGAAGGCAGGGAGAGGGCTGTTGCCTCTCCTGACATGCAAATAGGTATCCAGAGGAAAAGGAAGTGCTTATTGTTGCCAGCCCCATTTAGTCTGACAGAGTATGTGGCTTCCTAAGGGCTCCAGCCCTTTCTTAGAGGTCCTTACACTGAATCACTGGGAAAAATTACTTAAATATTGTATATCTAATTGTAAAATTAGATATTCTGTTTGGTAAGCTGGGGCCTGTTTTGGTTGAATTGAGCTTGATGAGTACCTGGACCTTTCTGTTACAACCCCATCTGATCTTCCCTGAGAAAGTACTTCTGAGTGTATTGTGTACAGACAGTCCCAATCAGGTCTGGTTCTCCAGAACTCTGGCCAGTGACTAGCTGGCAAATGAGTCATTACCTTGCTTCTTTATATCTGCAGTCCTTCCTTGTAGAGAGAAGATACATAAGGATGTAGAAGGAACTTAGTGAAAAACTAATTGAGTGAGGGAGAGTATCATTGAGCAGGAGAGGGAGCAGAAGCTTTTGCTCTCAGGCCCCTGTTTCTGTGTACATTGGATGGATGGAAGCTGCTGGATAGGGTGGGAGTGGGATGCTGTGGGTGGCATTTTGTGGATCATGGTTCGGTGAGGGGGGAGACTTTAAATCATATGCTGGCCTGTACCTTTTTGAAACTGGAATTCTCTCTCTCTCTGTGACTGTTAGGCTGGCCCTATTCTTTACTGTCCAGAAAAAAATTCCCCCCTGGATAGTATTACCCTTTTGCCCCACTCTAGTTCTGTCCTTTGGTATTCATGATGTGGGATACAAACAGCACAAACAAACCATAAGGAAAGTTCTAGTTGAGTGTAGGAAAGAATGGCAAAAGGCTGGGACCTAAGACAGTCTCTTTCTGCCACTTTCCATCTCTTTGAAATCTTTAGCACCATCTTCAGAATATATGGGCAGCTGGTGCCTATAGAAGTCCCTGTGGGCACAGCATCTAACTCTTCTGTCTTGTTTCATTCTCTGACCAGGCAGAAGACGGGAACATCGAGTACAAGGTGAGTCTTTTGAGGCTGCAGAAGGAGGTTTTCCTCCCAGAGAGTTTTTTTGCAGTGAGTAACTTTACCAAAGACAGCCTATGGGTAATATGGCCAAGGAAAGGACAGAAGAGTGGACACTGCACTAAGGAACTTCAGTTCATCTTCTGTGTCTCTGTGCCAAGCATTACCCAGTGTGATGAGCTGGAAAAGTTTGATCTCAGTACTGAATTTTAGGAATCTCTTCTAGTATGTGATGCCTACTCTATTTTTCTTGAGACGGTGATGCAGATATCCCTGAAAATGATTTGCCACTTTTTTGTGGCTGCCCTACCATTTGCACTTATTGGTTCCTGGATCACAGATTGGTCACAGAGTGCTGTCTCTAACCCTGCAGCAGGCAAGGTACAGATCCCTTTGTCAGGATGTGGGAAAGTTCTTCTACCATATATTTGTATCTTTGTGAAACCCTTCTCACCAGTCCCATGGCTTCTGTTCAGACACTAATACAGGCTGTGCTTTCTAGAGGTGGGTCAAAGTTGGGAACATTGCTTGGGAATTGGGCAATGGGATTGCCTCTGCATCCAGGCTGTGACTAGAACTGCCCCTCTGTTAAACAGCTGAAGCTGGTGAACCCCTCGCAGTACCGCTTTGAGCACCTGGTGACACAGATGAAGTGGCGACTGCAGGAGGGCCGAGGGGAGGCCGTCTATCAGATCGGCGTGGAGGACAACGGGCTGCTGGTCGGCCTCTCGGAGGAGGAGATGCGAGCCTCGCTCAAGACGCTGCGCCGCATGGCAGAGAAGTAGGTGCTCCCTTTGTCTGCAGGGCCCACCAGCATGACTCCCTGGAGTCCCCTGAGCAGGTGGCAGCTTCATCCTACAAAGCCCCTGTGTGACTGACATTCCTTCAGTCCTGAGGCTCTGGAAACATGAGGAAAATTATAGGGCTTTTGTCTGGAAACTTGAGGCTCCTTCCCTGCTATCCCCAGCCTTCATCCCATTCGCTTTGTCAGCTGTTATCGTAGAGGTGCAAGGGCTGTCAAGTACAAATGTGTCTCACTCCTTCTTTTTGTCTTTGTTGGCAGGGTTGGGGCTGACATTACAGTGCTGCGGGAGAGGGAGGTCGATTACGACAGTGATGTTCCAAGGAAGATAACGGAGGTGCTTGTCCGAAAGGTGCCTGACAACCAGCAGGTAGGGACCTGTGGTTTGGCTGTCTTCTCCTGCTGGAGACCTAGAGGCTTTGTATGAGCAGCTTCCTTTTGGGATGGGAGGCCAAACCCTAGAGGCGCTTTGTCATAGGTTGGCCCATAGCAGATGCTTTAAAGGGCTGCCAGAGGGAGGCTTGATGATAATGCTTCTTATCTCCAAGATTGTGATTGAGGCAGATGTCAGTGCAGGAGATTGCCTGGATCAGAGGTGAAAAATTATTTCACTTCTATGGCAGTGGTTCTGATGCAGACCCATGTGCAAACAAGGAAGGATTTAGAGGTCTGCTGCAACAAATAGCCTTTTTTGTGATATCAAAGCCTGATATGTCACATCTCAACTCTAGAGAGTGTATCACAACTGCTGGGCAGTGGTTTGCTGGGAGCAGGAGCAGAATCTGAGCAAGACTAAACTGCACATTGTCCCTGCTGTAGGGAAGCTCTCTGAGCTGCACCTCCACTGCCCAGTAGTGCTTGTGCACTCAGCACAACAGTGGTTAAGTTTAATGATTTTTTTGTTCTTTTTCCTGTAGTTCCTAGACCTTCGAGTAGCTGTCCTAGGGAATGTGGACTCAGGGAAGTCAACACTGTTGGGTGTCCTAACGCAAGGAGAGCTGGACAATGGGCGGGGTAGAGCACGCCTCAACCTCTTCCGGCATCTCCATGAAATCCAGTCAGGAAGGACATCAAGCATCAGCTTTGAGATCCTTGGCTTCAACAGCAAAGGAGAGGTAAGAGAGAGTGGGTTGCTGAACTTAGAAAGCTGGAGAAGACCAGGATTATCCTCCTTTTAGACAGGAGGGAAGAGAGGTGGAACAGTTCTCTGTCCCTTAAGCTAAACCTGAGTGTTGGTTGTACGTTTGCAGCAGACACTGTTTCTTGCACCCATGGTGGATGATCTCTACTTAGTAATTCTGACATCAAAGTGGATAGATAAGGGTTTTCTTTACGTGCCTGCTGGGGCTGCCTCTCTCACAAGCTCCTTATCCCTTAGGTGGTAAATTACAGCGACTCCCGGACAGCAGAAGAGATCTGTGAGAGTTCTTCCAAAATGATCACTTTCATTGACCTGGCTGGCCACCACAAGTATCTGAAAACAACCATCTTTGGCCTCACCAGCTACTGCCCAGACTTTGCCATGCTGGTCGTTAGTGCCAACACTGGCATTGGTGAGTGTCTCCCTGCCTGCATGGATTGAGTGCAACACGTGAAGAGGAATGGAGAATGAGTGGAATGGGTCGTTGTCAGCAGTGAATGGCTTTCAGAAAAGTTTATTCATTTGTAAGCTTCTACTGATATCTTGTAAGCCAGTGTCTATGAGTGCCTGGGAGGGGAGTTGATCTGGGATCCTCTTACTGGCTGTAGACCCCATTAAACTGTACCCTGGACTGAGAGGATTTGTTTGGCATTTGGGGCAGTGTTTCTCAGGAAAGAAAACAACTTTGAAATATTCTTAGGGGTGCTGGATCCCAAAGTCTTGTAAAAAGGCATCTGGAGTTCTCCCACATCTATCTCTGACATTTTTGTAACTGTTCTCTGGCAAACTTTGGTCAAAGAATGAAAACTGCTGCATCTTTCTGAAGTAGGTAGATCAGTTACAAAATTTCTTAGTGGTTTTTATTTTTCTGGACTGATGTTTAGTTTTGTTTAAGAATAATTGCTTTCTCAATGCATGATGAACTAAGCAGTTACAGTGAAATCTCTAGAGTGGGCCCGTGGGATAGCCAGGAGACAGCTATCAGCATACACAAGCTACAGTGGTGACTGCTAATGCACCTACGCTCTCACTTGTCTCCTGCAGCGGGCACAACACGCGAGCACTTGGGCTTGGCCATGGCCCTCAAGGTCCCCTTCTTCATTGTCATCAGCAAAGTCGACCTGTGTTCAAAAGCCACCGTGGAACGGACAGTGAAGCAGCTGGAACGAATCCTGAAGCAGCCAGGCTGCAACAAGCTCCCCCTGCTTGTGAATTCAGACGACGATGCAGTTACAGCAGCACAACAGTTTGCACAATCTCCCAAGTAAGGGACTGTTCCTTTCTTCTGTTGGGAGCAGGCAATTCAGACTGGGCTGCCATGCAGAACTGGGGATGGGTGAACACAGGGGAGGTGACTACATCTTGAATATCTCTGCTCCTTGTTTCCTACCTTTGCATTCTCCAAGAAGGTATTTTCCCCTCCCAAACTTTTTTCTGGGCTCTGGGAGCAAAGGCTGCAATAGAGTTACTTCTTCATGAGAAAAGTGTGTGTTGACAAGGGATTGGTGCCTCACCCAAACATTGAGGCAGGGGTTGCTGTGGAGTTGTAGCTAGCCTTCCTGCTTTAGGCACTTACTGGTACAGTGTCCGTCTTCCTGTGGGTCTCAGTAGATTCAGAATCCCAGAAACCTTCTGGAACTGTGCTGTGGCCTTCTGGTTATTTCTGTCTACTTGTGTCTGACAGCATCACCCCAATCTTCACACTGTCCAGTGTTTCTGGGGAGAACCTGGATCTCTTGAAAGTCTTCCTCAACATCCTCCCTCCACTGACCAACAGTAAAGAGCAGGAAGAATTAATGCAGCAACATACAGAATTTCAGGTGGGTAGGGGTTGTTTCTTTCCAGCTCTGATACTGGACTCATTGCTGTGCCATGGGAGAGATGTTTGGAGAATTTGGACACCATGGGTAGAGATGTGGTGAACTCGTGGACTATTGAGAGACATTAAAAAAAGGATTTGGTCCTTGATAAAAGCCTGATAGGCTGAATCTGTTGTAACCATGAGATGTCTGTCTCAGGGATACAATCATTTCTCTGGTTGCTATTTAAAAGGAAGAGCTTTGTTCCTTTAATGGGAAGGTAGTGAGAGCTGGTGAAGCTCTGAGACAGTGTCTGATGACCAGCAGAGAGATCACCTCCTTCCACATAAGGGGAGGACTCCTTGTCCTCATTCTGGAGTGCTGTTTCATAGCTGTCTGTCTGAGCAGCTTATTCTTGTTGCCTTGCTGCAGGTTGATGAAATTTATACGGTGCCAGAGGTGGGGACTGTTGTGGGAGGAACTCTGTCAAGGTAAGTGAGCCTAGGCAGATACATGTGGATGTGAATTGTTGCTGGAGTTCCCACAAGGTTAGTCACCTGCTGCAGAAGTGGAAGCTGTGTGAGGCTGCCAGATGACTGACTCTACACCCTACAGGGTGTTGGGAAGTGACATGTACAGACCATTGGTCATGTGGTCGCAAGCAGAGAGTCTGTTCTAAAGTTGCTGAATTAGGAATGTGTCCTGAAGCATGCTGAAAGAAGGCATGTTGGAATCTAGAGTTGGCAGAGGTTAGGTATGATCCCAAGGAGTTGCTTTCTTCCTTCCTCAGGTTGGGGGAGGAAATGTAAAAGGTAGATCCTTTGATTCCAGCAGGGGTTAAATGCACAGTACCTCATGAAAAGGCAGCTGTCCCTCCGTGTTAGGGAGCGATCAGAGCAGTCTGGCCATCAGCACACCCACACTGAAGGAGTGTCATCTGAGGTCTCTCCACCAGAAACAAAGCAGTGTGGCAGAGCACTGAGGGTGCAGTGGTCCCTGTCTGTACCTGGGATTCATAAGAGTGCTAGTGTGACTTTCACTCCTGCTTTAAGAAATCCTGATTCTCAGCAGCTTTGTCTCCCTGTTAGTCGGTCCAGGGTAAGAGTCCAAAGACTTGGCCCTGGGGAATTTGTTCAGGTTAATCTTGGAGGGTGAAATGTCTTTGTCTCCTGATTACCTGTGTCCTGCTCTTCTACCCTGCAGTGGGATCTGCCGAGAAGGAGAGAACTTGGTGGTTGGTCCCACTGACGATGGGAAGTTCCTTCGGCTGAAAGTGTGCAGTATCCAGCGGAACCGCTCTGCCTGCCGCGTGCTGCGGGCTGGGCAGGCAGCCACCCTGGCCCTCGGGCCCTTCGACCGCTCCCTGCTGCGCAAGGTTCGTCCTGCTCTTCCAGGTCCTTCACCGGTCCAGTGAGCAGGGCTGGAGGCTTCCCTATACATCCCCCATTGATAGGGTGGGAACGAAGTAGAAATGTTTGCAGGAAACAAAGGGGAGGAAATGGCCAGGTGACAAATTACAATGAGTACAAGGCTGAGAATGGGATGTAAGCTGAAGTCACAGAGTGGAGGTGTATTTGTGGTTTTGGGGGCTGTTCAGAAGCAAGGGGACTGGCCCTGACTGGTCTGAGCCTTGGGTTTTTCTGCAGGGCATGGTCATGGTGAGCCCAGAAATGAACCCCACCATCTGCTCAGTCTTTGAAGCCGAGATCGTGCTGTTATTCCATGCCACAACTTTCCGGAAGGGGTTTCAGGTGACGGTGCACGTGGGGAATGTGCGACAGACAGCTATTGTAGAGAAGATCCATGGAAAGGTAGGCCATGGGAAGAAAGGGGAGGAAGATGGACCTCCCTGTGGGGTTTGTTGGGTTTGTTAAGATTCCACCATGCCGTCTAGTAAAGCTGGGGGCTGCTGGTATTTTGAGTAGCTGTGTCCGTTCCTAGGAGCAGACTCTATCCCTTTATCCTGCCCATTTGGTTGCTTTTCCTCCAGACATGTTAAAGAAGAGAGGTGAATTCTATTCTTCAGGGCTTGTGTCTTCCTGTCTCTTCTTATGTATACAGTAATGGGAAGGGCTCAAGCCTTGCTTGAAGGCTGCTCATTTGCCTCGTCTTCTTACCATCCACACATACCTCTTCCTGCATGCATCAGCTTGGGAAATGGGTCTAAGCTCTCCTATTTTTCTTTTCAGGACAAGCTGCGGACAGGAGAGAAGGCAGTTGTCTGTTTCAGGTTCATCAAGCATCCTGAATACTTGAAGATTGGAGCCAAACTACTTTTCCGTGAAGGAGTCACCAAAGGCATTGGGCATGTCACTAACCTCCAAGCCATCACCACCAAAGAAAACGGTCTGGAGGAGTCCCTGGGGCCTGGACAGCTGAGCTTCTGACTACCAGTAGGTCAGAGAAATCTCCACTCACCAGCACCTGGGGAGAAGGCTGGAAGCTCCTGTGGCTTTCTGAGCAATGCCTGGAGCTGCTGCTGTCCCGTTCTAGTGTGGATGTCCCTCCTCTGCACTGTGAGATGGAGCATGAGAGAGTTTCTTCCATTCAATGCTGTACGTGGGACAAGTTAAGCATGTTCTCCACATCGCCTGCAGCTTTCATTTGGAATAGATTCCTTCAGAATAGATCAGAGGTACCTGCAGACCCGGGCAAACAAGTATTGGCTTTGTTTACTGTTTGGAAATTGCTGGTTGGGAGGCGCAGCGACCTTGAAGACAAGCAGTGAAGGGATATTCTTCCATCTCTGACACAAGGTCTGGTCCCATTTTTGCTGTCTGAGCACTGAGTTGATAACAGTGTTTTCTCAAATCATCCTTCAGTACATCCTTCTGGGCAGGGGATGGAACAGACCATGCTACCCACATCTGGGGCTTGGCTGAACCGCTCAGAATGTGTTCAGGACACTTTTTAACCGTTTGAATCTTGGTTGGCTTTAATCTGCTGTGTGTCCATTTGTGCATTGGTTTTGCGTTACTCCAATCTGAGTGTCTTACTGTTGGACAGATGTCCTGTTCCCCACTCACATGTACACATTTCTTCAGCAACCTCTTTATGACTTCCAGGAAGCTGTGGCTGCTCTGAGTGGCACAGCCTCCTGACATAACATCATGAAGACAGAGTTTGTACTTGGATCTGTTCCTTGCAGCAGCTGGACAGAAGGCCATTCTGTGGAGCGGAGCAGGGCCCAGGCCTGTGCTGGTGTGAGCAGGTTGTTTCCATGGATGTTTACCTGAAGGTGCCATCTGCACATTGGTAGCAGTGGTTTGCAGTGGGCTCCCTGTTATGGCTGTTCCCAGCTCACCTTGTTCCTCACACACTTGCCTTAATGTGTGAGGAGGACAGGCTGCATTACCTACACAAAACCAGGTAACTTCTGTTTTGACAGTGGCATGATTTTTATTTCTCTTGGAGCAAGAATTCCTTTCCATTGCCACCGGTGTTTATTGTCAGAGGGAAGCTGATGTTGCCAGCAAGGACTCTCTATGTAGAGTGGAGCACAAGTCTCCCGCTGTCTTGCAGCTCTGCTGTGTAGCCTGGAGGGTGCAGCAGGGTCTGTAAAGCTGTACATAGGCTTTTGGTTTTATTGTTGACTGTTAGACCAAATGTGTCTGCTGTGAGCAAAAGGCCTTCAGCAAACCCTGCTAGTTTGTGTGGTGGCCTGCTAGCCCTGACTGAAGAGAAGGGTGAGTGCCTGTGATAGCACTTGGACACCCACATAGCCCCTGTGCCATCCTGAGAGCAGGTTCTGCTGCTGGGCCGCTGGCACAGGCGCTGCTGTGCAGGGCCGTGGGTCTCTGCACTGGGTGAGGCCATCGTGGGGTGGGGAGGTGGGGACTGCACCCTGCCAAGAGCGTGCTGAGGTGGGGGGAAGCCTGGCAAGTGGTGGCATAAATGAAGGGAAGGCAGCTTAATAGTTGCAGGAGTGACCTGTCCCTTGGAGGGAGCACCGATCCAGCTGAAAACTGCTGCATCCCCAGCAGAGAGAAAGGAGTTGTTGGCTCAGGGTCACTGCTCAAGCAGGATCCCTTTTCTTTCCCATTCTGGCAGTGAGCTGGGTATTTCAATGACAGTCTTTTCACCAATGCCAGCTGCCAGCAGACTCTTCCCTTTGGTGCTAGTGGGTCACAAAGAGAGTTGGCTGGGGGTGGGGGACTCCAGCTCTTTGTACTCTTCTGCACTGGTGTTTTCTGCCCCAAAGGGGGGTGCTGTGACCTTTTCTGAAACAGCTGATAGCTGGTCTCACCTCATCCCTGCCATCTGTGGCATGACTGTTCTTGGTGCCATGCTCTTCATAATTGCTGTTTTGTTGTCTTGAATTTTTCTAATGCTGGGGATTGTCCCTGTTCTCCAAGCATCTATATAAATGTACAGAATAAAGATGTTTTATTGAGCTTGCTGGCTGAGTTGTACAATGAGTGAGGGTGGAGCTGGGCTCTTACCCTGCTGCCCTTGGAGCTGGGTCACAGTTGGAGCTGGCTACCCTTCACCCATTCCTAAGCTTCCTGCGTTCAGCCCTATAAATACCGCGCCATGGTGTGGAAAGAATGCACGCGCTGCTGTTTACAACCTCGCACTCCCGGCTTATCTGAGTAAGCCTGGGTGTGCAGCCTGAGGTGACAGCAGCCACGTCACCCTGAGCACAGCACTTTGGGCTGTTGTGGGCGGGACAGGCTGTGGCGAGAGCCTCCTCACAGTCACAAATTCCCCCAGAGCCTAATTAAAGAGACGCTTTCTAGGGCACACATCTAACCAGTGATTTGTTTCCAAAATAGCTTTGACCTTATCAAGAGGTTCGTGACTGCCTTGTCTCCATGAGAACAGGTTGTTCCCTTGGGACAAAGAGAGGCAGAAAGGTTTCCCTGTGGGGATGACTTGTGACCGAAAGGATTTGCCTCTTCTAGACTTGTTTTTGTGTCAGATAGTGGCATCTGCAGAGTCCAGTCCTGCCAGACACTTAGGAAATGAGATGTGCCACTGTCACCGGAGATGAGACAATCCTGCCAGACTGGTTGCTGTTTCTCTTCATGTGAGAACTTTGGGAAATTTGTCACTTAGCAATGTTAGGACTGTCATTAGTGGGAGTGACTTCATAATTCCTTCCTCTACTGATTACCAGAGCTGCACACACCAGAATGAGTTTCTTGTTGTTCTTGAAATCTCATGACTGTGTTGTCAAGTATTAGACTCCACTGACAGTAACGTAGCAGCATCCCAGCACAGGCTGTCTGCTGGAAGGAGAGAGCAGCTCAACAGCTGCATTTAGGATGATGCAGTTCAGAAAACAGCACATAGATAGGGAGTTGCAGCTTGCATCATTATCTGCTGCCTGAAAGGCTCTCTCCCCCCCTGCCCAAGGAAGGGAAGCCTGCAGCTGATGAAACTCCCTGAAATTCGATTCCTAACCCCACCCAGAGCTGCCTTGACGTGGCACATTCTACCCCCCCCCCCCCGCCCAAAGAGCCACGTTCAAATTATTGGCAGTAGAGCTTCTGGCAGGCTCCAGGCAGCTCGCAGTGTAGCAGAGCTGAGCCCTGCCAGGCAGCTCTCTTGCCGTGAGGCCAGTCTCACCCTCTCCCCCCAGTGCCTGCTTGTCCCCTCCATGATACTCTGCTTTGTTGGCTGTTGTAATCTGTGGAGCTTTGGAGTGGCCACTGTGCTGTGGTCTGTGGCTAAAGGAGCTGAACAAGTCATTTGGCAGAGCCCAGTCAGAACAGGTCAGCAAGTTGTATCTAGTATCACTCAGAGTCTGGGAAGGAGGAAAAATGTGGTTATGCACTCTACAACAAACAAAAGCTTTCAGTGTTCTTTGTGACTCTTGGCATGTTTTCTATTCCTTCTAGTGAGGGCTCTAACAGTAGACTGTTTATGTGTCAATAGCAATTATTATGAATTAGTGCAGAGTTTTCAAAGAGCCCACCAATAATATGCCTATGCAGCTACTGCTTTCTTAAATCTTTTATGACAGGAATAGTCTTTCTTGTGTACTCCTGAGCTGCTGATAAGCATAATGCAATGGACTGCTACACAGAGGGAATTATTAAACCATCTATAACATAAATCCTGGGGTGTGGGAAGGAGGGAATAAAAATCATTGTCTTCCAGGTGGAGGGGAGAAGGAACAACTGGGTTAAGCTACCACATATAAATTAAACAGTAAGGGCAAGGCCTGCAACTACAGCTAGAGTAGAACCACGAGTTGAAGGTTTTATACAGAGTGATTAGACAGGGGTTCAAGCCAAGGCTTAGCTGGAGATTCCCTGGGATAAGCTGCTGCACTTACAGTAGCTGCTTTTATAGGAGGAACAGAATTACTGAGCAGTGATGGCATGCAAATAGCTATGGTAAGAGGTGTAGGTGAGAGTACTATGCAGCTTCTAGTAGCACCAGGCAGGCAGAGGTAGACTTAGCTGCCACCAGCTAAACAGGCTATATCTACACAATTCATGAGTTCCAGTTCCTCTTAGACTTGGGGTGAAGATAATTTACTAGTCTTTTTGGCATTAAAACCTGACAGGCAGTATAAAAACTTTTAACTGTATTTAAAAGCACTGGTTCTTTAAAAACACTGATTATTTAAAAATACCGATTATTTAAAAACACCCAGTGTGGCTGAGAGTTAAGGAGGTAAGGGCTTAAAGAAAAAATCTAAAGTTCTTGTCACACCTTCTTTGGGTCGTTTTGTATTAGATCCTGCTGGAGTCTTGGGCTTGTTCTTTGCCTTGGCAGGAGACCTGGAAGCCACAGCCTTTGCATTGGGAACTGCTTCTGGAGCCATGGGAGGGCTGGGCTCCAGGAAAGAGCTTTGCAGCTCCAGAGCAAAGTGGTAGTCCATGTGCTCTGGGAACTCCCACACCAGCACGAGCTGGCCACACTTCTCACAGTGCTGCTGGTCCCCTGGAGAGGCAGGAGGCAGCAGGGTGAGCTCAGGAGAGGGTGGCAAATTCTGCTCATTTCCCTCCACAGCTGGCTGTAATTTCAGAAGGGTCCTGGAGCTGGGTGGTGTTTGGGTAGCATCTGATGGCAACTTCTCCCGGCGAAGCCTCTTGTAGAGAGAAGTAGGGCTGGCATCACTGGGATCTTGCTTCACAGGGGACTCCAGGTCACACTGTACAGAGGCAAGTCCAACAGGCAAGCCAACAGCAGCTCTCTCTTGGTGCTCTGGGGAGCTGGGCACAGCTGGCTCTGCAGTGGCAGCAGTGGGCAAGCTGGCTGCTGCCGCTGCCTGTGACAGCTGCCGTTCTGCTGCCTTTTGGAAGAATGACTCAATAGCACTAGCTGGCTTCTGCCGAAGCTCTTTGCTCGGGCTCCTAAAGAACTTGACCCCGGCCCTCCCACAAGACGTGGAGTTCTGGCTGGTGGTGGCAGTGCCATCAGGCTGGGCATCCCCCGTCAGGAAGGTGGCAATGCCTGTAGAGAGAGTGACAGGCTCCGAGAACTTGCTTGCTGAGAGTTGCAGTGAAATCAGCGGTGGAGACCTGCAAAGGACAGACCAACATCAGCTCAAACACCAGCCTGGAAAGCAAGAAATCTTTTGAGGTAAGACTTTAAACAACACAAAACATTCACAGACAGGTGAATTGTAGTATCTGGCAAGGGTTGGGACAGATGTTTGCTCTGACAAAGTTAGTATTGCTACCTCCAGAACAGACATAGCAGGCTGTGCTGGGCAAAGCAGAACCCCTCTTTCCAAAGCAGCAATTCCCAAAGGAAGGGCATTGGAGCAGGAGCAGCCAACTGCCAGCCTGGACTTTCAGTCCACTACAGGCTGAAGCTGCTGTGAGATGAGAGCACACTAAAGGAGCAGCAGCCTTGTCAGAGTTTAACAGACAGGACCTTCTTGCCTTCGCTGCAGAGCAGAAAGAAGGAAGAAAATGCTGAAGGAGTTGCATACTTTCATTTTTCTTCCTGCCCAAATGGCTTCCTCACAAAAAGCTTTGTCCTTAGGGTAGAACAACAAGGCTTAGCTAATTTCTTCAGCGCAGCAGGGCCATGACAGCCTGACTTCAGCTGGACAAACCCCAGCCAGTGGCAATCCTAACTCCAAGTCCAGAAGTGTCTTACCAGTTGTGGGGCTCAGAAGAAGCCAGGCTGTCCTACTGCTAAAAGGTCTCTGCACTCTACTGTGAGGGTGCTGGGAATCACTTTTCCTGCCACTCAAATTAACTTGAGTTCCTCCCCAATAGGTCTCTGGCTCGTCCAGTACCTCCCACATCAGAACCAGTCCTGACAGAGGTGACCCACTTTGCCCCACACTCACCATGCTGCCTGGTGAGCCCCAGCCACGTTGCAGGTTTGGATGAGGGTGAAGGCGTCGTTGCACATTTTCTGTGCATCATAGCGGGAGAGGGCACACAGGCGTGACACGCGGGTGTCCCCTTGCTGGCGGATCACCACCATCAGCTGCCGGGCCACGCGGTGGTTCTGCCGGGAGAGTAGAGCTGTGTTTCCAGCGACTCCTGCAGGAGGGGGCAGGTACAGCCGAGGGGACCGTTCCCTGCGGGGAGCCCTGCCCAGCCCCCCATCCCCCTGCCATTTCCCGACGGTGGGGTGGGACATGTCCAGCCCAGCCTGATTGCCAAGGGATGGGATACACAAGTGCTTGCACAGCTGTGCCACACAGGATGGGAAGCAACTAGTCTTTGCTTTCCCTCAAAGGCAGCTCCATAGTTTTCTTGGCCCTGCTGCAGTGCAAAAGCTGGTGGATTGCTCCCACCCTGGCCAGCAGCCTCCCGTCAGATAGGAGCACAGCGCTCCCTCTCGCAGCCCACGGGCACACCTGTGTCAGCAAAGGGCTTGCAAAGGAGCAGCAGTGCAGCAGAAGGTGCAGTGGCTTTCAGATCCCTGCATCCTAAAGCATGGGACAAGGACTGTTCTTAACCCTGCAGTGTTCTGGGGCAAAACCATGGTGCCTGGCCATGCTCCTGCACACCTCTCTTCTTGGGACACCTCAGCACACAGGCACACATCTGTGGGTGAGATTTCCTCCCCTCCCACATACCACCCTCAGCCTCCTGCAAACCACTCATGGTGCAAATGTGCCTCCATGTGTCCCTGTGCCTCCCCTCCTTACCTGGCTCCTGTCCTTGTTCAGTCTGGACTCCAGTTCCAAGGCCAGCTGCAGGAGCCAGTGCTGCACCTGGACAAGGCAGGGGTAACAGACAGGTTGGGCCTCTGCTCACAGCAGTACCACAGTACAAGGGAAATGCTGGTGGGGGATCGGACTGGAATGAACAGACTATTGTAAGGCCCCATATCTGTACTAGACCTTGAGAAATCAGTCCAGCTGAGATTCAACACTGCAAGCAAGGACATTATAGATACCATACAAGCCCTGCATTCCTACTAGACTTTGCCAGGTTATCTAGGTTCCCTGTCCTGGATTTCTTCCATCTTCCTACAGCTCAGTGGGAACTGTACCCCACCTGTTAGCTAAAGTGCATCCTGCCTCTTTCTTTGGGCTAGTACCTTCCTTCTTGCAACCATGCTCTTGAAGCTGGGCACTGAGAATAACTTTCAAACAGCACAGGCCCAGTTTTGCTCATGGAAATTACAACCAGGATGGACCTCTTTGTGCAGGAGTTTGTCAATGCATTTCTGCCAACAGGGACTTCCAAAGCTCAAACCACCTTCTCCCACTGAGCCTCTAGTCTGAGTTTCAGGGCAAAATTGTGCAGAAAAGCAGCAGTTTTGCAAGCTAGTCTTTTTTCAGTATTCTTATCTTCCCCAGTGTGAAAGCCAAGCCTTATGCTAGATGTAGGCTTCTCCTACCGCGTTCTGTGTGCTCAGGGCTGACTTCCCAGGGAAATTCTTGCTGCAGCCAATAGACTGGGGCAGATAGCGGTTTTTGACAGGTTCCTCTTCAATTCCTCTGCACAAGTCATAAAGCCAAGACCTGAAAGCCACAGGGAAGGCATGAGGTTAAGGCAGCTACAGACAGGCAGGCATCACTAGGCAGCATGTCAGTCTCCTGCTGAGCCCTGCTTTAAACTCAGTGCAAGCTGTGACTGTCTCTCATCCTCCACTCTACAGTCACAGCCACAGCTGAACAAGCAGGATTCCTTCAGGCCACAACTGCCTGTAAGTACAACTCCTCCCCTCTTCTCCTGAAGTGGCAACAGTTCACCAGTCTGCAGAGCTGTCCAACCATTGTTCTGGGCCCAGAAGTTGCATTTCTGGCTCCAACCTAGCCTTGTAATTTCCTCAATGATGAGACTGTCAAGACTGCCTCTTTCCAGCCTGCAGAGAACCAGCCCTTTGACCCCATCCTTGGATGCTGCAGAGGAAGGCTGAGGCACTGGCTGACAAGCAAAATATTATTCTGGGGAGGGTGCCTGGGAGCAGGCAAGACTGGAAACCTGCTGTGGGCCCAACAGATCAATGCTTCACAAAGGTGTCACTGAAGTTTTGCCTTCCAACCTTCCTAATCACAGCAGAACAAGGTTCTGTGACTGACAGGAAGTCTCAATTCCTGCCAAGAGCCAAGTTGTGGTGAGTGGTTCATCATTACCCGGTTTTGTCTCCAAAATGTGTCTGGAGCTCAGTCTCACTGAACTGTGTCAGCTCCCCGATGTACTCTACTCCCAGGATGTCTGTGATAGCAGTGCCAAGCTTGCCTCCCAGGTTACGGCTACGGCAGAGAAACAAAGAAAAACCACAGATGAACCATCATGTGGAGACTGTGACAAGTCTCGTTGCAGCAGCTGTTCCTAGATAAGGACAACTAGAAGCTGCTAGGAACTAGCAGGACAAAAGGAACACCTGGCACCAGGCTCTTTGCTCATAGTTAAAGGACACATAGGAGTTGATGTAGGAACTGCTCCTTAGGTCCCCCAATTTTAGTGCTTCTCCCTCAGCTCCATCTGATCCCAAACCATGCTCTGAAGAATGCCTCACATACAGCTTCCTTCTTCCTACCATAGACAGGACCCTTTCCCACACACATCCCTCTCCATCCCTTGCAAGACACTGAAAGCAGAGAGCAGCAGTGCAGGTCTGGAGAGCAGGATTAGGGACACATTCCTCTGGAGCAGCAGTGCTGGTAACACTTCCCTACACCAGGAAAAGTACTTGTGCACAGTGTGGATGCTCAAAAGCAAACCACATCTGCTCTCTGTGAGGAGAGCTGTCAGTCACACTGGGGAACAGCTATGGCCTCCTTGCTCACAGTTGCTTCTGCCTAACACCTATGCACCCCAGCAGACATCCTGAACACAGCCTTACCCTGGGAAAGGATGCCCACAGGCTGCTAGTGGGCTTTTGGATTATGGTCCCTTCACCAGCAGGGCTCTACTTCCCAAGCACACTCCCCCTGAACTGTCACTCACAGTCACTGGCAGGATTCCCTCTGTTTGTTGAAAGCATTGACAAGCAGTTACTGTGGAGCTGAGAGCCTCTGCTGGCTGCTCTCAGTGAGCTCATATGGATGTGCTGAGGTGGCCAGCAGCAGCAGCTCCCTGGTACTTACATGCTGCTGACAGGCAGTTGGCTGAAGAGCTGCGGCACAAATCGTGCAGACACCAGTGTCTGCCGGTTGGGCTTGTTTAACCCACAGGCCAGTTTTGCCAGTGTCTGTAACACAGAGGAGGGTGGAAACTGTTATTATACACTGTGCACTGCCTAATGTGACTCTACCTAACAGCTTGTGCTGCATCCCCTCTAAGAGCTGCCTTTGGAATAGCTGCAAGGAATATGTACAGGGTGCACCACTGCTTACTCTTAGGCAGTATCCACCTCAGGATTTGACATGCATTGACTCAGCACTCTGAAAGCAAAGATGCTTCCAGGCTTTAGTTCTGGGAACTGCTGGACTCCTGCTCCAGGCAGATAAAGATCTTTCATCTGTTGTGGTTTCTATAGCTTTCCATCAGGCAAGCACACTAGAACTTCCACAGCATGCCCATAGTCCTCCCCCAGGCTATGTCTCTCACTATGCCTTTTTCCTTCACTTTCTGTCTTGCTTTTTCTCAATGTCACTATTTTAATCTTCTCTCTGTGAGGTCTGCAACAGCATAGTGCTGCAAAAGGAAACCTTTAAAATGCAGAATTGCGAACCTGGAAGGCATGTTCTCCTATACAACTTCCCTTCCCACTCTAAGCTACCACAGGGTCAAAAATACACAGCTGGAAGTACATTTAGCTGGGTGTTTGAGGTTTTATTGAACAACTCTAATAACTTTCTCTTTCAGTGCTTTGCCACACATCCTGTAACTAAGCAAAATTTCTTGCCTGCCTATAGAGCTATGACCTTTATTAATAGCCCATTTTACAGGCTTACATCCATTTGAAATCACTTCTAGACAAAGTAGATCCCTCTTCAGATGTCCAATCATTGTTTTCCTTGTCTGGCTGGAAACTTCCAAGTTTACCCACCCCATAACACGATGTGCTGCAAGCAAAACCAATCACTGAGACTTCATGGGGAGAAATCATTTACTTTTCCTGACACCTTCTGTAAACTGCACATGCTGAAACAGGATTTGGCATTTCTACAAGAGCACTTATATTACTGACTCATCCTGCTGCTTGTCCACAACAACTCCAGGCTACTTCCTGACTTACTGTGGCTCAGCCAAATCCTGCTGGTTGCTTTTTTTCTATAAACCACAAAAACAGTCAATGAGCATAGGAGGAGCATAAAAAGCGCTGTTTGGTGATTTCAGACTGAATCTAAGCTTTTTCAAGCTCAGAATTTTCAACTCTAATTTCATCTCAGAACTTTCACAGCCCAGGCCCTGAGCCCCTTCTGTGCCACACCTGAATTCATACAGCTGTTCCCTCTCTGTAGGCTTCAGTGAAAATACTGGCTCTTAGCAGACCTTGAACAGATTCCCCCCAGGATTCCACTCTGAACATCCCAATTTGAAGGCACCGCACTGAACAAAATCATTATGGAAAACAGTAATGTTTTCTTCAGCTACATGCATGCCCTTCACACAACTTCAGCCATGTTGTCTGCTACAGTGTCATCACGAGGTTACCCAGCTCAGGATGAGGTGTGTTAGAAACCTCCCATCTGTAGTCTTTCCTGCACATTTGGCCACTTATGCTGTCAAGGAGGGCACATAAATGAATTGGCATGAGTGGTTCTTGAGAAAGCCATGCTGTTATCCTTCAGGTACTTCCAAATTTTTTGGTCTCATTCATCATCTGGGTTCCTGGTGCACTTTAACAAGGTACTTCATTGAGAAAAGCATTTCCTTGGGAGAGTTTTCTGTAGAAAAAAACAGAAGCATAAAGCAGGTAATCTCCACCTTGAGTTTCAGGCAACAGTTGTTGTAGCCTGAGAATGGTTTTTACTGACACAAATTCCCAGACACTCAACGGCAGAAGACCAGATTGGGGCACTGAGGTGAGCTGGGTTGCTTTTCCTCTTTCTGGTGAGTCAGTATTTACCCTGCTGGCCATGGGGATTTGGGTGATGCTCAGCCAGCTGCTACGAGCGGCCACATTAGCTCTTGGTGCATGACAGCAGCTGCAGAAACAAACAGACTTTGCTGACTTTGATGCTGTAGCTACAGAGGGTTTCCTGCTGGGTGGAAGGCAGGCTGGTTTGCTGAGAGCACCTCTTGTTCTGCAGAAAAGGTTTGTACCCACCAGGGTGAGCTGGCTGTGGAATCATAGCACAGTGTTCTGCACAGCCACAAGTATGCTGTGGTGATCTCTGCACTGTGCTTGCTGCTACAGATACACAGTTCTTCAGGGATAGCACAGTACATCACAATGTCCTTATTCTTTCAAAAAAAAAAAAAAAAAGCTGGCATAGAAAATGGAAACTGGGAGAAGCTGCTAGAAGTATCAGGGAAGTTCTCTGTTATTCCTGACTAAAGAAAGCAAAAAGGCAAATTGAACATAGCTTCCACTAGAAATTTCTACACCAGTGACGTTCCTCAGCTAGCTCATTTCTGCCTCACAATCTCTGCTAGTTTCAGACTAAGCCAGTGCAGAACCAGTTCAGATCCCTGTGTACAGCTGGCAGTAGTACCATATGTTTCTGCAGCAGTAATTGAAATATATCTTCCTTGAACTCCAGAGCATCCATTTAGTCTTCATTTTCTTTCTTTCTTTTTTTTTTCTTTAAGTCTTTAAGCTTGCCTTTATAAAGTCATTACTGTATAAATAAGCCCCTCTTCTGCAGAGCAAAAGGGATGTCTCAGCAAACCAGCCTGCATTTCACCCAGCAGGAAATCCTCTGTAGCTGCAGCATCAAAGTCCGTTTGCTTCTGCAGCTGCTGTCATGCACCAGGTGCTGCTGTGGCTGCTCTCAGCAGCTGGCTGAGCATCACCCAAATCCCCATGGCCAGCAGAGTACATACTGACTCACCAGAAAGAGGAAAAGCAACCCAGCTCACCTCAGCGCCCCAATCCAGTGTTCTTCTGCCACAGAGTATCTGGGAATTTGTGTCAGTGAAACTGGCTACAACTGTTGCCTGAAACTCAAGGTGAAGATTATCTGCTTTATGCTTGTGTTTTTTCTAAAGGAAACACTTCTGGAGGACTTAAACACCTTTTGTTCCTAATGAGATCACTCATGAGGGTACATCAAGAATCCAGGCAGTAAATGAGGGGATTGCTGACTGCCCAGGTCACAGCCCTGGGGAAACAACTCCTCCCATTTCCAGATGTCTTATAACTTCTCTGAAGGTGTAATCACACATGGTTGCATTCCCAATTTGGTTCGTCTTCTTGTAAGTAAAGGAGAGCATGTTCTGACGCTGCAGCCCAGAATAAATCAGGCTGATGTGTTATGCACATACCTTGTTGTGCGAGATGCCAGCTGAACACCTGAATCCAGTAGCTTCTTCTACTGCCGCCCTAATTTCTTCCACAATTACCGCGCCCATGGTCAGCTGCAGGTCAGGACAATCTGGGTTATCGAAAGACAGCGACGCCAGCCACTCGTCCAAACCACGCTGCCGCAGCTCCTCTAGAAAAGGGACACAAAAGGGATCTCAAAGGGACACGATAAGGCACTTCTTGCTGAGCCCAGCAAAGGGACCCGCAGCAGCCAGTCCCAGCCAGCAGCCGCAGGCTTCCGTAAGCGCATTCCAGCCACAGGGAGGAGAAGAGGCACTTTAAAAGCCATTCACTGCGGAAAACGCAGACCCCATGTACCACACTCTCGATTCGGGGGAGTCAGAGCAGGCGGAGTGGGCCCTTCCCGGGGGGCGGGGGTCGGTGCGTACCCTTCCCGCCGGGATCAGCTCGGTGCGTGCCCTTCCCGCCGGGATCGGGGCCGGGCTCTCCGGGCAGTCCCTGCACGAAGGTGCTGGACAGCAGCGCGGCCGACAGGGGGCGCCCGCGCAGCTCGCGCAGCCGGTGGCGCGCGCTGCCCGTCAGGTCCAGGTACGCCTCGTCGATACTCGCGCGCTCGATGGCGGCGAAGCGCGACAGCACCTGCATCACCTCCGCGCTGGCCTCCCGGTACCTGCCGGGCGGCGGGCACGGGCTCAGCCGCCGCCCCGCGCCACCAGGGAGGCCCGCGCCGCCGCCGCCGCCACCCTCGGCCCCCGCTCTCACCGTGTGAGGTCCGCCTTGCCCCGCGCCTGAGGCACCCGGGCCAGCGCCAGCTCGGGGCACAGCGCCCGCGCCTCCGACGCCCACATCCCGCGGGACACGCCGAAGGCGCGCGCCTCGTAGCTCACCGCGATGATCCTGCCAAGACACGGAGGTGAAGTGCAGGGCGGGCCCGGCCCCGCGGGGAGCGGGGTGGGACGAGGAGCCGGGGTCGCCAAGCCGGCTCGCCTACCTACCCGCCGCCCTGCCACTCGGTGTACTGCACCACGGCGCAAGGGCGGCCGCGCAGCTGCGGGTCGAGGCGCTGCTCCACCTGCATGAAGAAGCAGTCCATGTCTACCAGAGCCACCACGCGCTCCCGGCCCCGAGACATCCCGCCGCCGCCACCGGCTCCCGCCCGACTGAGTGAATGATTGAATAACCGCCCGCTCTGTGGGGCGGAGAGCCCCGCCTCGGGCCGCCGCTTTGCGGCACCCGTACTTTCCGCGTGGGGCACGCCGGGAGCCGTAGTTCTCCAGGGTGCGGTGGGGCGTGCGCGTGTCCCCGCCGCGACGGTGCGCGGCGCCCGCGTTCTCCCTGGGTCCCCGTGTCCCCCAAGGCGCATGCGCGGAGCTGCGTCCCGGCCGCCCCGCTCGTCCCTCCCGTGGGTGGCCGGTGGCGCGCGCCCACCGCCTCCGCCATGTCCGCCGAGCAGGTGAGCGGCCTCTGCGAGCAGCTGGTGAAGGCGGTGACCGTCATCATGGACCCGGCGTCCACGCAGCGGTACCGCCTGGAGGCCCTCAAGGTACGGCCCGGTCGGGGAGGGAGGGCGCCGGGCTCCGGCCACGCGGGCGCCCCGTCCGCACGGCTCCGGGGCGGGCGAGAGCCTGGCTGGCCGGTCCCGGGCGTCCCGTGAAGTGCTGGGAGCCGTCAGCAGGCGGCGGGGGTCGGGCGGCCGCGTGTGCCCGGCGTGCTCCGCCAGGGATGGGGCTGCCACCTCCTGCCTCAGTGCGTAACTGCGTGTACGCGTCCCGGTCCTCCTCCCCTAGTTCTGCGAGGAGTTCAAGGAGAAGTGCCCCATCTGCGTGCCCTGCGGGCTGAAGTTGGCGGAGAAGACGCAGACGGCCATCGTCCGGCACTTCGGCCTGCAGATCCTGGAGCATGTGGTCAAGTAAGTCAGCTCGTCCCGTGCCGCCAAGCCTGGGAAGGGTCCCAGCCTGCCGCCACCCAGCTGTGGCGTGGGATCTGTGCCCATTCCGGCACCTCCCACCCCCAGGAGGCACTTTCAGGACGCAGGGAGCTTATTCTGTAGCAGAGGATAGTTGCCGTCCTGCTCTGGATTTCTTTCTTATTCTGTGAAAGAAGGAGAGGAGAGAATTGCTTTCAGGCAGGTTGGGAAGGTGAATTCACTGAGCTGTAAGACACGTTAACATCAAAAGATGAAAACAAGCACACTGGGTTACCAGTAAGTCTTTGCAGAGGTCTGTCAATGGCCTCCTGCTAACAAAGAGGCTTTGTATTAGTTCAGTTCTGAGATTCCTTTCTCTGCCGCCTCTACAGACCTGATGCTTTGTGCTTTTGCTGCTGCTTCTGGTGTCTGTTGACCTCGGTAGGGCATGCCCGTTTGCCAGCAGCAGTTTTAACTCAGCCCTTTTATTAAGGGATTGGGTGCTGGCAGAGGCAGGGAGCTGGTAGTGTCTCTAGTTTAGGTAAAGAAGCAATGGTTCCTTGAGAATCAAGTCAGAGATCAATGCAGATGTTTTGACTTGGTTTCTTTTTTGCTTGTTTGTTCATTTTTAACAGATACCGCTGGAACAATATGCCTCGCCTAGAAAAAGTTTATCTAAAGAACAATGTTATGGGCCTCATATCCAGTGTAAGTACCTGCTGACCCAGGCTGTTCTGAAATGTGAGAGCAAAAGTAAAAAATACTCCAGTTAATTAGCACAGAGGATCTGAATTCAGTTTTTCATTTCATTGCTTTTTCACTTTGCGTCCCTGGTTGTTTCAGCGCCTTTCTTTGTCTTGTCAGGTGAATAGCTATGTTACCTCACATGGCAGGAAGTTGTGAGGCTTGTATAACATATGTAAGGTACTTTTTATTTCTTAGGAGGAAATTCAGTAGCTACAAATGTTCTTATCCTTCGCACAAATACTAAAGCCATTATCTTAGTTGTGTTTTCTCGGTTGTTGTGATTGCTCTCGTGACCAAGTGACCTTCCTTTGAGGAGAATCCGTCTGGTTCCCAGAGTTTATTAGCTATGGACACTTGGGAGCATAGGAGTGTCATCTAAGGTAGCTGCAATGAAGAGCTGCCCAATGTTGTGTTTTGTTTTGGTTTTAGTTTCTGTGGTTTAGAATGTTGGCAAACACTGTTTCCCAGGTCGGAGTTACAAATGCCTGATGCTTGCTGTTTTGTGTAACTGTCCCCTTTCTGTCACAGGGAACTCAAAGTATCCTGGAGGAGGAAAGTCACATTAAGGATGTGCTGTCTCGCATTGTGGTGGAAATGATCAAGCGGGAATGGCCTCAGCACTGGCCCGACATGCTAAAGGAGCTGGATACCCTTTCAAAGCAAGGGGTATGAAACACAGCTGTCTGGTCTCTTTTGCTTGCTCTTAGTGTAGGGTTCGGTCTTCCATCATTCTGAGAAGAATCTAGCTTACTCATGGTCAAGTGAGACAGGCTGGTGATGGACTCAAAAATCCCTGTAAGATTAAGCTATCTTGAGATGACTAGTAGAGAGAATGCCATCCTGTTTTACTTTCTCAACATGAGACCTCTGTCTTCATGCATGCTTGCTTTTTTTCCACATCTTTGAGCTAGTCTCTAGAGATTTTAATGTTTGGACTGTGCTGATGGAGTGTATTTCACTTTGGGACATCAGGAAACTCAGACAGAACTGGTGATGTTCATCCTCCTACGTTTGGCAGAGGATGTGGTGACTTTTCAAACTCTACCTACCCAGAGGCGACGAGATATCCAGCAAACCCTCACCCAGAACATGGAAAAGATCTTCAGCTTCCTACTAACTGCCCTGCAGCAGAACGTCAACAAGTACAGACTCATGGTAAGAGTCTCCTTCCCTTGGGTTTAGTTTGTGCTGGAGGCATTAAAGAATTGGGATACAGCTTGCAAATTGTTGGGGAAGCAAGTGCAGAAACTGAAATCTGTTACTGCCACTCTGAGGTAGAGATCTGCTGTGGCCTGGGAAACTGGTGCCGATCAGAGAGGCTGAACACACAAGGCTGATAGCGATAGTGTTGATACTTTGATTTTGCTCGTGTAAATGGCTTGAGTGGATGCATATGCATCATCCATGCTGTTGCAACGTGTGCTGGCACTAGGAGTGTACAGCTTAGCAAAATGAAGGTGTGGTTGTGGCAGAAACAGGTAATTTGGGGTGGTTTATGTAACGCACAGTAATTAAGAGATGCCATCCAGGAATCCTGTCTGCTCTCTCATGCTGCAGTGCTACATTTGAGGTGATGCACCAAAATGCATGAGTTTCTGATGTGTCAACATGTTTCTGGGCCTCTGGTCCTTTTCTCGAAGAGCTCAAGTCAGGAAGCCCTTTTTTTTGCAAAGTTGCAATGAAGAATGCTCTTTCTATTTTTGTGTAAACAGACTTCTTTCCTGAATTCTTACCTAGAATCAGAGATATGCAAGTCAGTCACAGTGGATGATGAAGGGGAGTCTCTACTCCCGTCTATTCCTGTGAAAAGGAAGTGGATTTGAGAGTGAAGCGCAATCGAGAAGCCAAACTAGAAATGAGTTGCTTAGTCGTACCTCATTTTCTTTTTCTTCCATTAATTAAAATCCAGAGTTATACTAAATGTGAAACTGGGAAGCAATGAAAAACCCTTTTTCTACCTGCCTTCTGTACACCTTCCTGGCGCACTGTCAGGCTGAGCAACCCCCTGCCCTGTAGTGCAGCCAGTTTTCTGTGTTGTTCATGGTGATGGGAGGGTGACCCTTGTGTGTTTTGTAGTCTGGTTGAAATGCATTTCCAGGTAAGGTTTGCATTGCAATGCTTGAGGCTCTGAAGTGTGGCTGCTTCCGCTAACGGTGGAATCTTTCTGATTGGCAAGGTTGGAGCACCCCAGGAACAAGAAGCCCTCACCACTCCACAGGTTAGCAGATCTTTGGGCTATTCGTGCACAGGGTCGTTTCTGAGGGTTGGGTGTTCACCTGTCTGCACACAGACTGTGGGAGATGATGGATAGGTCTCCAAGAGCGTAATAGTGTGCAGTGCTTGTAAGTATGATGGATTAATAAACATGTTTATATGATGGGTCATATATGAGGTGTTTGGGACTCAAGCTGATTAACTTAAAAACATCACTGCAGTGAATCGTCCAAATCAAAAGCTTACAGTAGAAAGAAATGCTTGTGGTGTCTTTGCAACTGAAAAACAAATCAAACCTGAGTATCTGAGGGGCTTGTTTGCATTAGGCAAAAAGATGGTATAGGCAGGGCATTGTTGCTGTTAAGTGTCCTAGGCCTTGCAGTCAGGCTGTAAGTTGCTGCTCCAGCTCTCTCCAGCTGCCTTTCTGACTGTGGACAAAGCACCTTTTCAGACCTGAATCTTAAAAGCCACCAGCATCTTTTCAGAGTCTGGCTTTTGGGTGTAAAATGCTCTTAAAAGGACAAAAGCTTCTTTCCTGGAAGTCTCCAGGAAGTACCAAAATGCCTTTCCTTCTTGTCTCCCGTGTCTCCCTGGTGCCTGCTGACTGGAGTGTTACCTTTTGGATGAGAAGGGAATTGTGTCTTAACTTGGCAATTCAGAGTCCTCTTATCTTACCTAGCTGGTGGCTGAAGAGGTGACTGTTGGCTGCAGCAATGTCCTGAGTGGGAGACTGATGCAGCCTCTTTTTTGGCTGTGTCCTGGAGGATAAGCCTGTACAGCAGTGGCTGGGTGGAAGTGTGTGCTGTAACTGTTATTTACCCTTTCTTGTTTTCTTTTTCAGAAAACTGATTTGGCTCAGGAACCAAAGGTGAGTGGAGCTATATGAGAGTTAGCTCATTAGTAATTCTTAATATTTAGGTTACTTAGAATTAGGCTTTTCCCAGGCTTTCAAATCTGTTGCCTGCAGTTTCATGCAGATGGATTTGTTCACTCTTAATACAAAGCCCTTGAGAAGAGACAAGTGAGGAGTGGCAGCAGAAGGGTCCAAATCTCTCTCTTTCTCAGGGGGGTTCTTGATACTGTTATTTCAGGGAGTGGGTGACTTTAGATGGGAACTGCTGTTTTTTTCTGGCTCTGACCTTGTGCATCCTCTCTGTTCACAGGCCCAGGCAAACTGTCGTGTGGGGATAGCAGCACTCAACACTTTGGCTGGCTACATTGACTGGGTAGCCCTAAGCCATATTACAGCAGACAACTGCAAGCTCTTGGAGATGTTGTGTCTGCTCCTAAATGAGCCTGAGCTCCAAGTTGGAGCAGCAGAGTGTCTCCTGATTGCTGTCAGCAGGAAAGTGAGTTCTTCCTCTCTGACTCTTCTGGTTCTCTTTTATTTTTCTCCTATTCTCCTATATAATTCTTCAGACTGGGCAATGCTATCTTCGCCCTTTTGTCTGAGATTCAAAATTCAAATTTAGCTGATTCTGTTGATGGTATTTGGAGTGAATGTCATGCCAGCACTATACACAGAGCAACCATTAGTACCCTCTCCAAATTCTGTGCTCACTTCTCCTTGCAGTTTGAACTTGGAGGTCCTTACTGACCTTTTACCCCCCACTTCCTACAACTGTGAAGTGGAAAATAGTGTCATCAGCTGTGTCACCTGGCAGCTCAGAGGAATGACAGCAGGATCTAAACAGGTGATTTTGACCAATTCATTCACAAGCAGCTGAGTGTCAAGGCTGCATATTTATCAGCTATCTGTAAATAACTAGCCAGTCTTCTGTGAATAAAAGATAATGTCTCAGGGTCAGTTTTGCCATTTAAAGTTCCTGTGGTGGGATTGCTTGGAGACATTTTCTTAGATCTGATACCTTGGAATTCTGGCAAGTTTTTACTTAAATCATATGTGGACTGTAAGCTCCTCCCCAGATGAAAAGAAAATTGTGACTCTCCTGATTTTGCTTGCTGATGGAAATAAATATTTCTATAGATGGGAATAAACAGTTATGTTCTAATTGAAGCATGTGGTGTGTCTTGTGTGTAGGGTAAGCTGGAGGATCGGAAGCCTCTGATGGTCTTGTTTGGAGATGTTGCCATGCACTGCATCCTCTCTGCTGCCCAGTGAGTACCCTGGTGATTTCACACAATACTGCATACAAATGGCTTTGTAGGTGCAAAAGATACTGCTGCTTAAGCAAAGGAAGCAGGGACTGGATAGGAGAGAACAAAACCACCATTTCTTTTGCAAAACCTGGAAAACCAGAGATTTTTTTTCAAAACCCATAATTGAAAGACGAAGAGGTATAAATATCACAGCTCTCCTGACTTTGTTTTAGCCTGAAGCTAATTCAGAGGAGGGACTCTTTCAAAGAGGCAATTTCAGAGGTTTCAGCTGCCAATAAAGCAGTACTTCTTGATAATAGCAAAGAAAATCCCACTGCGATAGAAAAATCAAATTGCTCTAGTCCTCTTTCTGTCCACAAGATAGACAGCAGTGTGCCTGTTAGCTACAGCATGAGTAGTAACTGTGATCCCGTTTTTCCCCCTTCCCTCATTCCCAGGACAGCTGATGGAGAAGGCCTGGTGGAGAAGCACTATGTTTTCTTGAAGAGGCTTTGCCAAGTTTTGTGCGCATTGGGCAGCCAGCTATGTGCGTTGCTAGTAAGTCTTCATTAATACCAACAGCAACCCTGGCAGGGCTAGTTTTTAGGGCTGGGGCTTGAGGCAACCCTGATCTAAGGTAGGACCAGGGTTCTCTCCATGCATTTCCAAAAGGCAGAAATGGCTCTGCTTTTAAGTGGGTTAACTGTGTCCTGCCAACCCATAGAAATGTAGACTGGAGGGACCCTGACTGATGCCAGGGCTTTGCTGTCATCAAGACTGATTTCCTATAACCTCTGTAAAATGCTAAGCTTCACTGAAAATTGGTCAGGTTTTTAGCTGACTACTGCTATAGAAAATCTAGTCCAGGAAATTACTCTTCTTTTGAAAGCCTTTTAAATTTCCCAATAAAAATAACTCAGAGAGTTTACCTGTTCTTCTACCAAGACTCTCTGAAGCTGAAGGAAGAAACGGGTTTTGTTCCTGCTGTTCATCTTTGTAATGCTTTGTGTCAATGTTGGGATGAAGGTGCAAATTCATACTGTTCATGCCATGCTGGTGCTGAATTCCCACTCCCTCCATTCAGCTGAATGCTTCTACAATGAAGAGGGAAGCTTGCTGAGAGATGCTGTTTGTGGGGAGATTGAAGGAACCAGCCTGTAAAAGCGATAGAGCAAAGTCTCATAGGGAGGGAAGGAAAAAAACAAAAACAACTTTTGAGAATTCATCCCTAAAAAGAATGGACAGCATACAGATTGCATTACTGCTTGCAGTGATTCCAGTTGCTGTTAGGCAGTAGGACCTGTTAATCCATAATGAAGTAATGAGATTGAGTTTGCTAATTCAGATTCACTTGGGAGAGGCAGCACTGAGCTGTACAATTTCAGGGATCTTGAGGGCACCAGATCATGTTATAATTTCTGAGAAGAATGAAAACCTTGAGTTTATGGCTCCAGACAAAACTTGATTTCCTGACAAACTTCCAAAAAAGTTACTGGTCATGGATACTCATATATTAAATACACAAAACTGAAAAAATTTGGAGAAATTGAGTGAAATTATCTGGGTGTGTTTTCCTGTGAAATTCTTTGGTTTGAATTGCACTACTTTGGTACTGCTGTGTGGGTTTGACCCAATAGGAATGAAATTGTACTCACAGCAGCAGCAGTGGTTGTAAATTTGGTTTTAATGGAGCTCCACTATGTGAGAAGTCACCCGTTACTCTTGAATGAGGGTGGTGGTGTCTCCAGCACCTCCAGGCTGGTCAACAGAACTTGATGTTCCTTGGACTATACTGGTTTCAGAAAAAAATCAGTTGTTCAGTGTTTCTGTCTCTGCTCCTTTACAGTCTATGGCCTTGGATGTAGTGCTCCTGCTTTACCCTGAAACATACCATTTGTGAGCCCAGCCTGCCATAAAGTTAGTATTTTGTCTGAAATACTTCATGTTCCTCATAGGGCTCAGATTGTAATGTGGAAACGCCAGCCAACTTTGGAAAATACCTTGAGTCATTTTTAGCCTTCACAACCCATCCCAGCCAGGTATGTAAAGGGCTGAAAATCTCGTGTGTGTCTGTGTGTGTGAATGCATAATTGAGCTAGCCTGTAGAAAACTGTAGAACTTCAGCTGCTAAATATTGCTCTCTAGGCTCTCCATTTCAGCTGAAGGCCTGGAAGGCAGAGTGTTTTCTACTCCATTACCACACCCTCAGGAGCAGTTCCTGACACAGAGAACTGAGTAGAAAATTCAGAATTTGCAGCCAGCCCTAGAATTAAAGATTTTTGGCTTTCTGGGAATTTGCAGTGTGCCTTCAATGTGCCTTGGCCTCAACTTACTAGTCAGTATAATTTGCTGCTGCTTTCTGATAGCAGCACTTAATGGTAGCAGTGGAAATTCCAGCACTGAAAATCCTGCTCTGTTTCTCTCTTTCCTCTCTTCTTCCCCAGTTTCTGCGCTCTTCCACCCAGATCACATGGGGAGCCCTCTTTCGGCATGAAGTTCTGTCTCGTGACCCTTTGTTGCTGGCTGTCGTTCCCAAGTATCTCCGTGCATCTATGACCAACCTGGTGAAGGTATGTGGAAATCACGGTTGGTTTTGAGAAGGTGTCTGGTGAGCGTGGCCTGTGGGTCATGGGGGAAGGAACGACATTTTTGTTGTGTCGTGGCCAAACATGATCTCCAGGCTGCTGAGCACAGTTGCATCTTGCTCCTTGTCTCCAGCCTTCATCTCCTTGAAGCTTGTGTTAGTTGTGATGGTTGACTTTTTCTTCTTGACCTTTTCCACTTTGTCTCCAGGTGGGCTTTCCTTCCAAAGCAGACAGCCCCAGCTGTGAATACTCCCGTTTTGATTTTGACAGTGATGAGGACTTCAATGCCTTCTTCAACTGTAAGTTGCCATGACCCTTTGTGCATTCTGTTGTCTGTCCGTCCTTCCTGCTTTTAGTCACTGGCTGAGCTTGGAGCCTACCAAATTGGCTTGGCAGCTTCCGTTTGTTTCTCAACTTTTTAAGTCTGGATCTTGGAGTAAATTAAGTTAGGATTTTCCTGGGGCAGCTCATGTGTTTAATTTTAGTATTTGCTGTTGTTTTGCTGGCTGGTCAGATAGATGGCCTAATAGCATTCTGGTGTCAAAGCAAATGTGTCTTTTGGTCATCTAGAGGAGGAAATCAAACAGCTTCAAGACATGCTCAGGTTAGGAGAGGAAGGCAGCTTACAAAAGACTTTAGATATCATTCCAGAAAGAATCTGTCTTGGCCCTGGTGGGAAGCTTCTGGTTTAGTACCAATAGCTAGAGTTGAGCAATTACAATAGCCTAATTTAATTAAGGATCTTAAACCAATGCTGGATATTAATGGTTTTACTTTTTCTTTCATCTTGTATTTTTCTTCCCAAAACTGAAGTTGGTTCTCGCTGGCTGATGTAATTTGGTACTAACTTGGTTGGTGGGAGGAGCCATTGAAGAAATTATATAAATTTTTACATTTTACATTTATGTCTGAAAATTTTAAGTGTTTCATTTGTATTGCTTACTAGACAGTTTTACTTATTGTAAGAAATCCTTTTGGGTAGAAAATATAGAGTAGCTAAATGCACAAAGCCAGAATCTGAAATAGTTTTAGAGGGTTAAGTTATATTGAAGACATTACATAAATAAGAAAATATAACTGATTTGAAACACAAAATAAAATTACTTGGCAACACAACTTTAATTAACAATGCCAGTTGCATTTGTGTAGTCAGCAGAGCTGATTCTTTTGTGTGGTCATGCACTGGAATATTTTTGAACAAGTGAAATTCCTGGAACAAGTGAAATACTTTGTCTTTAGTATCTTTGAAATTGAAAACAAGGCAACTGGGTTTTGAGATCAAGTTTGTTTGTCATTAGTTGAATAATCTAGAAAAAGTGTTTAGCTAAAGGAAGTGGTAGTTATCTAATGTGGTATTTAATATCAGTATCCCAAGATACTCTGTAAGCAGCATATATTTATAGTTTGAAGCTTATTTTACATGAAGAATAGAGGCTTAATTGTAGTAAATCTGGTTTAGCATTGATGTCTTTTGCTGGTCTTAAAAAATTGAGAGCCAGACATGGTTAAGGGATAAGGGATTTTTACCTTGGTAAGGTAAAAGGTGCCACAATGCACCTTGGCAAAGTGGTGCACCAATAAGGATCCTTATTAAAATACCAAGGAAGAAACCCCTTATCCTTTAACCATGTCTGGCTCTCAATTTTTTAAGACCAAGAAAAGGCATCAGCATAGATTCTCATAATTGATACTGCATTTTAATTGTACTTTTTTTTAATGTTTGTCTGTCATTTTTAGTCCACTTAAATCGCTTCAAAAATTGCCCATCCTGTTGTACCTGCTCTACTGGTTGTGTGTCTGTGCCCACTACACAGCTATTGCCAAAGAAGAAGTCCGTAATGTTTGTGAGTCTGCAAAATTTGCAGCATCAGCTGGTTTCTTGGTGTGTGATTTTTCCCTGCAGCTTTCCGAGCCCAGCAAGGAGAGGTGATGAGGATGGCTTGTCGTCTGGACCCTCTAACTGGCTTCCAAATGGCTGGTGAATGGCTGAAGTACCAACTCACAGCTCCTGTTGATACTGGACCCACAAACTGTAGGTTACCTGAAAAAACTTAGGGATATGGGATTTGTTTTTGTAATTAAAGCCAAGGAGAAATTTCTTGGCCTTGTTTTTGTTGATGTTGTTGGAATTTTTTAAGTGGTAGCCAAGACACCATGCTAGATTTTAAGGAATTTTAGGTTTTTGCAAGTTAAATGCAAAACCAAGTCAAACCCACCCCTTCCCTAATTTATCCCTTTGGAGCCTACATATGGAATAAGTAACGTAAAGCCCATGGCTCCTCCTTTCCTTCCCCCAAATCTCTCTGCAGAACAGATACAGCTGTCCCTCTGATACAATTTTACAATTATTTGGGCCATTTTATCTTTGTAATGTATTTATTACTTTTGTTAGGGAAGTTATGCCTATCTGGCAACTTCCTTGTCATTCACTTTGCTTTCCCTGCTCTGAAGGAAGGCTGCTTGGTGCTCTGCAAAGTCACACTGAGGGCAGTCTTGCCTGCAGTGCTGAGTCTGGGCATGTGGTCTCCCTTCTTTTCCCTTCTGTGATCTGTTCATATTGCTCTGCACAGTACCTCAAAGACTTATGCCTCAGGAGCCTTCACTTGAATTAAGCAAATCACGCGGGATTACTTTAATTGCTCCCAGTGCATCGCTGCCAGGCATCTGCAGGGAGAGCTGTGTTCTTAAAATACTTGTGAGTGCTAAGGTGTTGCAGCACAGGAACTTACCAAGCTGCTGCTGAGGAGCATGGTAAGAGCTCCAGTGTTCTCTTCCTTTCAGCTAAGACAGGCGAAGGTCTCTGCTCCATCTTCTCTCCGTCCTTTGTGCAGTGGGATGCCATGACCTTCTTCTCAGAGAGCGTCATCAGCCAGATGTTTCGAACCATGGATAAAGATGTATGTGTATCCCATGCTCCTGCCTTCTCTCCTGGCTTCTTCTGGGTCAACACCAGTGGGTTTTTGCAGTTATGTTATCCTTGAGAAGTTTGTAGTAACTGGTTACCTCCGTGCAAAACCCAGAATGTTTGGTGAGCCATTCTCATGAGGAATAATGACCCTTCTTTTGATGACACTAAACTCATACTGTCTTAGGTTTGGACACTATGGGATGAGAAGTCACAGGAGAGTGCTCAGGTGACATGCTTTTACATAGTGCTTTCCTAGAGGAGAAGAGATTACTTAAGGAAAAATTTATTGAGTTTATTTAATTATCCTCTTACTAGATTTTTTTTTTTTTTAATTTCTAACTAAATGAGAGAAACTATGCCCAGAGAGCAGGAGATCAGAAGCATTTTCTCTCTCTTGTTCAACAGCAGGCAAATCAGAAGGATCAGTTTGATGTAGACTGACTTGATTTTTTAATTAGATTAAACTGCTCATATATTCATCAATCTAATCACAGTAGAATAATTATGTGGGTCAGTACAGCTGGTTAAGCTTGAAATCTGTTGGACAATGTCAAGAGGAGAATTGGGAGACAGACTGAGAGAGGAAATTTGCCTTTCACAGAGGTGTAGGCAAGAGTATGGGGACTAGAGACTGATGTCTCAAGACTGTCCTATCAACAGTGCCAATGCTGCTGGTTTTTTTGCCTCAGCCTTTTTCCTAGGTTTTGTAGGAAGTATACTACAGGTTGAAGTACTGAGTGTTGCCTCCCTTTTTCTTTCCTTTCTTTTTGCTGCATTTGTAGGAAATCCCTGTGAATGATGGCATAAATCTGCTGCAGCTTGTCCTTAATTTTGAAACAAAAGATCCTCTCATCCTGTCCTGTGTGCTCACCAATGTCTCTGCTCTCTTTCCATTTGTCACTTACCGACCAGAATACCTCCCCCAAGTACTTTCCAAGGTAGGTACATGCAGACCCTGCTAAAATCACATCAGCTTTTTGCGGTGAAGGGCTCTTGGACAAAACTGCAGGAGTCAATCCTCTTGATGTTGCTGTCAGGGAAGGACTGTCCTTCATGTTAAAGATGGGAGAAACTGAGTCGAGGCTTGTCACAAGAAGAGTAATGTCAATTAACCCAAATTTTGTAGTTTTTAGCCTTAAATCTTAGTATTAATTACATGCTCTGGCCATGTTTTATTTCAAGGCTTCCCTGTATTGATGATTCATCTTTCAGCTCACTCAGGGGTTCTTCACTGACTTCAACGAAATTGCATTGAAATCCTTATTACCTGTTCCTGAGCTCAAAGAGACATGAGTTCTAACAAATTATACAATTTTTTTGATTTTTCCTCCCTTTTCTCACAGCTGTTTGCTTCAGTTACCTTTGAAGTTGTAGAAGAAAGTAAGGTACGTCTGAATTATTTTCTACTAATGAGTTAAAACAGTTGGATCACATAATATTCTAGTGAAGTGAGCATCCTGAGTCTGAAGACTCACAGAAGTAGGCTTCTCAAGTATAGTTCTGCTCCTGAAAAGGCTGGGGGGTCTAGATACTGCTGATCTCTGTGGTTGACATAGCCAACTAAGCTTTGGCTCACAAACTTAAAAGGCAACAGATGTGCTCTAAGGCCAGTGCACTTAGTTCCCCAGTCAGTGCTGGCCTTCCTGAGAGTGAAATCCCTTCATTAGCTCTGGGTATTCTTTCAGTACTTGGTATTAATGGTTCTGGAGCATATCTTTAAACCTGCCAATTACCTAAGGAGTGCCTGGAGTCTTGAAATAGTGAGTAAGAGCTATGGCATCCTCACTCCTGAAGTACAGCTTGCTTGAACATGGACTGCTTGGGTTGACTGCTGCTTCAGAGGAAATTTGGTTGCTGCATGATTGTTTCGAGGGAGCAGGGGAGGCATGGAGATGTTTTTTTGATCTGTGCTCAACAGTGCACAAATCTATATATAATGAATTTGTCTCTTGAAGATACCCTGCATTTGGCTGAACTTTTGTTTTGTTGCATTGAAGTGTGTTGTGTCTGTCCAGGCTCCTAGAACGCGAGCAGTGAAGAATGTGAGAAGGCATGCGTGCTCCTCTATCATAAAGATGTGCCGGGATTACCCTCAGCTTGTCCTGGTAGGTAGATGCAACTGTCATGAAGAGTCTTGCCTCAGTTTCAGTTGGATTTTGTGGGATCTTCAACTTCCTTGGCTACAGTCTCTGCTTTCTTTGCAGGAGACATTCCTGCTGCATAAATGGCAAAGTGGTTCATTCCCTGTACCTCTTTTCTTCCCCACTGAAAAATATTCTGCCTGAGGAGTTGAATTGTAAATTGGTGGGTTAAATGTGAAAGGGATGATGAGGAGGGTACAAGCAGCACTGCATTGGTTTTATGGGAATGCTTGCTGAATGTCCATGTTATCACCTGTGTTGGTCACAGTTAATTCCTTAGCTGAAGACTCTAGCATAGCTAATCACTAGATTTTCTTCTGTTACTTAACAGAATATAGGAGAAAAAGGAGAGTATTTGTTTTCTGGACGAGCTTGAGGAGATTAGAAGACAAATACGTTTAAATTCCATGAGCTGTGTTTTGTTGATTTTTCTGAAGTAAACAGTCTCTGCATGCAACATTCTTTAGATGTGTTTCTGTGGAGTGGGACCTAGGATTATGGGAGGACCATAGGACATTGCTAGTTTAAACAAAGACATTTTTAAAGGATGTTAATTAAAGTAATTTGGAGGTTCCAGTCTGCATTCTGTAATTGATGCTAAGAACTAATGGGTTGGTTTTTGTTCCAGTTTATTGGTCCTGGGGCTGTAACGTCTCTTTCCCAAAGATCCTCACTAGAAAGAGCCAAGGATCCAGAGTTGCCCCAAAAGATGTTCAGAGGACTTTGCTGAAGAGAATGATTGCTAATGTCTGTACAAAATAATGGGTAGATGTGGTGGCAACTGGAGAAGGAAGGGAAGAAGTGCAAGAAGTCCTGTGGCACTCATTGTAACCAAATGAATTGTTACTTAGCACAAGCAAAGAGATGGATGAATCCTGAGTCTGGCCAAAGAAGCCAGGTGCTTTCTGTGAGCAAATAAAAGCACCAGAACTGTTTTGAGGTGTGACACTGCTTTAAGGGATATAACTGCCTAGGGAGAGATTTCCTCTTCTTATTTCAGTCATTCTGGAGTGTTAAAGTAAAATGACTGCAGGATAGTCATAGAGGGGTAGGGAAGAATAGAGGCTCCCTTAGACTGAATGTGCAGAGAGATTTGAGTGTGAGGAGGAGATGGTTATGTTTAGAAAAGGTCACAGCCATGCTTCTCCAGCTGTACAGTACACCCCTTCTTTACCTTCCCCAGTGGCCCTCCTCCATACCAAATGCATGATGTTTTTCCACTTGGATGTGTTTTCTAGCCAAACTTTGAGATGTTGTACAACCACGTGAAACAGCTGCTGTCAAATGAGCTACTTCTGACACAGATGGAGAAGTGTGCTCTTATGGAGGCCCTTGTCCTCATCAGCAACCAGTTTAAGGACTATGAGCGACAGAAGGCTTTCCTGGAGGAGCTCATGGCTCCTGTGGCTGGCTTATGGCTCTCCCCAGAGATGCAGAGGTATGGGTTACTTTTCTTTCTGTTGGTCATTTCTTCTCCAGCTTTGAGCTGCAGGTGTTGAGGAGGTAATGCCCTGCCCTGTAAGGAAACACACAAACCATAGGAGGGTGGTGGGCTACCTCTTGACCTCCTGTGCTGTGGGCAGTCATTGTGATAATAGTTCTACAGTTCAGAAACTGCCAACAGACTAAATGCTGTTTGCTGAAAATTTCTGGGTAATAGTTGCTTGAGGTAATAAAGGAACATTCCCCAGCATGCTCAAAGCATTTGCAGAAAATAAGAAATAAAAGACATTGTTGCTCATCCCCACGAGAAGGTAAAAAGCTGCGTTCTTACTAAAAGTGAGATGTCCTGCAGCTCTGGGTAGCCGGGCATGCACAAGAGTTTTCCCAGCAGGGCTATCTTCATAAAAGATTTGAATCTTTTAGGTCCCCACAGCCCAAGAGAACTGGTAATGTTGGCAGAGTGTACACATCTCTGATGCTTTTTAAGCAGGATGGAGTGCTACCTAGCCCCTCTAGCCTGCTCTGTATTTGTGAGGTGTTCATTGACAGTGCAAAGCTCTGCTTAAATTCCCTGGTACAAACAATAATATCATTGCTGTCTTCTCCTGCTGCCAGGGTCCTCTCAGATCCTGAAGCCTTTATATCCTACGTGGGTGCAGACAACAAAATTGCTGATCCAGTCGTGGAAGATCCTAGTGGCCTGAACCGGTCTAGAGTGAGTATCATTACCAGAAGAGGTGTAATCCTTAATGAAAGGAGACCTGCCTCCTTCCATCCCCATTTCTCTTGTGATTGCACACAAGGTCTCCTGACCACATACTTCTTTAGATTGCAGAATAACAGGCTGGCCTTTGCTCTTTAAGCTACAGTAAAGAGCATGCAGGCCATGCAAAATGACATTATTTATCAGAGTGAAGCACACTGTTTCCTACTCTTTGTTTATAAGAAGAGTTTGGTTTTGAGAAGCAAATCATTTGCATGATTTTTAGAAATATGGCACAGTGAATTGTGCTTTTTAAACCTGGCAGTATGGAAAACATCATGCTCAGGCTGGAGCACAGAATGTAATTAAATTAATCTGAGAAGATTTGTGTTGAATTTTTAGTGTAAAGTCTTCACCTGAACTGCAAACCGAGTTGCTGTCCTCAGATCTGTAGAAGATGCTGAAATGTACTCCACAGAGTGATTTGGGGCTAATGCAGTTCTGTCATTTCAGATCTTGTATCTGTCCCAGCACTGCATCTTCCCTCATGAAGGACATGAGGAACTGGTGGTCTAGACCCTTACTTTTAGCAGCCTACCTGTCTGCTTGCATGCTCTTGAGATGGTATGCATTGATGCTTTGTCTGATAGTGAATTCCTAGGCTATCCTGCCCTGGCCAGGGCTCTCTGAAGGTGATGGAATACAGCATGATCATTTGCTGTGTTTTCCTGGCAGCAAACTCCCCAGAGTTTGTTCCTATCACCAGGTTAGGCTCACTGTAGAACATTCCCTTTGAGATGGGACAATGATGTGTTTCTCTGAAAACCTGTTGATTCCAACTGTGATCTGGCTCAGAAATGCTTTCTCCACATCTCTTGCTGCAGATAAGCTTTTGTGTTTACACTATTCTGGGAGTTGTGAAACGAGCTCGTTGGCCTGCTGCTACTGAAGAGGCAAAAGCTGGAGGATTCTTTTTGGGATACCTGCCCAGTGGAACTCCAATGTACCGTAATCCCTGCACTGAGCAGGTCCTGAAGCTTTTTGACAATTTACTTGCTCTCATAAGGTGGGTCAAGTTGATTTGAAATCGTTTATCTTGGCTTATAAATCTCTGCAAGCCAAGCTGTGATAAATACGTGGAATGCTCAGAGCATGGTTTGCCTGGTGAAGCCAGTGGGAATACGGGCTGGTGCCAGTGCCCAAGTACTGTTCCTGACTGTTCACAGTGGGGAATGGCACTGTGCCTACTGGAGCCTTCTGAATGTTCATTGGCCTGGCCTGCCGGAGGCCATCAAAGCTCATGGGAGCTTGTGCTGGGGTTGCCTCCCCCACCTCCACTGCTGTAGTTCTGCCACCCAGTTAATGATTTCTCAGCTAACATCTCTGCTCTGCCCTCAGCCCTTACAAGGCCACCTCTCCTGTCACCCTAGCTCTCATTACATCCCACTCGCGTTGTTCTCTCTTCAGTGTTAAATTAAGCTGGCTTTGCTGACCATGAGCAGCAGCCTCCTGAAGCACTGTCTGCTCTTGAAATCAGAGGATGCATACTCTCAAGCTGTTGGTACCATGCAGTGCCTCTCTGTGTGTCACCAGTGGTGTGTAGGTCTGGGGCAGCAAGAGAAGGCAGAAAAGGGAGATCCTGAAGAACACAGTTCCCAGAATTACAAAGGAGAAGTCTCAGGGTAACTCCTGACACTGGGAGTTTGCCAGACTTACGGGACAATTTTGTGAGATAACATGTTACATACTTGAAAACTTGCTGCTCTGTCCTTGGCAGGGGCCTTTTGAGAAAAAGCATTTTCAGATCCACTTAGATTTTTCAGAGTTTGTAAGGGAAGGGGCTCTGTTGCCTGAGCTCTGTCTAGTCAAGTATGTTTAGTAGTCACTGAGCTCAGGAATGTGCTGCTTCCAGAGAGGAGCAACATGCTGGAGTGTTGGGACAAGCACATGCTGTCTTGGCCCACACTGGCAGTGTTCTTCATCACTAAACGCTGTAGCACAGTGTGTGGTACTTTGGCCAGTGACCAGGTAGACCTACAGAATTGTGCTTGAAGTGTTTTTGCCTTTTATCGTGGAAGGCTGAAGATCCTATTGATGAGCTTTTGGGAGAGGTTAGGTAGAGCTGCCCTGAGTGGTGGCAGCCTCATGCCATTCCTTCCAGTGCCTGCCACATGTCATACTGTGTGAGACCAACTAAACCAGTGCCCAAAGTCTGAACAGGCCGCAAGAGACACTTCTTCCTCATGCAGTCACTGTTCCTACTAGAACTTGTGCCTCAGTAAAATCACTTGGGATCTCTGTTACAACAGGCTTAGGAAACTGTCATTCAGCTTCTATCACCACTTATGTGAAGAAGCAAAAACTCTGTGCCTGGCTTTTAGCACCTCCAAGAGAACATATGAACTCTGTTCTCTATCCACTATATAAAGGAAGAGGCTCCATGGCTGGTTTGGGCTTTTTTTGAGATAATGCATCTGTGTTGTTCCAAAATATTTTCTGTGTATGTGGTAGTAACCTGTACTTCACTCAGAGGCTTCTGGGCTTTTCTTAAGCTGGATGCTCCAACAAGAACTAATGAATGATGTATTCAGAACAGTGGATATTTATGCTTCATATTTTTCCATTGCTGCTGTTGGCTATAGGCCTCTCTTTGACAACTGCAAGCTCCTAGTTGTTCAGTGCAAGTGTTGATGATGATGCTTAAGTCTTTTTGGCAAAGCTGGATCTTCTGCCGTGGAGATCCTGGTGTGTTCTTTGCTGACTTCAGGTGCTTTTTCTGTGTATGTCTTCCTCAAGCCCTCTTTTATATGGATCACACAGGAGAATATGGAATCTGTAGCTGCCTGTCAGCAGGCAGGAGGTATGGGGATATGAGGAAGGCTGCCTGGCAGGAAAGCTGCCAGGCTGTGTTTAGGATGCCTTCAGGGACATAGTTACAGTACTACCTGGGGATGGATGCTTCTCTGAGATCTGTGCCATGAGGCAGCTCTCTGTATGGATAAGCAGCATCCAGTGTTGCCCACAGAGATATGGAAGTCCCTGCAGGCTGTGTTGGCTTCTGTGTGAGCAGATCTGCAAGTAGCAGTAGCATGGATCCTGCTGAGCAGCTGAACTGAGCAGCAAGTCAGGCACCAGTGCGCTAACAGAGGGGGTTTTCAGGCTGAGCAGGTGGGTTCACTGCTCTCTGGATAGTGTGTGGCATTCTGCTGCTGTGTTAGCAGACAGAGGCAGTGAAGCTGTTAAACCATCGGGCCTTTGCCAGGGTGGTAAGTAGCCTGAAGGTAGGTCATGGGTGAGATCAAAGAACTGAGAAGAACAAGGTAGTCCAGGTAATGGAATAATAAAGTAGCTTTGAGTGGCATCTTATTGTGCCTACCTGTATTTGTATCTGTGTTGGTAGCTGTGTTAAATGAATTATTTTGAGGTTGCTTTAGTAATCACTGCTTGCAGTTTTCAGAGTAATGATTCTCCTGTCCTCTGTGGCACCTCATTTCATTTAGGTGTTTTCTAGCTTCTGGCTTAAAATGTTCACTCCTGAATTTAAACCCAGATGATGATTTTCAGCCACCTTGGTGCATTTCTGCAGTCAGTAGCTGCATGACCTGATTGGTGCAGAGCCTTTATTGTGCTGGGATTTTGCTCGTGTTTTGTTGCTCAGGCTCAGCAAATGCTTTGCTTAGACAAAGGCTTTTTTGGAACTCCTGATGATGAAATGCTGACATTGCCAAAGCATTAATGCTGGTGAGAGAATTCTTGGGGAGACGTGGATGCTGTAGGCATTTCCATTGTAGACAACTCCAGCTTTGGAAAGAGATTCTTCGATCATGAACTGTCCTAAAGGACTTACCTTCTGGTTTACAAGCTGTTCTCTCTAGGCATCCGATACTCTTTCTAGTAAAACTGTGACCATCACTGAAAATTCCCAAAGTCCTGCCATATCCTTTGCTTGTCTTTTCTAAAGCATAAATGTCTCTTGAAATTAGTTTGATTTCCTGTGTGTGGGGTACCCAGGAGTGCTGATAAGTCTCAGCTAGAACATGCCTAGGGGCAACATCATCATACATGAGGGCTGTTGGATGCCTTTTTAACTCCCATAGGGAGTGGGTGGTTGGCCATTTTCTCTCCATTCCCACTGGGAACTTGCTAAAGTACTAGAAGACATTGCCCTGTAAGTGGACATCTGCTTTCCAGCTCTCAGACTTAAGAAAAATGCTTCAAGGACTCTGAAACAGCTAAGGATCGTGACCTCACCTTCAGGATATGACTGTCTGGCCTGTCCTGCTGGAGTTAGTGCACTGTGGTTTCAGGGTTCACCTTTGCAATTGCACAGTCCCTGCATTTTCCCCACCAGCCTTCTGCCCAGCATGAGGCAAAGCCAACACTGACATGGAGTGGGCAGGAGACATACAAGAGATTATTTTAGTGGCTAGGTTTCAGGATAGCCTCAGGCAGAAATGTGCAGATTTTTGAGTCAGTGGGGCAGCATTAACCAGTGTGGAAGCTGGGCTGTTCCCTGGCCCTTCTTGGCAAAGCAGAATCATCTTGTGCCCCTTTGAGGCCTGTTGCATGGTGCTATATCCAGCCCAGAATGAGAGTATGAGTCATTAAGAAGTCGTTTCTATAGCTCTTTCTCATGAAGTTCACGTACTTGCCTTCTTCATGTGCAGTGAGCGGGGAAGTATTTAACACTTGCAGAGAGAAACAGGCTAGTTGCGGTTTTGGAGCTTTCTGCAAATGCAGGCAGACATCACTGCATCGCAGCTGCCAGAATTATGAATGTAAACTTTAAAAATAACCCAAACCCAGTAATTACTACATGAGTGAAAGCTGAGACTTTGGAGAGCATCCTGAGGTCTGTCCACCCTCCCTTCCCCCAGCCATTCCCATGTACCCCCTGCTTTGGGAAACGCTGCTCAAGGGGGAGATACTGAGTTGCCCTTGATCACCTCTAGCAGCAGGTACAATGGCATTGCAGTTTTGGAGGAGGCTGCAGGATTTGTGCTGTGTGCAGCTGGCGACACCCAGAGTGGAGGTCTGAGGTCTCAAAGGAGAGAGGTAGGTGAGAGAGACGCCCCTGCCGAGTCCAGCTCTGAGTGTCAGTACCCTGGCTAAGAGAGGGAACCCATTTTGGCCTGGATGGCAAGAAGCAGCTACCCATGGCTGAATTGGTGTCCCTTGCAGACAGCTGACAGTGGCCACTTCTGTGATTCAGAACTGTGCCCAGCTGGATGTGTTTTCCAGGGGCAGGTGTGCCTGCCATGAGTAACATCTGATCGGACTGATGTTCTCACTAGAGTCTCTCCAATGCCACCTGCCATTCTGGGGACTGTGACCCGTGCCTGAGGGGCAGTGTGTGTATTTTGGAGCTGAAACAGCCCCTCCCTCTGCAGGGGCCTTAGGTGCAGAAGATCTTTTGAGATGACAGAATCCACACCTTGTCAGTTTTAAAAATACGTTCTCTTATCCCTTTGGCCAAGCTAATAAGTTGTTCCCAGCATCATCTGGAGAATTGCTGGGAGTTTTTACTGCCGGTGCTTGCAAGGGGTGGGATGAACTGAAATGAGTGGAAGGGTCAGCCAGGAGATTCAGGACATGAGGTGGAGTCACTCCATGTCTCTGTTGGGTCAGCTTCCCCAGTATTTTTGCAGGTGGGGAAGGGGGATCCCATGCACATGTGCGTGGTCTCACCTTCCTCATCATCTGCCTCAGAAGAGCTGTCCACAAGCTGAAGGAGAGGATTCCACTGTCAAGGGCAAAAAGGGATTGATTTACATGAGTATAAACCAAGTGCTCCTTCTGTTTCAGGACTCACAACAACCTCTACATGCCAGAGATGGTGGCCAGGCTGGGGGATACATTTGCAAAGGCCTTGGACATGCTGGAGGTGGAGAAGAATGCCATTCTAGGTAAGAGGTTTCTCTTTGGGATGAATGTGTGGGCAGATTCTTAGAGATATTTGAGTTAGTGATCTGTCCATAACAGTGGAAGTGAAATAGGGCTGGAGGACCAGCTTCTTCATAGTATTTGCAGCTCAGCTGTGATTTGAACCAGCTGAAACTAAGATGTAAATAAGTTACTAGTCTCAGACACATTGGTTTCTTCTGCATGCATTGTAGGGTACACTACCAAACTGCTCATCCCATCTGTTGAGTGGTGGTGGTCTCTGCAACATGTCATTGCAGAGGCTGGAGGATGCTGTAATTGTCTGCCTTTGAGCGGAATTAGTGCTGAGAAGGAGCCCTGAGTGCTGCTGCAGAGACCTGTCCTGGAGGGCAAGAGCAAAGTTGTGCAGTGTGGCCCTGGCATTTGTTTCTAGACAGCATATTAGAGAGAAGCCTTTGGAGCCTTCTTAAAACAGATTTGAGCTTGTGAACCCAGAAACATTTCCAGCCAAACAGAAGTGGGTGGCCTTGTGGATAAAGTGTGGATCATGACTTTGGAAATTGGGGTTTAATGTCAGGTTGACAAACAGTGAAAGATTTTGGGGAAGTTGGTTTGTCTTTTTTTCTCCATTTCCTATCTATAAAATGAGAACACGGCTCCTTTACCTGTTTTCTGTGACTTTAAAAACTCTGTGAGCCCCTGCACATAAAGCAGCAGGGCCTTGATCTCTGCTCTAAACTTTTTAATATCACAGTTCAAGAGTAGCTTGTATCCTGGCAGAGAATACAAACCTGAAGAGATGAGCTATTAGAGGAGCTGCAACAACTGTCAGCTTTGCTGCTGACTGGTTCTGATAGCTCAAGTAAGTTCTACTTTGGAGAAATAAGGCAGCTACAACAACCTCAGTGGAAACACCTCTGCTCTGGGTGCAACCAACCTGAACCTGGCTGACCTCTGACTTTCTGCCCCAGGGTTGCTGCACCACTTCTTATTTGGCTCTTGCCAAGATCTTCCTTTGCTGTTGTCAAGCTGGCTGGGGCCTGCCCAGCGTGCTCTGAAGGCGCACCATGCTCTCACATTAATGTAACTGAAGCTTATTCCTTCCCACAGGTCTCCCTCAGCCTTTGTTGGAGCTTTATGACTCTCCTGTTTACAAAACTGTCTTAGAAAGGATGCAGGGCTTCTTTTGTACCCTCTATGACAACTGGTAAGAGCACCACATCTCTCACCACAATGCAGCACTGCACAGCCAGAGCAGCAGGTTATTGTGGGGTCCTAGCTTCCTTTAGAGTAGACTTTTGATGTGGGCTGTATCCTGCAATACCCAAGTACAAGCTGCAGTGGTGGCATATATACAGTGGTAACGTGCCACACAGACATGGAACAGTCTGGAAAAAGTACCTCAAAATGGGGATCTGCTTTTAGCTCTTCTGCAGTTAGGTAGTCAGATTGGAGCACTTACCTGGTATCCTGACCTAGTTTGTCTCTTTTGCCACTTCTCATTATGTGTCAGGGTACATCAGCACTTAAAAGCACCTTGTAGTACTTAAATGCTTAATTCATTGTCCCTCTGCAGGTACCCCAGAAAAAAAGAGATACTGTGCTGAAATTCCTCTATATCTGTTTAGGCATGTGACAACTGTGTAGTCTCAAGATGATAGTACTTGTACTGGTACGTGGTACTTGTTATCTGGCAGACGTGTAACTTACTTGTTTTTTGTTAAAAGTTTTCACATCCTGGGAAATGCAGGCCCCTCCATGCAACAGGATTTCTACACTGTTGAGGGTCTTGCCACCCAACTCCTCAGCTCTGCTTTCAACAACCTCAACAACATTCCCGATTACAGACTGCGTCCCATGCTCCGTATCCTTCCATCACCGTCTCAGGCCAGCTTGGGAGGCTCTGAAGACATAAATTTAAACTCTGCATTGTTTTCAGTATGGCCAAGACAAAGAAGGGTGATTGAGGAGGTAAACAAACAGGGATACACCTGGTGTAGGTGAGGTGTGATGCTAGGAGGGCACGAGCAGAACAAGCAGTATGTGGGGTCAGATTAAATGCAAAGGATTTGTGTGGTTCTGGAGGCACTGTGAGAGGTGGGTAGTGCCTTCTGAGGGGCAAGGAGGCTTGGATAGCGAGGAGCTTGACATTAGGATGTGCTTTTCTGGGAGATCATGTGGGTTTCCCAACCCACAGGGCTGAATATTCAGTCTCACAGCTGGGAAGTGGGTGCTAAGCACTTAATTTTCTCAGCTAAATTGTCAGGGGAAAGAGCTGAATAACTGATGTTCTTGCTGTATAGAGATGCCACTTGTTAGTTCAGGGCTGTGAGAAGGTGGGCTTCCAAGTGCCTGTCCCTTGGCCTCCCAGTGGAATGAGCTGGCTTGGGCACAGCTGGCTGTGTTGGATCTCTTCCTTGACTGGTCTTTGCAGGTGTTTTTGTGAAGCCCTTGGTACTTTCCTGCCCTGCAGAATACTACGAAACCCTTGTCTGCCCCATGCTGGGACCACTCTTTACCTATCTGCACATGGTAAGAAATAGCTTGTTCAGTGCCTGTTCCTTGACAGCTCTAACTCCCTGGCAGCAACGTGTGGGAATGTCTGTCTCTACAGAGCCAGCAGAGACGAGGGCAGAGCCTTGATGCTTAATGATTTTGATGATGTTTAGAGGGGGCTTTAAAGTGCATTGAACCCTGGCTGTTGCACAGCACCCCTTGCTGTGTGTTCAAATCTGTGGACATGAACTCCTCAACCTGCAGCCCTGATAGTATTTGGGTTTGTTTATGTTTTTTTTTTTTCCTGTGTCCTCTCATTTTCATGACAGCTCATTCGCATTCCACCACATTTGGTACCAGTTCTTCTGCCATTCAGAATGGGTCTTGGCATTTAAAGCTCTTGTGCTTCTTCCAGGAGATATTGCTTGGGTGTCCTTGCATTGTGTTCCTATTTAATCTTTCCTTCTGTCTTGAACAGAGGTTGTCCCAGAAATGGCAGGTGATCAACCAGCGAAGCATGCTCTGGTAAGTAAGCTTCCACCCCTTGGTACAAAGAGGGAAATGGGGTCTTTTATGTGGCCCTTTGCCCAGGAGCAGCCTTGCCAGCAAGGGCTGGAAGACACACTGGTGACTCATTCCCTGTGTTTGGGTGGAGGGGTACTTGAAGACATTGGCTCCTGTCAAACTAAAACCTGTTCTCCTCAGTGAGGATGATGCTGCAGATGACAACCCTGAGTCTCAGGAGATGCTTGAGGAACAGCTGGTCAGGCTGCTGACTCGAGAAGTCATGGATCTTGCCAGTAAGTGAAATCAGATTAAGTCTGCTGAGATATTTGGGAAGTTTTCCCTGGAGTGGACAACAGGAATTCCCAATGTGCAGTAAACTTAATTATAACCATCAGCAGTATGTAACATAACCTTGAGAAGGCAGATACGAGACAACCCTGACAAAATTTTAGCTAAAACCTAGTTTGAGATAATTGAAAACCTTCAGAAGAGATACTATTCCATTTTTTAGCTTTTAGGGCTCCATGATTTTGGCACCATTCCTGTAAGAATCCAGTTCTCTAGGGAATTGGGTTCTACCATTCTGTGCTTTGGAACCCTGTATGGGACATGGATTTGTGGACAAGCCCAGTGTAGAGCAGTTTTGTTGTTGGCAATTGCCATGTCTCTAACCAGGCATAAGGGAGGAGTCCATCCCCCAAAGCAGTCTTCCTTCTGTTCTTTTTCTCCAACATAATTTTTGTGTCCATGTGGCTTTTTACAGGAAGGTTGGGGAAATTGATTCCATGGAGATTACAGATTTCAATCTTCTGTCTCCTTTCTTGACTGGCCTTTTTGCTTTAAGTCAGTGTTCTTCTTGGGTTATGGGCTTCAGATGGTTTTGCACATTCCTGGTTCTCAGTAGTAGGAAGCAACCACTGTGCAGCAGATTCCACTGTGGGAAGGTACTGTGGGTGGGGTGTTACAGCCTTCCAGGTAGTGCAGTATTGAGCTTTTATACTGGGCTTTCTGATTCTTCAGATTCCCTGTAAGAGCTGGGGGAGCTTGAAGCAGCTGTGAGCCCATCAGAGTCTGTAGGATAATCTCTGCATGTTCTGCAGTAGCATCTTCCCTTTTCTGCTCCTCTGACCTGCAACTGTTTTTGCAGCTGTTTGCTGTGTTTCTAAGAAAGGTGTTGAACAGAACACTACTGCTGCTGTAGATGGAGATGGTAAGTAAATGCCTACCTTTGCCTTTCCTGCCCTTGGTGTACACAAACTTTCCTGTTAATGGAGTGGGAGGCTGGGCTGATGCTGAAGTGCTGTGTCAGGGGTATAGGCTTGGAAAGAAGCCTTCAGCTCTGTCCTGCCCAGCATGCCTGGGGGGCACAGAAGAACCCAGTCTAGCCTGGAAATGAATGTGCTGTAGGGTTCACAGGTGGCATATTGGAACAGCTGGTTCTTAAGGTTCTGAGAAGTGGGCTGAGGAGCAGATGGGGATGTGAGCACTTCCCCAAGAGCTGAAAGTAGCCAGTTGCATGCCCCTCCTGCCCACAAAGAGTGGGTGCTTTTTGCTTGAAGAGAAATGTTCTGGGTAAGCTGTGCCAGGACACTGATTCTGTGTGCTGTCTCCTGGCTCCCAGCTTAGTTCTTGCAGCCTCCCTGTGTCCCCCTCAGTCCTTGGGAGGCCACATTCACAGTGCAGCCTTTGCTCTGCAGATGATGAGGCGATGGCCACGGAGGTGACTCCCCCTGCCAACGCAGAGCTCACCGAGCTTGGCAAGTGTCTGATGAAGCAAGAGGTAAGAGTTTGTGCTCTGACTGCCACCACCCTTTCTCTGTACTCTTTGTCACACAGTTTCTACTGCAGAGCTCTAGGCTGCTGGAGCGTTCCCCATGTGGGAGTCACCTCTTAGGAACATGTATGGCTTTTAAGGGCCTTGCAGAAGCCACAAAGCAAATGGGGGTTGGGATCCAGTTATAACACACAGCTACAGAGCTTTCAGCCCTTTTGGGGAAGAGGAGGCCCTGGATATTCAGCCCTCAGGGTGCTCCCTGGCTCTGCCTTCATCCTGGGGCCCAGTTTTCATCCAGCTTTTTTTTCCTGTACTTTCTGCTGTGGATGTCTCAGAAGCTCTTGTAGAAGCTTTTGTAGTGACTTGAGAGTAGCAGTTGAGGGGAGTCTGTGAGTGTTCCAGGGTCTTTCCCAGGGAGATGAAGGCAGCAGGTTAACTTAACACTCGTCCCTCAAGGTTCTGATGGTGCACACTGGGTGAACACCTTTCGCTAGAGCAACAGTAAGATTCGGGATTCTCAGAAGCTCCTGCAGATTCTCTGGATTGCTTCTTGGCTCCCATCAGATTTGAATGCTGGAAGTAGAAAATAGTTCCTCTGACTGGTTTTCCTCTCTGACTCCTTTTCAGGATGTTTGCACTGCAGTGCTGATCACTGCCTACACATCCCTGTCCTGGAAGGACACCTTGTCCTGCCAAAGAACCACAACACAGCTTTGCTGGCCACTGCTCAAACAGGTACCTCTGGGAGGAAGAAGGGATTAGTCCTGGCAGGGTTGGAAGAGGAAGCTCTGAATGTTGTGAGAAGTGTGGCTGCTTCACCCCTGGACACCTTCTCCCTCAGGAAGAGCAAGCTGTTGCAGAAAGGTGGTTATGTACCACCAGTATATTGCTTCAGTGCTAACAGTGCTTCTTCCCCAGGTGCTTCCAGGAAACCTCCTTCCTGATGCTGTGTCCTGGTTTTTCACAAGTGTGCTCAAGGGCTTGCAGGTACATGGGCAGCACGATGGCTGCATGGCAGCTCTTGTCCACCTGGCTTTCCAGATCTACGAGGCCTTGGTGAGAAATTCTGTTCTTCATCCAAATGTGAGGTTGAAGAATGTGAGGGGAATGGTGAAAAGTGATCCCATGCCTAGTGGGTAGGGACAGAGGAGTTAATGGTCCCAGTGAGGGCCAGGCTGTTACACTAGCAGAGCTGTGTTAATGGTACTTCTCCATGCAGCGCCCTCGCTATGGTGAGCTGAAGGCAGTGATGGAGCAGATCCCAGACATCCAGCTGGACTCTTTGGAGCAGTTTGATTCAAAGCTTCTCAACCCAACACTGCAAAAAGTGGCAGACAAGCGCCGGAAGGATCACTTCAAGCGCCTCATCTCAGGTTGCATTGGGGTAAGTGATAGCCTGGAGAAAAATTTCACAGCTCTATGCTGCAGAAGTGATGGGGTGGCCAGCCTGCCTTCTCTCACCAACCACCCCGCGTCCCAGCCAGGAGGCTGTTGCAGCATGTTCTTAGTGTTTGTTCTTAGTGCCTCTCTTCACCCTGGAGGTCCTGAGCAGCCCCTCCAGCAATTGCCTCTCACTGAGAGGCAGCGGGTACCTTGCACAAGGGTGCGTGGGGAAACGGTGTTAAAATGTTTGGTTGAAGCTGCTGGGTGGGCATTGGATTTCTGTGAGGATGGTGGTGGTGGAGCCTTTGACATTGAATTAGTAGCTGAGGAGCTGGTATTCTAAAGGTTGGCTCAGTGCCCTGGCACTTGGGAGAGGCCAGGCCTGAAATTCCTCAAAACGCAAGCACAGGGTCCAGGCCTAGGGATTGCTCAGAACCTGGGGTCTGCCTCTGATGTGCAAGCAAGCTGCCCCTGAGCTGCATGGGGGTATGAAGACAGTAATGATTGATGCCTGCCTGTCTCTGCAGAAGCCCATCGGGGAGCAGTTCCGCAAGGAGGTTCATATCCGGAACCTTCCATCTCTCTTCAAAAAGGTGAAGCCATCACTGGAGACAGATGTGCTAGAAAACGAAGATGGAGAGGGCTTCAGTGTACTCTTTGAACCCTGAGCCTGGGATGCTGCAACCATCTCCCCTACCTTATAATTTGTCTCTCCTCATAGTAAGCACATTAGATTCTCCTTGTCACTGCCTCCACAAGCATTGTCTGAATAAAGCCCCTTACGGGTCCTGTCCCCTTCTCTTCCATACACTGGGATGGGGCCTGCGGTGGCATTTGAACCAGTCAATATTAAGCTCTTCCCGTGACTCCTTCCCCTCCATTGGATGAGCATCTTTAGACCTCTGCTTCTCTGCAAGGTGGGAGCTGAGTCCACAGACCTCATTAGGGTAAAGCCTGTCATCTTGTAGCCTCGGGTCACTCTTGCTCCACCTCTTCAGCCCTTGGGGTTTAGGATTAATGCAAAAGGCAGAGTAGTGTGCCATGTGAAAAGGGGCTACCCTAATCTAATCTTTCTCTGGGTGCTAGTAGCCAGGCTTTGTAGGGAACACATCGGACACTCCTGTCATGCTTATCAGCACTTGTCCCTAGCGGACTGGAATTCTGCTGAATCCGTTTCCCTCCAGGATGCTGAGCCTTGGGCTGAGGGCTGTGTGCCAGGAAGCCTAGCAGTGCTCTAGGATCTCCTGTGAGATCAGCCTTTCTAAGGTGCAGCTGCTCTCTAGAAAGAGGCAGACACTGTCATATATATACATATGTATGTATAGATATGATCATACAGCTTGTTCTACCCAGAGCCAAATGGAAGGCTTTTACTTTGTGCCAGCCTTTCTTGGACATCTCTCAGGGGGAGCAGGACATATTTTTTTCTTAATTTTTTTTTTTTTTTCATTTTTCCATGCCCTGTAGACTAGAACTTGGCCAGCGCAGGGTAAATAAAATCTGGACCAATACCTGAAGCACCTGCAATCCAAAAGGGATCTCCTTGCCCTGTTGCAGTGGAGGTGACAGTAGCCCCTGTTTTTACCCAGTCTGGTACTTCCCAGAGAATTGCATGGGGCAGGAGGGGTGGGCTTTATACTGCAGTTTACAGGGGGGAGCCAGGTCAGAAACTGGGTTTTAGATGTGGTGGGACTCTAATGAAGCCACTCCAGTCTGCAAAGCTGGTTCTTCTTACATGACAAATACTACACAATCTATCCTAGAGTTAGCGCAGGAGCTAGGAGGGTCTGTCCAGAGCAAGCTGGCAGTTCTGCCATCCAGGAGACAAAACAAGTAATAAACTGTGGTAGGCGGAGAAGTGATGTCTCCACATGGACAGACTGGACAGAAAGGCTGGGGTTGGGAGGTGTGGGAGTGCAGATAGGAAGAGCGGGCCTTGGGCATCCACTCACCCTCCTGCCCCTGCTGTTCCACCAGCACCCTCCACTTTCTTCCTAGCCTCAAACTTTTTTAACTTCTGAGCTAACATGGCTCCTGGCTCTAGCAAAGGCTGGGTGTATTTATTGTGTTGTGATATTTTTAACATTCTGTGACTTCATGCTAGACACAAGGGGTTTTTGTAAAATGGATTTTAAACCTTTTTTGTAGGAATGTTTAAATCCGAAGCTGTCTCTGAACTGGTTGTGTTACACCTGAATGTCAGTAAAGCTATTCCAGTTTCATACACATGGTGTCATGTTTCATTTTTATTCTTTTATCTGTTTCAATAAGATCTGAGGCCTCGGGTCAGACCAGACTGCCTGCCTGGAGATTTCTCAGCATTGCTTATTCCAGTTACCAAAAAGGGGGCAGCTTTGCTGGTGGTTAGTACACTGTCAGGGAGGGGATGAACCATTCCAGACTATATAGTTTAATTAGGCGACTGCTAGTTTATTTTAATTCTAAGTCCCAGCTTACAGCTTGAGGGGTATGTGCTGTCAAAGCAAAACCCTTCGGCTTTTCAAAGGTCTGTCCCATTAGCATGTGAAGCAGTAGCAGAGAGAAGTCGATGATGATAGATAGATAGATAGATAGATAGATAGATAGATAGATAGATAGATAGATAGATGGATGGATGGATGGATGGATGGATGATAGAACGAATGTGTGATAGGCATATCCAGCATATGCCTGGGTCTGCAGTATGGCACGGGACAGGTGGGTGTTGGAGCCAGGATGCCAAGTGTACCTCCTCCCTACAGCATGTTCACCCTAACAGGATGTTTACACTCTTAAGTAATTCTACCCCAAGGAAACAAAACTTTCATTCTACTTACTTGCTGAGGTCTAGCACTATAGTGTGCTTTGACTTCAGCAACTGGGACACACCGATACTCCAAGACATTTTCAACTCTTAACACTCAACCATGTTGCTCAATGCCCCATCTGACCTGGCCTTGAACACTTCCAGGGATGGGGCATTCACAGCTCTGGGCAACCTGTGACAAGTTACCTCTACCCTCATTGTAAAAAATACCTAATGCTCAATATAAGTCTGCCTTCTCAAGTTCAAAACTGTTGGCCCTTAGCCTGTCACTACAGACTCTGGTAAAGTCTTTCCCCATGGCCCTTTGATATACTGAAAGGCCAGAATAGGGTCTCCCTGCAGCTTTCTTGTTCTCCAGGCTGAACAATCCCAGCTCTCTCAGTTTCTTCATAGGAGAGGTTTTCCAGTCCTCTGACAGTACAGCCTTTTCTCTACCATATTAACTATCCCTGAGCTTGTCTGAAACACCCACAAAACAGCCACGCTCTGATAGCAACTCGTTAAACCTCACTGACCTGCTGTGAACTGCTTTACTAGGCTGCCCTGTCAGTCTTCCTCACTGCATACCATCTAAAATAAATGCTGTTACTCATCTTTAGACACACTGCCACTTTCTTCTCCATGTATTATGGTTTCACAATTGTGAATGGCACAGGAGACAGCTTAAAAAAAAAAAAAAAAAAGCAGCCTTTATTATAGTGCATCTTCTCACTGCGTTTCATTACCAAGCAAAAAATCCAAAGATAGTCCTTGGACTTTAAGCAAGCCCCTAACAAGCCTCCTGCCTATGGAAGAGGAATCCCCCTAGAGGCAGGTGCAGGAAGCTCAGAAGAGCAGTGCAGGTTTCTGCTTTCCCAGCTACAGCCTGGTCACTCCATAGACACAGAGTCCAGCTCATTGAGGAAACGCTGACACTTTCCCATCAGGATCTTGATGGCTTCACTCACCAGCACATCTGGAGGCAAGATACCCGTTGACTCCACGGAAACTGCACAGAGACACAGACACAAGTCAGCACAGCCACGAGGCAGCCTCAGCCTCCATGCACCTGGCTCCATGCTGCTGTCCCTCACCTTCCCTTACACCTCACAGCAATAAGGCAGATCTTCACAGCCAGAGAAGCAGCTACCTTTGCCAGCAGGAAGCACCAACAGATTCCATCCCAAAGCAAGTAGTTACCCACTGCATTCTGAATGTATGGATGCTGAGGGTGGGAAGAGGCACAGAGCCAGCCACACAGAGCTGGCCAGTCACTGCTTGTTCTCACAAACCATGTCAGCACTCTGTGGAAAACGGGGCACTTACAGATGTAATGGTTCCGTACTCTTGCCAGGCGCACAAGGTTTTTCAGACCCTCATGTCGGAAAACTTCTCTGCTGAACGTGTCCAGCCGTGCATTGGCTACTCTTGCCACCTTTTTTCCTAAAGGGAAGATGAAATGAGATGGGCAAATTGCAGCAGGTGGGTGCCTTATGGTCACAGCACATGCTTACCTCAAATAGGCACTCCCCCCTCACCAAAGGCTGGGAGACACCAATATCAAGGATTAGCACATACCCAACATGAAACTCCAACCTGGCAGGAAAACCCAAACACTAAACCTACATGCACCTCTGGAAGGACACAAGAAGTCTCCACACTCAGCTGCTTTTCCAGCTCACTAGCAAGCTCACTACCCAGTGTCACAACTGAACAGCACTGGAAGCTGCAGTTAGAAGCTGCAGAGCTCTGTGGACAAAGTATCCAATTTCAGGGACATCCCTGTTCATCACCCAGCACATGTTCACGTGGCAGCCACTCATCCATAAAACCAGGCTCAGAAGAGCATGAGCCATTGATCAGCAAGGCAACATCACAATGTGGTTTTATCTCTGCAATCCAATCGGTCTCTACTAAAGCTTACAAGGAACAAGGCAGTTAGCACAGGAAAAAAGTACCATTGATATTCTGGATCTCAATGACTCCAGGGGAAAAGCACTTCTGCAATGTCTCAGCTGCCTCATCCTCGATAGGCTGTAGGAGAGTAATGTCAGGGAGCAGTCGATAGCTGGCTGTGGCCACGGGAGAAAACTTGGCATGATCCTTACCTGTATGAAGAGTTAAGAGTCAAGGATGAGAGAAGGCCTCAGGGAACAAGGATGCTGAGGCCTAAAGTTCCAGAGGAAAAGCCAATTCTCCACCCTTCTCCATCACACTGCAGTGCCCTAGTCCAAGCACTCACATTCCTTGTCCCACTGCCCCAGGAGCCAGGACTCACCTATACCCTTGACACAGTGCATAAGCACATCTATTTCCTGTCCGGGTCGCAACAGTGCAATGAGGATGTCGTCGTGAACAGGTCGGAAGTCAGCATCTGGAAAAAGGTCTGTCTGATTCCCCAAGGGCACCCACGTCATGTGTTTACTGTACACTGCAAAGAGAAGCCACAAGCATCAGCCAGCTGCTGCCTCAAAGCAGGTCCCTCACTTGTACAGGACTGGAGATAGCAAAAAGTAAGTTTAGCAGAATGGAATCAACTCTTCCTGTGAGCACATAAAGTTGAGAAAACAGCCCAAGTCCTGTCTTCCAAGACCAAAAAGGAAAAATAGCACCTATTTTTAGGAGCAACCTCACCTTTATGATTGAAATATAGTTCATCGGGATCAGATGATTCCTTGGCAGCCTGAGGGTTTCGTTTGCATTTGATTTTCAGCTGAAACTGCAGAGTATCAATTTCAGTGCCTTCCTGATCTCCTGGGAAGAAGCATATGAAATCACACTTCCGCTCAGTTTACACAACCCTGATTTCCTACTTCAAGAGAAACCTTCAATATTTCTACTCTATCGAAGATTCTCACCTTGGTTTCTGTACTCAAAGAGCCGAGGGTCAGCTCGGATAGGGATGAGGCCCAACCGATGAGCCAGAATTTCATCCTGCACAATGGATGTGTTGTTGTACACAAAGACCTTCTCTACAGCCATCGTTGGCACCTCAGAGAGACAAGAGATCAAGTCAGTCTAAGACAATACCTGAACTACACACCAAGAGATCATCCAGCTCAAGTGCCCCTCCTCTCCCACAAATAACTGCCATGCAGACTATTTTGAGTGGTATTTCTGCCAAATCAAGATATGCAATATACCCTTACACCCCCATCTATTCCCATCCCCATTTTTTTACAGAATCAATCACAGGAGGTGAAGGGCAGGAAAAAAGGCTTTGGGGCATCCTCAACCTTTTAGTACTCGGCAGCATTATGTGGCTTCTGTTGGGTCGGCAACACAGCTGTGTCGAGAAGGCTGACCTGCAGACACTACCAACAGCACCTAGGACCAGTAAGTGGTATCGCCCATGCTGCTAAAGCCCTAATTCTCTTTAGGCTCCTGGCACACATGCGGAACGAGTGTGTGCTCGTCTTTCAAAACCCGCAGCTGTCCGCAAGGGCTGGCAAAGCTGAACGTTCCATGCTCCCTATCAAGCAAGTCATAGGCGGGCACCCCGAGGTGAGCACCGGTACCTCGGCGAGCAGGATGCGGCGGAAGGCGTTGGCGATGGCGGCGTCGATGCCCACCATGTCGAACTCCAGGGTGTCCTCTTCCTCACGGATCACGTCCACGCGGAACGCCTGCGGGAGCCGTGCACCGCGGTCAGCCGGCCGCAGGGCCCGGCCCCGCACACCCACAGACAGCCCCGGCCGCAGGGCCCGGCCCCGCACACCCACAGACAGCCCCGGCCGCCGGCGCCGCTCACCCACCTCCTCGAAGCGCCGCTGGTCCCAGGCGTCCTCGTAGCCGGGGTAGTTCCCGGGGAAGTCGGTGGTGTGGACCTGCGAGAACAGGGCACAGGCGGGGCCGTGAGGGGCTGCGGGCGCCGGCCGCCCCCCGTCCCGCCCCGCCGGGCTCGCTCACGTTGCGGACGCCGAACTCGCCGAGCACCACGCGGTCCCGCATCTCGTCCGTGCACCGCCGGGCCGCCATGAGGGCGATGGGCGGTGCTCCCCGGCCCTGCCCGCGGCTCCGCGGCCGCCGTCACATCCGGCTCCCGCCCATCCGGGCCAGCGCGGCGGGGCCGGGACGGGCACCATGGCCGCGCCGGGGGCGGCGGGCGGCGGCAGAAGCGGTGCCCCCGCTGCTGAATGGGGCGGCTTCGAGGACAACATGCAGGTGGGGCCTGGCCGGGAGCGGCGGCGGGGCGGCGGGGCCGGGCCGAGCGGGTGCTGACACCGTGTCTGCCCCGGCGCAGGGTGGCGGCTCCGCCGTCATCGACATGGAGAACATGGACGACACGTCGGGCTCCAGCTTCGAGGACATGGGGGAGATGCACCAGCGCATGAAGGAGGAGGAGGAGGAGGAGGCGGAGGTCGAGGCGGGCGCCGGCGAGGAGGAGGACGGGGAGTTCCTGGGCATGAAGGGGCTGCGGGGGCAGCTGGGCCGGCAGGTCGCTGACCAGGTGAGCGCCGTCCCCCGCCCGGCCCCGGCCCCGGGGTCCCTGCCTGCCCGCCCCGCCGCTGCCCGCTCCCTTCTCTCCGCAGATGTGGCAGGTGGGGAAGAGACAAGCCTCCAGGGCCTTCAGCCTCTACGCCAACATCGACATCCTCCGGCCCTACTTCGATGTGGAGCCCGTCCAAGTGCGAGCCAGGTGGGCAGCCCCGGCTCGGGGAGGCAGCAGCTCCGTGCCTGCGGGAGTCTGGCTGTCAGCTCCGAGCCAGCAAGCAGCAGTGGGCTGGCGGCCCTGCAGGAAGACTCACATATGGGCAAACACATTGTGTGTTGTTCTGCTCGCCTTAGTGATGTCCTGTGGTTGGGCTGGCAGCCCTGTCACCAGGCATTGCTGCTCAGGGCAGGAGAAGGGGCTCTTTTTGTAATTGGCTGCCCTATGTGGCTTCTGCTGGGTTTGCAACACAGTTGTGTCCAACAAGGCAAAGTCTTGTGAGCCTTTATGAGGAAAGTTACCTTTCCTTCCTGCTGTTCTGTCAATGATCTCTCATCCCTGAGTGGGTTCCTAAACATTTTCATGGAATCTGCCCCTCCTCAGCAAAGTTAACTCACTGACATTAAGGTTTTCTTTCTTTAGTGACCTTGACTCACCCTTTAGGAAGAATCCTCTGTCCCTCAAGGCCTGTCAACACAATAGCAAACACTGGTAATGGGTATATGGTATCTTTTACTTATGAAGCATTTTGTTAACTATCCTGTTGTTCTTCTGCTCCTGTTGTCATTCCCTATTTTCCTGTGATGCAGACTGCTGGAGTCCATGATTCCTGTGAAGATGATTAATTTCCCACAGGTGAGTTCCATTTTGCTGAATCAGACTCCATGGCCAAGTGACTGTCCCACAGACACCTTGTAAGACTTGCCATAATCCATGTTATTAAGGACTGAGTTTGTTATGTGTTCTTCTCCCTGAAAATGTTGGTACCTCCTTTCCATGGTTGTTCCAAACCTCAGTATGCTGTCACCTGACCTCAGGTGATAACCTGGGTGATAAACTCCATCCAGTGCACTTCTCACATCGCCTGTGGTGGGGACCCTGACATTCAGGGGCTCTAACCAAACTTTCCCTCTCCTGTCTCCTCCTGTAGAAGATTGCAGGCGAGCTGTATGGACCCCTCATGCTGGTTTTCACACTGGTGGCCATTCTTTTGCATGGAATGAAGACCTCAGACACCATCATTGTACGTTGAGTTTCATTGATAAGTGGTGGTTTCACTGGGCTCTGGGTTGCTGTACTGACACTAGAAAAGGAGAGAAAACCTATAACTGAATAAGCATCTTGCTGAAAAGCAGATTGATTTGAGGATATTGGTTTGGGGGTGGGAAAGATGTACCAGAAACTCTTGACACTCTGCTGCTGGGAGAGCTTGGAGTGTAGGCCCTGTGGCCCCCTGAATGCTGCTGGCCACCTATTTGATAATTCCTACACGGTGTCTGGGACTCTCAGGGGTTAATTTGGGTGCTGGCAAGTCACTCCTTTGAGTTCTCCTCATCTTGACACTCTTTCCACAGAGGGAAGGCACGCTGATGGGCACAGCCATTGGCACCTGCTTTGGTTACTGGCTGGGCGTCTCATCTTTCATGTATTTCCTGGCATATCTGTGCAATGCCCAAATCACGATGGTGCAGATGCTGTCACTGTTGGTATGTACTCATGGAGCTGCCCTATGATGCACATTGGCTGTATGGTGTTCCAGAATAAGCTTTTCACAAAGAACAGGAAAAGTCTTTGTAAACTGCTGGTAACTGCAGGTAACTGCACTGGGACAACCTGGAATTCCAGGATGTTCTTGTGACCTGCCCCATCCCAGGCACAGAAGTAGTACAAAGAGGCAGTTCCTTCGTGCAGGTCTCCTGCTTTGCACTTCCTGATTTGAGAACCTGGTGGTAAAAAGCCTAGAGACTCCAATTTCTCTGGGGTTGGAGGATCTTTCCTCTGTTTCCCACGTTGTTGCAATCTCTGACATGCCTGTCAATCCTTCAGACAGATTATCTGTGTGTGAGCTGCTGTTGTTGTTCTGGATGACTGTTGGGCAGTGAATGAGTGGTTTGTGAGGCTTTGCCATGGTGAAGTGTTGCGGGAATAGGCTGTTGGTGCTCTTCATCAATGGCCTTTTGTGTGGAACTGGTGCTTATAACATGGACATTTTTGTTTTGTCAGGGCTATGGTCTTTTCGGACACTGCATCACTCTCTTTGTCACCTATAACATCCACTTCCACTCCCTCTTCTATATCTTCTGGTTGGTCGTTGGTGGACTCTCTACACTACGAATGGTAAGGGACAGGCAGCCTGGGGTCCTCCTCCCTGGGACAGAAAAAGGGAGGGAAGTGGTGTTTGCTTTCTGTTCCTTGGCCTGGTGCTTCATTTCACAGCCAGTCGAACTGCTGTGGAGAAAATTATGCTCCTGTGTATGTGGCCACTGGTGTATGGAGATGCTGCTTGGATTAACATCCTCACCCATTCTAACAGCTGCAGGAGGTTCATTTACTCCCTTACAACCCTCACTGCTGTGGAGAGCCATGCGTGAGCATCCCGAACTCTTGGAAAGACTGGGGAAGGTTCACCTACACAAAACGGTGCAAAATTACTCCAAATTTGTTGGTGAAAACTGTGAAAAAGACTCAGTGCAGTGTTCCTGCAGATTCTCACTACCTGACCTGTTCTTCCATGTGTTCCTGACTGCAGTGCCAGAGGCTCAGGTAGCAGGTGCCCTGTCTCTGATCACCTCCTGTCTCCTAGGTTGCCGTGTTGGTGTCACGCACCGTGGGACATACCCAGCGGCTCATCCTGTGTGGGACTCTTGCTGCTCTGCATATGCTTTTCCTGCTCTATCTGCACTTTGCTTATCACAAGGTGGTGGAAGGTAAGCAGGGGAGATACAAAGACATCCTGTTAGATCTGGGGGAAGAGAAGTTGTTTTTTCTCTCTCTGAAAGAAAGGATGGACAGTTAAATCTGTCCTTAGGGCATCTGCGCCAGTTTCCAACTCTAAAATCACTACCACTAACTTTTTAGGAGAAGCTGTTCAAACAGGGCAGCAGGTAAACATTAGGGTAGTTACTGTGCACTGAGCTTTATCACTTAAGACCCAGTTTGTGAGGCAGGACCCTAATTATTTCCCCACAAGTGAAGTGTGACAGCACTGAATGTTCTTGCATGCCGATGTCCAGCCCCTTCCTAAATATTGTTGAAGTCAGGTTGCTTTTCTCTGATCAGGAAATGTGTCATAAGTGTTTTTCCATCTTTGTGTAACATCTTGTGTTGTATAGCACAGACAGCAGAAGCTGTATCTTCCCCAGCTACTAGTGTTAACCAGGCCATGCATGTTCACATCCTCCTTCTATCTCTTCTTCTTTTCTCCTAACAAAGTCTCAACCTCCTTAAAAAAAAAAACCAAAACAAAATTCTTCTCCCACCCCATCTCTAGAGAGTTTCCAGATTCCTAAATATCCCTAAATATGCAATTCTGCAAGTCTCTTCTATGAGTTTAGGCAGCCAGACCCATTTGTGATATTTCTGATAAATCTGCATAATTAGCTTAATAGCATTACAAGTCCTTTTGGATATAAATCTTGTCTTTCCTGAATCTGTTCTTATGATAAAGGTTCTGATCTGCAGCTTTTTGGCAGATTAAATAGAATAAAATACACTCCAAGCAATTTTCCTCAAAGCATTCCAAAACTGATTATCCGTCTTAAGAGGGTAATTGACAGAGACATGAGGACAATTGCATTGGTCTGTATATTTCCTGCCAAGCACGGTCTGTTTGTATTGCAGTGACAAAAATTCCACATTGCAGCACAGCTGCAGCTCCTGATGTGAGTCTGCAAGTGTATCTCAGGATGAAAGTGAGTCTTGGTCTGAGTGAGATCTGTGCTGGGATAGACTAGAAACAGGATTTTATCAATTTCCCTCAGCAGAGCAACATCTCTGGCAGTACCTGCATTCAGGTCAAATGGCAGGGGACTGGATCTGACACTCTCAAAGCAAAAGGGTGTGTGTTCCTTTTGGGAACGTGCAGTTTTTCTGCCCCGAGCACAGGCTCTGATGTGTACCCTGTGGTCTCTGGATGGGAGTGTTTACTCCTGTTCAGTCTTCGGGGCTAGATGTCTCCTCCCATTGCCTGCAAGAGCTTTGCCTGTTCTGGGCCTTGCCACCCTCAACCACTACCTGGACAGAGAGAAAAGCAAGAAGAAATGTGCCATCTGCTATCATCTGAACTAACTCTTGCCTCTCCCCCCTTTTTTCTGTTCTCCAGGTATCCTGGACACATTGGAAGGACCCAACATGCCGCCCTTCCAGAGAGTTGCCCGAGACATTCCAGTTGTTTCCAATGCTGTACTGAACACAACAGCCAAAGCCATTGCATTGACCCTCTAGTTTTACAGACTTGGACTTGCTTCCTTCACTACTTTTGGGGCTGCACAGGGCCACAGTAACGTGCTGCCTGTTAGGAACAGGACAGAACAGCAAGAAGACAACTTGGTTTTGTTTTCCTGGACCTGTCCTCTGTGTTACAGTTTTGGGCAGCTGAGTGGACTCAGCAGAGGTGAGTCACACCTCAGTGACTCAGAAGAGCTGTACTCTTCCCCCATCCAGGTGTGGGCTATCTTGAGTAGAGTGGTTCTGTTGCCTGCATGTTTAGCTGGGATTTCCCAGCACAGTTTGTTCCTTAGCCCTCTTTCCGCTTGCTGATGTAACTCCAGGAGTATCTGCCCTGTTCCTGTCCTGAAGAGGGAAGAATTAAATTGATGTTGGTGCTGAGTGATGTCTTATGCTTGAGCCTGCCTGTCTAATGGGAGCATGGTGTTTGGGTCTCTGCGCCTTCATCTGTCCTGTCCTAGACTCAAAGCAGGATTTTTTGCAATTTTCTGCTTTCCTTCTTCAAACGTTCTGTGATACATGTCCTGTTTTGGGCACCTTTTTCAAAGGTGTAGTAGTTCAAAAGGCACAGGAACTTCACTTTCTCTGGTGATTTTCAGGAACAGCACAGTGTTTAACCACATGCTCTTTCTTGTCATGTTGACCCCCTCTCTTCACTTGGTCCAAGCTGCTATCTCACCTCAGCATCCCTTCTGCTCTGTGTGTCAGGAATGTATCTGTCCCCATGCTTTCACTGTACTTTTTGTTCCTGCCACTCTTCTGCCCATGTTTCTCTGTGGGACATGCAGGGCAGCATGTTTGTGCATGGTTTTCAGTAGATATTTCTATTAGGAGGCCAGTTCAGCCCACCCTTGTGCTGCTGGCCCTCATGTCTCCCAGGAATGGGACTGTCATCTCTGGGCAGGAGTGGCATTCTGTTCCCCAGACACCCATTCTGCTGTGTGCTGCCTGGCTTTTCAAGCTGAGTCTAGGCTTTTGTTTGAAAGTACTCTTGGGGCCTTGAGGGTCTCTGGCAAGCTTTTCTCTGGTGTTTCCATTTGACAAAGGGAGAAATAGCAGAGTGTGTAATGGAAATAGAGTGGCCATATTAATCTCCAGTGTACTGATGCAGGAAATCTCCAGTAAGGATGGGTAAGCAAGGCAGCCCAGTCTAGGCTTATCTGCACTGCAGTAACTCACAACTGAGTAGTTCAGCCTTCCCTCACTGCTCGAACTTCTGTTGGTCTGCTTCCATCTTGTCTCTCCCTGTGGTTCTGGATGTCTGGGGGAGAGGAGCCACCCCTCAGAGAAGGTCATCTTTAAACTCAGGCAGGAAAAAACCCCCAGGATATGGCCCTTTCTTGGTGTGCCCACAAGTGCACAAGGCAGTATGTCAGAACTGCACTCTTTGGTCCCTTGTTGATATTAATGGGAGAGGATGCAGCTGTAGTGGCATTCAGACTAGTGCCAAGGTGCAATGAAAGAGGGGAAGATAGTGCCAGCTACTGTAATCAGGTTTTTCATCTGCTTCAGTTGAAAAAAATGTCACTGGACAGGACTTGATTATTTTCAGTCACAGACCTTCTTTCCACTATTTGCTTATTCCCACATTCATAATTTGTACCCCTTTCAAGAGCAAAAAGCTTCTCTGCTAACAATCACGTGTGTAACAGACAGGTTCCCTCACTCTCTTCTCCCCTCCTGGCTCCTTTCCTTGGGAAACATTTTGGCTGAAGAACAGCACTCAGAGCAAGCTGCTTGGGGGAATTGTTAATTATTTTGGCTAGTAGTCTCCATGGGGCTTTTTGGACCAATTGAACCACTTTAAGCTCCTAGAATTTCTATTACTTCAAAACTTGACAAAATGGAAATGATAGTTTGTAATGCTGCTTCTGGTATTTCCCTCTTTATATCTCCATGGGAGGTTTGTTTCTAATTCCAAGTTCTTGCCCTGGCAGCCTAGAAAGGATCTCTTTCTCTTGGTACAAACTCTGGAAGTACTGACAGGGGGGAAGGAAAGGAGAAGGAGACAGTTGTCACTGGAGTAAGTTCAGCTGAGAAGAAAAAAATCATTCTGCACCAAACTTGTACCATTGCTGATTTATGACACAATTGGAGAACAGCTGTGCTCCCTCCTGCGCTGAGCCACTCAGCTGAACCAGAGGAGTGAAGCTGTGCCCTGTGTTTTCACTCAAAGCACAGAGGAGGGCAGTGAGCAAACTCCTCATGCTTCCCCTGAGCAGCTTGTGTGTTGTGTCAGCTGGGAACATGATCAGGGTGACAACCAACCACCCTCTTGGAACCTGTGGGGCTTGCTCTGCTCCAGTTCTTCAGCCCTGATTAATTCTTTGTGCAGCAGCAGCTGGAAGCTGAACTGTTCTTCACTGCCAGAAATTCAGTACTCGGCTGAGAGCTTCAGCATTGCCATTCACTGACAGAGAAGGACATGTTTTTTTCAGAGAAATGCATGCATGCTGCAGTTCCAGGGAGCATGCTGAGCACGCAGGCTTAATGAAGTCCTTGTGGGAGGGCATCTCAGAGCTTACTCAAGTCCTCTAGTTAGCAGAACAAGCCCTACAACCCTATCGTGCAATACTATCTCTGTTTCCTGCCACAGCTCTTGCAGCAAATCTCAAATAATTTTTGCCCTTCTCCCTTGCAGCAAATCTGAAATAACCCACTCATCGTTTCCCCTTTTTGAGTACAGGTAGCTCTGTGTAAGCCCCTCTTTATTAAATATGGAACAAACATACAAAGCTGTCAGATTAGAAAGAGAAAGCTGTATATTAAAGCTGAAAATTAATATTAAAACATCTATGACCTCCTCTTCTCCTATGCAGTACCTAAGTGTCCAACTCTTCTTACAGTCTATCCTTTTTGCACTAGCAGTCACCTTAGTTGTGATTTTTGGTTACAGGTAGCCTCTTTCTTCTCCCATTTGTTTCCTGTGTCTACTCTCACTGTAGTTGCTGTTCATCCACTGTTTTTCTCTGTTTATGTGTTAACTCTCAATGACATCAGTCTTTCTGCCCCCAGTCGGTAAACAATAAATGACCTTCCTCATACCTGCTGGGTAACTGCACATGGGAAGGAAGAAATACCTAGTTCTACACAAAATAGCATTGCCAAAGTCCCTTCTGCATAGTCCTGCATTAGGTTTGGTGAGCCAAAGCTTTGGACCATTAGCTCCCATGCCACTTTTTCAATTAATTGAGCAAAAAGTAGGTGGGATACTTGTCTCCTCAGTGTGCTCTGGCTCCTGACAACAGGCAGTAAAGAGGCACTAGAGCATCTTCATCAATGTTTCAGGACTGCTGCTGCAATGGAAGTGGGACATGTCCCAAGGGCTGCCCTCCAAGCACCTCTCTAATAATAGTCTGTTTAAAAAAGTGTGAGTTGAGTAGTGCCTGGAGGCAATTGAGAGGTGAGTCTGAGTGTAGCCTTCTAGTTGACCTGCATGCAGTAGCAGCAACTGGGATTTTCTTGGCTATCCCCTGCCTATAACTCTGAAACCCAGTCTTCTGTCCCTCACCATCCTGCAATATGTAGGATTGCATACTCGCCTGTGTCTTTTAATGTGACCTTAGAGATGAGCTGCTGCTTTTCTGAAGCCACGGTACCACAGCTGTACCACATCTGGATGCTTGCAGCTGGTGCTCATATTGCAGCACAGATGAATTGCAAGGCCAGTGGTCTGTTCATGGTGTATCTTGCAGAACAGTATCAAGGTCATACATCTCTGCGCAACAGGGAAAGAAAGAGGAGGCTGTATAGGTACTCCAGAGAACAGCAATGGATTGCTCAAAGGGCAATGTGGTGATACCCACATTGGGAGTTTAAGCCAATGTCTTAAAGCTGCTGCTCCCCTTACCTACCCAGGACCTAACATGCATCCTCTGCTCAGGTGATCTGCTCCTCCATTTCAATGGAGGAGAAGTGCTCCATATCCCCCTCCACACCCTATTTTTCTCTTCCCTTTTCATGCCCTCTCCTGGGCCCTGGCCTGCAAACCAAGCAGAGGAGCCTGGTTTTGTCCCAGTGTTACCCACTGGGCTGGAATTCATTTGAGCACTGCTATATGCAGCAGCCAGATTAGTTACGTGCAGAAAGCTGCCTACTTAGGCGGTTTAACCTAATTTCCGCATCACTGCCTTCCTTTTTCAGCTCAGTGAAGTTGAAAACGCAGAGGCCCTGCTTCCTATTTCTCTCCAAGTACAGGATTACTCAATGGGGAGAGAGGGGACAAATCCCTGTGATCCATATCTGTGAATTAGCAGGAGGTGGGGTGTGCCCCATATACCTCAGGTCAGGCTGAGGGCAGAGGCTGCGTGCTCAGGGATAAGGAAGTTTGTGGCCCTTCTCCAGCCCTCCAACTTTCACCTCCAGGCAGCTGCCTCCAAGCACTGGCTCTTGCATGCCCTGGGCCATGAGGAGCAGATCAGACTGACCTCACTACTAAGTCATGGGTCGAGGATTCAGGTTTACTGAGTTTAAGTATTAAAATCAACTGAAGCCATGGAACACCACAGTTTCTCGGACCAAGCACTCAGAGTGCACCATGACCCAATGGCTTGGGCCGCTTTCCCCAGGTGGGAGCAGGGCTGGCACGGAGAGCCTTTCCCAGGTGCTTCTTACACCCTCCCTCCCCTCCTGCATCCCCAGTGTCGGAGACCCAGCCCGGCCGGCCCTGGTCCCGCCATCTCCTCAGGGCAGCGGGCAGGTGCCAGCAGGCGCTGCCGTCGCCCCTCGCGGGCTTTGAGTGGCGTCGGGGCCCAAGGTACCGAGCGGGATGCCGGGGTGGGATGAGGGATGCCGGACCCCCCTCCACGCCTGCTCCGTTGCGCGGGGAGGCGCTGGCCGAGCGGGGAGGAGGGCTCGGAGCGGCGGCCGGGGGAAGGCGGGGCGGCCGGGCAGGTGCGGGCGGAGCGGGGCGGGGACCCGCGGCGCTGCCCGGCCCCCGCCCGGCGCTGCGGGGCGGCGCGACCCTGCGTCCCGGTGCGGATCAACCCCCGCCGATGGCTGCCCTGGGTCACACCGCCCCGCCGGGCGGAGCGGGGCGGCCCGGCGGCCGCCGGTGAGGCAGTGCGGTGCCGCCCCCGGGGCCGCGGTGGGCCGGGCCGGGACTGCCCGGCAGCGGCGGCGGCGGCAGCGGCGGCGGCGGCGCCCGCCCCGGCCCGCAGCGCTCAGCGCGGCTCTCCCCCGGCGCCCGGGCTACGCGGCCCCGGGATCGGCGGCGCTCCGAGCCGGGGGAAGATGCTGCCGGGGTCTATCCAGATCTCCGGGGAGACGCTGTCGGGGGCGGAGATCCGAGACATCTGCGAGAGCCTGCGGGAGAACTCGGTGCGGCTGCTGTCGCTGCGGGGCTGCCAGCTCTCCGAGCGGGACTTCGGGCACGTCTGCCGCGGGGTGGCCGAGTCCCGCTCCCTCGCCCAGCTCAACCTCAACCTGGGCATCGTCTCCAACATCAACCGCGTCAAGCAGCTGGCCGAGGCCCTGAAGACGAACCGCTCGGTTCAGTCCCTCTTGTGAGTACAGTGCGGTGGGGGCTGCTGAGGGCGTCCCGGTCCTCTCCAGGGCGGGGACGGCTCTTTCGGGGGACTATCAGCTCGGGGCCAGTCCCTGAATTTGAGTCTAGTCGGAGGGAAAATGCCCTTGATGCTGCGGAGGATAAGCCCCTGCCCATCACCTGGCTGGGAGGGAGCCACCTCCGCCCCCGCTGGCTGGGCACGGCCCTGCCTCTCAGTCTCGGTCCTCCAGCCCCGGTGGTGGGGCTGCCCCTTCAACGCTGCCATCCCCTGCACACCTTGTCCCGGCCGGGAGAGGAGGGCCACCGTAGCGGCCAACAGACCCTTGCAACAGCGGCTTTCCAAAGCTTTTTGCCCACTTGGGGTTAGTATTTGTCATCCACCTCATTTTGTCTGCTTCTTCCTCCCTGTCAGGTTAGTTAGCCCCCAGGAAGAAGGCTCCGTAGTAATTTTCCCTTTTACCCGCACAGCCTCCATGGGAGTCCCCTGACAGATGCAGGCTTGGCCCTCCTCAACCCTGCTCTCTCCATCCACCCCTCCCTGGTGGCTCTGGATCTAGGAGACTGCATGCTGGGTGATGAAGGCATCAACCTTATCTGTGGGCTCCTGCCGCCTGATGGGGCCAAGTCTGGTAAGCACCAGGGGCTGTGGGCTGCTCAATGACTGGTGGAGCTTTCACATAGATCAGATGTATGGAGCACTAAATCCTCTGCCCTGGAGGAGGCAGGCTCTATGGCTTGCCAGGGCTAAGGATTTCTTTCCCCTAACTTAAGAAAAGCAGATAAGCCAAGCAATAGACGAGTGGTTCCCTTGGGCAGGTTTGGGCTTTCTGCTACTGATCTGTCCTGCTGGCAGTTTGGAGCTCAGGGACTAACAGGTTGCTTCTGGTTCATGTCAGCAGCACTTGAAACTGGAGGAGAGGACAGCTTGAACTTGGAATTTATTATTTTGCATTTGTGTGTTGATAATCACTGTAGATAAATATACTGTGCGCCCCTACCTCAGCACTTAGCTTTATTATCAGTGCCTGGGAGTTGTCCCTGCTTGTGGTACGCTCCATGAGTGTGTAGTTCATGGTCACAGCCTTTGTGCCAAGACTCAGGTCTTTGCAGGGAATGATCTTTGGTGGTATGAGGCCAGTGACCCACTCAAGCTGAGAGCTGGCATGTGCTGAGGTAATACCACTCCTTCCTTCTGACTCTCAAAGTGCTTTCCACCTTTTCCCAGCACTTTCCTCCTCTGTGTGTGCACAATGCCACTGATGCTGTTATCTCTGCGGGTCACCCTTCTCAGGTGCAGGCTTCAGAGCCTACTGTCCCTGTTATCCTCTCTCCAGCCTGTCACCTCATGCCACCTTCTTTGCCCAGTCAGTTGTCTCACACACCCCTTGGTTTCCATTGTGTTTTCCATTGTGTTTGCTATTTAGGGTAAGCAGGATGGAGGTTGGGAGGGCAGATAAATGGGGCAATTGCAGCACGGTTAAATGAAGGGCCACAGCTGAAGGCAGTGAAATATTTCACTGATCACTGAAATATGTCATGACAGTTGTCAGAGTAAACCAAGCCCTTAAACCCTACAGGGGACACAACCCAAAGCTGTTCTGGTGAGCTGAACAAGTCCTCCTGTGACTGCTTTGGGAACCCTAAGGCTCTGGTTTGGCTTCTCTCTCTTCTCCAGGCCTCAAAGAGCTAACACTGAGCGCCAACCCAGGCATCACAAGTAAAGGCTGGGGACGCCTAGCCATTGCAGTGGCTCACAGCTCACAGCTCCGTGTGCTGAACCTGGACTACAACCCCCTAGGTAAGCTGGGGGCCGGGGAGGAGGAGCACTCCTGCCTCTCAGCGTTTGTGTGACCTGCACCAGTGGGGGGCCAGGGACCAAGCTCTGGAAAGGTGGTAGAGCATCAACAGCAGGATGGGGCAGTTCCTTGCATAGGTGCCCTCTGTTCCCCAGCAGCAAGTTCACCCTGCCAGGCACCTTCAGCTCTAGGAGAAGCCACAGTCACTGCTCTGCTTGTATGAGGTGGCCACATGCCCTGCAGGGAGGTGCAGAAAGGAGGCTGTGCCTTGCCCGCTCCACCGCCTTTGTCGTCATGTTTGACCCTCCATGTCTCCCTTTTTCCTGAAGCCCTGGGCACTGAAGCTGGCTTGGCAGATGCAGTATGTCCCCGTGCTCCCCCCTTCATCTTCCTGGGGGAGCAGGGAGGAGGAGGAGGAAAGCCTGGCACTCGTTGCCATAGAAACAAACTCTCTCCTGCTCTGCTGCAAGGTGGTGAGGAGGAGATCGGGCCATGCCTGAGCATCAGGATGACACTCCCCTCCTCAACCTGTCTACCAGCAGAGCCTCCCCCAGGCCCTCTTCTCTGACCAGGTACTTCCTCTTGGACAGGAAAAGCCCCAGGTGTTACTTGACAGCAGGCTGGGTTTTGTTCCAAGAGAAGGTGTCATGGTTGTATGGCATCTTGACACTCGACAGAGAATGCCAGAACACATTCTGGAGTCTTGTCTCTTCACCAACATCAATCTTCAATGCTCCTCATCCTGCTGCATCCCCCATCAAAGTCTACTCCCTTTCCAGGGAGGCAGTCTGCCAGCTGGTGCGGAGTCCTCTGTCTGACTCCAGCCTTTCCCTAGACTGAAGTATTCAGCTCCTGTTCTGTGTCTGGGATGCCCTTACAGGGACTGTTAAAGGCCCTTGCCTCCTTGAGTAGGAAGGACATTTGGGAAGATATGGTTCTTTGGGGAATAAAACCAATCTCACAGTGTTCCTTTGTGTTCCCCCAATAATCGGTGACTGCTCCCATACCCACAAAATGGTGCACCTTTCCTTGTCTCTTTTCTCAGTTAACAGCTTTTTTCCCACCATGAGGTAATAGATTTGGAAGGTTGTCTGATGGCAGAAATACTCAGAGGGTGTTCCCATGGCAGCCTCAGGTGCATGAGGGCATGTGGCATTACGTGAGGGAAGGCAGGCTCTGCTGACAGCCCTGGTGTGCTGCTCCCACAGGTGACCAGGTAGCCGGGATGCTCGCTGTTGCTGTGGCCTCCAGTCGAACCCTCGAAGTGCTGGACTTGGAGGGAACAGGACTTACCAACCAGTCAGCTCAGGTGAGTAATTCACAATTGCTCTGCAGCATCACTGACACCTCAAGGGCCCAGGTCTGGGGCGTCTGCAGAGGCCCCAGGACCCACACCTGCCTCCAACCACATGCTGGAGTCCACACGCACCCCCTTCCCTTCCTGCCCCCAGGGGGGTTCTTGCTTTCCCCTGGCTGTTTTCTTGGAAGAAATGAGGTTGGATTTTTGGCTGAGAATCAGAACTAAATCTCTGTGGACAAATACAAGCCAAGGCTCAGTTGCACACTCTCCTCTTAGATCTCCAGCTTCCAGTGGTAAGAGGGAATAGACCTGGATATGTGACAGCAACAATATAGAGCAGTCCCTTCTTTAGATAGAGCCAGAAAATCCAAACTTGCCTCTTCCCACAGGAAGATGGGGAGTCTTTAGTCTCTGGTAAAGCCTGATGAAGGGAGGTCAAGGGAAGGTAGAAGTAAGGAGAGGAGGGCTGGAGTTCACAGGGAGACAAAGCACTGACACTCCTGCTCAGCTTGTCAGCCTGTTTATCTTACTCTCCCCCTAGACCTTGCTGGACATGGTAGAGAATTACCCCACAGCCCTACGGACACTCATCCTGGCAGAGAACAACATTAGTCCTGAGCTGCAGCAGCAGATCTCTGATCTTCTCTCAGAGGGCGAGGAAGAGGAGGAGACAGAGGTCCATGAAGTCACTGCCAGGGAGAAGAACCCCTGGATCTGCCAGAACAGTAAGAGCTGTGGGAGTTGGGCTGGGGGGCAGGAGCTGAGAGGCTCCTGGGGTGTCTCAGGTGTTTCCAGTGGCACTGGCCTCTTGCAGTGGGGTTGGTGAACGCGCCTGTCCCTTTTCCCCACTAACTGGAATGCATACAACCCCCATGGAATGCACACAACTTCCATGGAATACATACACCTCCCGGCATGACCTTCATGTTAAACAGCGTTGGGCTGTGCCTCTCTTGGAAAGGCAGCCTCCAAGGACAATGCGGCTGCTGCAAAGAGCGGAAACGGTACCTCTGAGGCTTTTTCCTGATGCTGCAGAACGAAATCTGAAAGTCTTAAAACTCAAGGGCAGGAATATTAAAGATCTTGGGAGCCTTTGCCAGATATCCTAGCCAAAACTTGTGTCATTCCTCACTGTTTCCAGAACCTCTTTGCAATCCGCACAGCATCAGCTGTTCCTATCTCTACGTCCCAACACTGTCTGTTGCTTGTAAAGGAAAAAAGGTGTATTACAGAGATAGCAGTAGCCTGTTCTGTGTAGTTTAGATATATTGTTTTTTGTCATGCCTACCTTGTGATCCAGCTGGTTTGAGGGTTTGCTTTTTTTAACCTTCATTTGTCCTTCACCCCTCACAATTCTCAAATCAGACTACCAGTAGACGAGCACAACCAACCCTTGAGCCTCAAAACAGCTGGATCCTCATCTATTAAACCCATAAAAATAATTTAGTGACAGTTTGGCCAAGTTTTGGATCTTGCTTCCAGAAATTGATTCCTGAAATAGAGATTCCCCTGCAGTAGTTTTGAATGTGCAGGACTGCTACTAGAGATCTCCTCCCTCCCACCCAGGAAAAAAACAGGGTTTTTTTTTTCAGTTTCAAAAGGCTTCTGGATGGGAAACTGGTACCCTGCTAAGTTTCTTACTTGCTATGCAGGCCCATTCTCCTTGCAGTTGATTCACTTGCTGTGGGGAGAGTCGCAGTGTTCCTGGCTGTGGCTCTGAGCCATGGCAGAGCCAGCAAGCTGCCCTCACCTCCCCAAGGCAGGCAGGGGAGGGCTGCACAAACCCTCCATTCATGCAGTGCAGAAAGTCAGTATTTCCAGGCCTCTGCTGCTGTAACATGGCTGATTGCCCACAGCATTCCCTGCTCTTGGGAAGGCAACATCACCACCCTGTGTGGCGCTGGCTGGCTTGCAGCCTGAAGCAAGCCTGCCCCACCTGGACACTGTCTCTCTACTGAGAAACACTCGATGAGTGCAGGTTTAAAGGCCAGTGCAGGGCTGGGTAAGGGCATGGCTGGGCCAGTGCAACCAGGATCACCTGCATGTTGGGGATACTCAGACCTGATGTTCCTCTGGCCTTTTGCTGCTGTCTGTGCTTTCTCCCCCTCCCCAAAAATCGATTCTGTTCTGCTGTGTAGCCAGAGCAGGCCTAGCTCCTACCTAATCTTCCACTTCTCTCAGCAGTTTTCTTCCCACCCTGCTGTGTTCTAATTCCTCACCTCTGGATCTGGAGCACAGCTCTGTGCTCTCCGGCAGCCTGAACAGCTCATGGTTCTCTCCCTCTCTCCACACAGATTCCAGCTCCCAGATGGTCCTGATGACATCAGGCCTCGGTGACAGCCTCTTAGCAGAAACAGAAATGTAGCTGGGCTACCCTGCCTGCTTCTGCCGAGGAGAGCCCCGTGCACCGCCAGCCCCAGCCTCGGCTGGGCTCCCCAGCCCTCTTGTCACACACCTCACCTCCTGCCGATGCCTCCCTCGGCTCTGAGCGCAGCAGCCTGCTCCGAGCGAATCTCTACACACGTCTCCGTGTCCTCACACGCCTCGTCGGCCGCTTGTGATTGTCCCCGTCGCCGCATGTGTAGCTCACGCCACCCTGCCACCCCCACGCCCGGCTGCGCCGCAGGGTGCAGGCTGTATTTATTCAGATGTGTATCTTTCTATCGCTTGTACTGCTGTCGCGGTGAGACTTATAAAGGTCACAGATGTGGTGGCACCACTCGGCAGCGTCCGCCTCTGCCACTGTGCGACCCCGGGCAGGTACCGACAGGGATCAGCTGGTATGGGCAGAGAGCGGCAGGGACGGACAGGGTCTGGGGTTGCCGACAGGGACCGGCAGGGACGGGCAGGGTCTGGGACATGCCGACAGGGACCGGCAGGGACGGCCAGGGTCTGGGGTTGCCGACAGGGACCGGCAGGGACGGGCAGGGTCTGGGACATGCCGACAGGGACCGGCAGGGACGGGCAGGGCCTGGGACGTGCCGACAGGGACCGGCAGGGACGGCCAGGGTCTGGGACATGCCGACAGGGACCGGCAGGGACGGGCAGGGTCTGGGACATGCCGACAGGGACCGGCAGGGTCTGGGGTTGCCGACAGGGACCGGCAGGGACGGGCAGGGTCTGGGACGTGCCGACAGGGACCGGCAAGGACGGGCAGGTGCCAGGCGCGGGCAGGCTCGGCCCGGCCCGGCGCCGCGGGCCCGGAGCGCCGGCAGGGGGCGCCAGCCCCTCGCCCGCCGCCTCACGGCTCTGCCGCGCCTCCCCGACTCGGTCCCGGCCCTGGGGACAGGTCAGTGACAGCCCAATTTTCTGTCCCCCGGGCCCTCCCTCGGCCCAGGAGGAAGCGGGCTGGGCTAATCTAGCTCTGCAGGGAGCTTGACACCAGCCGTGCACACTCCTGGTGAAGGCTTCAGCCCGCAGCAGCACCGTGCGTTTCGCTGCCTGTGCTTTGCCAGGCGTCCCTCGCTGAAAAGGAAGATCGTGTTTCAAGGCTCAGATTAGACTAGAAGATTAAATTGTGGTAGCAGCTGCTACTCAAGGGAACAAGGAATAAAATCATTAATTACGGGGACAAAGAAACAAGACACTCTTTCTAGTGTTAGGCCTGCATGTAGCCAGCTCAGAAAGGCACAGGCAGCCTAACTTGGGAGAGGGAGGAAAATTGATCACAGCCTTGTGACCTCTGCAGCACCCTTCAACGTGAAAAGGAAACATGTCCAATTGTCTGTATCAGCATCCTGCAGGAACTCTCTGCCTCATGTTTGGAGGGCTTCCTGAATGGGGTATGTCCAGTCACCCCCAATCCTCCCTCACACAAAATACTGAATCTAGAATTATAAACCTCTTAGGAACCCCAGCAAGGGGGTATGGTACGTGGTTTCGGAAGTGAAGTGGTACTCTCAGATGACTCCAAAAGCTGGGACTCCAACAAAACCAACAGCTATAAAAAGGATTAGCTACACCTTATTCTACACTAGATGGGAATGTGGAGGTACAGCCAGCAAAATATGTGAAATGGGGTCGGCAGAATCTTACAAGTAACACTGAGGGGTGCCTACAGCATCAGCTCACAGGTCACAGGATTGCTCTCCCTGGACGAGACAATGGGTGGCACACACAATTCAGCAAACTTAGGACACTGCACCATGAGTAGCTAGCTCTACATCTTCATATGCTCAGGATCATTCCAGTCCAGGTCTTAGACAGTATCAAGTACAATATAGCTATTGCCATCTACTTTTAAAATAGTTTATTTCTGGTCTTAAAATATACATCAGTTTGAAAATCTCAGAAAAAAACACATTAGTTACAGATTAACAGTCTGGAGTTGGGACACTGGAACTCAGATGGGCTCAAGGCCCCAGAGCCAATACTGCTGGAGGTGGGCAGGAGTGCAGAAGACACAATGCCCACAAGTCAGGAGAGGGTTCTGCCACTGCTTGAGGCCACTAGTCCCCCTCAACCTCTGCCAGCATCCTAATACTGCAAAGCACAAGTGTCTGGTGAGGTGGTGGGCATACCTTTGCCACCCCTCCACTGTTTTGCTTTTCAGTCTATCTTGACCAAAAGCAGAGCAAAGCCAGCTCTGTTCAGCATCATCAGCACCAGCTACCTCAGCAAAAGAGTTCTGTCCACTGGCCAGCATGCCAGGATTCAGGGGAGATGGAGCTGAGCCCTGGTGGGCAATGCCTCCCCCACTGCAGGCCACCAGCAGCCTCAGAGCCAGAGCAGCTCACTCAGTGAGCAGCCAACCCCAGGTGACGTCTGTGAGGCAGGATCTGGCAGCTGCTGCAGATGCAAACCCTCAGCAGTGCTGCAGAAGAACAAAAGAAATGCAGCAGTGGAGTGGCTGATGGCAGCAAATACAAGGACAACCCCCCACCCCTCCACAACTGGGACAGGGAGATAAACACTCTGCAGGCTCAGAGGAGGCTCCCACTCTCAGCCTGTCTGCGCAGCGAAACACTGCAGTGAAATACTGAGTCCCACCTCCCCACCAGAGGGTGGCATCCAACTCTACAACTGTTCCAGGTGGGAAACAAGGTCAGTGTGTAGGCAGCAGCTCTGCCCAGGGTACATAAAACAACCTACACAGCTTGCCAGAGAGGCCTGCAGCTCCCCTTCACTGGCCCTGGAGCCTCTAGGCTCAAGCTGAAGCCCTGGCTGGCCCCAGCTACAAGCTGCAAGCCCTTTACAGAGACAGGGGTTTGGGGAGGGGAGCAGGCCCCCCAGACAGCTCTTGGCTGCAAATCTCGATGCAAGCGTATGAACAGATGCTCCCTCCTGGAGAGAAGGATGCTCTCCTCCAGCCCAATGAAGAGCCTGCATGGTGTAGGGTGAGAGGACAACACAAACTCAACTCAAAAACAAGACAGCAGGCTGAGGGCAGGGTTTGAATGGGCTATGGTGAAGGGACTGGGCTGTTCTCTGCCCTGCACTCCCATGGAAGCCAAGAAACACCAGACAGACAAGGGCACAGGACAGAATTAAAACAGGAGGCCTGGGCTTTGTAAGCCCTCAAAAAAATACCTACATCTACAGACCTCTCCCCTTCCCTCCCCCCCCAACAAGACACTGAGCACACAAGACTGAGAAGAAAAGTCACACAATATCACACTACGCTAGGAAAAACACACAGAGAGCCCTACCCAGGAAGGGAGGCCCCAGAGAGGCACCAGAGCCTGGAGCCCCTCAGAGAAGGGGACGTGCAAGGAGACCCTGGTGAAGGGCTGCTGCCGAGCCATGAGGTAGTGCATCTGCAGGGAGCAGCTCCTCAGCACGCTGCCCTCGCATCCCTGCTGGCCCTGCACCAAGCCCTTCCCAGAAAAGCCCGGTAGCATCCTTCACTACTTGCCTGCCTGGGGCAAAACCTTGTTCTTAAATCTGGAGGGGTTTCTGCAGGCTGGAGGCCAGGATCAGAGCCAAGTACAGCTCTGATAGCTGAGACTCCTCAACACACCCTCAGTGCAGGCATCAGACCGGCTGCCAACGGCTGTGTCTGTTTACATGGGGTGGGGGAAAGAAAAAACAATACACCCCAAAACCAAAGGCTTGGAAAGAAGAAAGAAGCCCACCCAAGAGCAAAGCATCAGCACCGTTCAAACAAAACAACAGCACAGAGAACAGGGGAAGAGGTGTGAGGGAGGAGACACACAAATACAAACCCCAGAGCCCAGCAGGCACTGCCTCCCCAAACCACCTCAGCAAGCAGCACCCATGTCCCACACCACAGCACCAGCCCCTGTGCATTGCTTCAGTGGGGACCAGGCGCTGAGCCCAACCATGGAGACACGTGACAGCGACCTGCAGAGGCAGATTCTGAAGATTCACCCAGTGGGGGGCTGGGGAAAACAAAACCCAGGAGGAAAATGAGACACCAGCATCCCAGCTCATCCCCACGGCACACAGCCATCTGCTGGGAGAGCCCTTGTGCCCCACTCACAGCCTCTGGGGCTCCCAGGGAATCAGACACCACCACACAGGCACTCTGCCCTGTTGGCACAAGTTAAAAGAGAGCAGAGCAGTTGCGGGGAAACAAGAGAGCACCCAGGGCCTCAGGTACCTGAGTGGGAAGGGGGATGAGAGCAAAAAGAGGCACAGGCACCAGGACAAGAGGTACCAAGAACTAGCTCTGGTACAGGCACCAGTGTGAGGCTGTGAAGAGAGCTGTGAGTGTGTCAGGGCAGTGGGTGTGCTTCTGCACACTGTGTGTGCTTGTACTGAGGGTCTGAGGTACCAAGGAAGGGAGATCCCAGCTCTTCCAGGTAGCAAAAGAAGAGAATAAATATAAAACCTCAGAGCAGATTTCCCCAGGAGGAGGCTACTAAGGGAGGCTTCTCCCTCAGGTGGACTGATGGGGGCATCCCACAGCTCTGTTAAACATGGCTGCTTCTTGCTCTGCCTCAGCTGAGAAGGTTGCCCTGTTCCTGGGCTTGTGTCAGACTGTCTTTGCGATGTAAATGGTGCACCCCCATCCTCTTGGGGCTGCGGTGCGGCCGACTGAAAGGAGGCTTGACCCTGCCTTCTCCGCTTTCCTCTTGGACGCCTCCTTGGCTGCTCTCCTTGTTTCCCTGGAGCAGCATTTCTCTCTCCTCAGCTGGGCTTTCAGGCAAGCCAAGGTCTACATAGTCCTTGTGCTTCTCGGGTGAGGGGCTTTCAGGCTCAGCAGTGCCTCCACCGCTTTCAAGCAACAGCTTCTGGGCTTCATCCTGGGAGAAATCTGTACCATAGTCTGAGGAGAAATGGCTCCTGCGGGCTCTGGACTCGGTGCTGTCTGTGTCCACGCTTGAGTCTCGGCTCACGGTCCAGCTGCAGCTCTGTGCAGACTCCTCACCATCTGAGTAAGCTGAGGCTGCTCTACCCAGCTCCTGCATGGAGCGGCTGAACCTCTTCTGGAGCTCGGGGGCTGTATCACGGCCGAAAGCCGTGCGGTTCATCAGCACTCGCTCTGAGGTGGGGGGTGCCTTATCCACAAACATACGCTGCCAGTTAGCCAGCAGGTCCTCCTCAGAGCTGGCAGAGCTGGCAAAGGCGCTCGGGATTTGGGGAGGGCTGCTGAATGGGCTGCTCTGGGAAGAGCCGTGAGCCCTGGCTGCTTTGGGGGACTGCTGACAGGAACAGCTGGAGGCTGAACGGTGCCCTTCTGAAGCAGGGCTGCTGGGGAGTGTCCGGTGCCTGTCGCAGCTCTCATCTTCGCTCTGTACCAGGCTGAGGGAGATGGCCTGGCGCGTAGCATACGTACAGTTGGGCAGGGGGCTGTTCTTTGGGATCCTTACCTTGTCCTCAGAGAACTCAATCACTTTGCGCCCTGGGTACATAGGATGGGGAGGTGAGGGAGTAGGGTATGGGCTTAGCTTCTCAAAGGCAGGCACCTCCTCAGGCACACTTTCCACACTACTCTGTGGCTTGCAGCCACCATTCTGCTGTTTCCCCACATCGCCTCCCTCCTTCCCCATCTGCCCTGCACTGTTGCAGGCATCAGGAAGGGCTCCGCTCATGTCCACATGCACAAAGACATCCTCAGCCATGGGACAGCTGCCACTGCTAGACTTGGCTGAATTCAGAACCAGAGATTCTGGTTTCTCCAAGACTCTGGCGATGACTGAGGTGGGCACAACATCAGATGGAGCCAAGGTGTGGGCTGCCTCTTGGCCAGGGCCTGCAGACTCCTGCGCACTGTGCAAATGCTTATTCACCATGTCCTGCAGTTCATAGGGAAGCTGGGAGAAGGGAAAGGACATTAGAAGGGGGCTGCCATGCATGTAATTTAGTTTCATATAATCTACCTTTTCTAACCAACCTACATGTGTATTTTGTAGTCATTATCTTGACCCTAACATTATCTTGACCCTACCTTGCCTTCAGAAGGGTATCTTTTTTCAAAGCAAACCTGTCCCATGAGTGACTAACAAGGCTCTCTAGCTGTCACAGCAGTTATGCTTCTAGGCCATGGTTCACAGGCCCCATGTGGCAAAGCAAACAGGTAAAGACTGCACATGGGCTCAGTCTCACATGCCTGTGAGCACAGAGAAAAGGCCCAGCCAACACATGCTAGGAAGGGGTCTATTGATCTGTGGAAAATCAGCTGGTGGTTGCACTGAAGTGACTGTACAGCCCCCACTGCTGAGATCCACAGTGCTCCCTGAATGCATAATTGCAGCCATGCTGCCTTGGCAGCCTGCCCGCAGACCAGGATCGATGTCTTCCTGCGTTCCTACCAACTCCAACACGTAACCCTGCTTCCTCACTCTCTCCATTTCAGAGAGACAAACATAGGGCTTATTACCAAAGTTGTTGGACTGGGGTCTCATCAGGGGGTAAGCACTACCCCTCATCCTGCAAATGGGCACTACTGCTCTCCCCACTACCCTGCCAAGCTGCCCTCACCTGGGTCACCACAGGCAAGTGAAGCATGGAGAGCAGAGGCCTCCAAGCCACTCAGTGGCACAGCGAGGTCTGTCCCATCACAGCCAGAAGGAAACTGCATCCACATCTGGGCATGTGTAACAACAGCTGGCTGTGAGGCAGGCTGTGTGCACAGCTGCTCAGCACCAAACCCCCTCCAGTGGGAGCCATGCGCAACACAGCGCTTTGGGGGGCAGAATTCAAAAGCTCCAGAGAGGGGGGGACAGCTGGGAGAGAGGTCAAGGTTATCCCAGCAGTAACTGATACACTGACCTCAAGAGTGCTAATTTGAGACACAATGGGGGAGGGTGACATAGTGGTCACCTGCTAAGTTAAAAGACAAGCATGTAGTTTTGCTGAGAGGAACAAAAGAAGGGACAGAGACTAGAGATATGGCAAAGAGAGAGCTGGGCTAAGGGCCTGGATGATACTTTGAAGCTAAGAATTGATGCTACTAATGTGAAAGGAGATGAGAGCAAGATGAGCTGAGCTGCCCGCACCCTCATCCCTCCCCACAAGGGGCAGTGAGTTGGCACCAGCTTTTCCTGCTCAGAAGGCCTAGAAAACCCTGTATGCTGCCTTACACATTTCTCCTCAGAGTAATAAGTGTCATCGGGTCAGACTACTGCTCTTATGAGGCAGTATGGCCTTTCCATGTGGCCAGGAGAGGAAGGAAAAAGGATGCAGCAGAGGAAGAGAGAAGTCTGTCCTCCTGACAGCTACCAACACGCACCCAGCAGACTATCAAGTTCAAGGTTATTGTGCTTTTTATAACAGCTCCTGGCTGAACTGTGAAATGAAGCTCCCATGAAAGAAGAGCTGGCAGAAGCTCTGTGCTGCCTTCTCAGTGGGAGTGGGAACAGGAACCTCCCCCCACCTCTGAGACTGAAGGATGAGAGGCCAGCAGCCCTGTGGAGAAAGCTGGAGAAAGCAAAATGCAGTCAAAGCCCATGAGCTCTTCTTCCCCACCTCAGCAGGATTACTACTCACATCAGCAAATTTGTGGTTCCTGAAGTGAGACTTGTTACACTTGAGCAGCTGTACTGCAAGGTTACAGTCCTGTCGATAGCGTTCCTGCAAGAGAGGACACAGGTGTGCAACACTGTCAGACTCGCCCAAACTCTTACCCAAAAAGGCACCAACTGACCAGATACTGTTTGAACAGAAGCCAGAAGAGGCATCTGATGAATCGTTCAGGAGGGCACTGCCATTCCCTCCTCCCCATACTTTTATGTATTTTCTTACAACTCAGCCAAGGTGGCCCTTTCAACTCCAGTTCTCGTTCCCAGCATATTCTCTGTCAGTGTATCAAGCCCCTCTCCCTCTGGGGATTTTAACCATCCCCAAAAATCCCACCTTTTCTCTCCCATCCCACGGCTCAACTATATCTAATGATGCAGACAGATTGGAAGGAGTTGAGAGCAGTTAAACAAGCACTGGATCCAGGAACTTCTCTATTAATGGTGTAGAAAAGGCATCAGCTCCCTCCCAGCTCTGGAGTGAATGATCGCTCTTTAGGTACAGCCCAGACTCAAGTCAAACCCTAAGCTTAAAAGAGCAAATACATTAAACGTGAAGATCTGTTCTTCCCTGTTCAGTCCCTCAGACTCTCTTCTGTTTGTCTGTCCCTGCTATCCTGTACAGCTCCTACACTTCCATACACACTACAGTCATTCACGTGCTCCTTTACACTAATGACTTTGAACAAAAGGAAAAGCCCACACCTCACACACTTTCACAGCCATTTGCAGCATGACACTTACATTGAGTTCCTCCAGCTTATTGATGGTGGTTTTGGCATCAAGCAATTTATTAGTGAGCTCTACAATCTCCCAGTCCAGCGTCTTGCGGTCCATTTCTGCCTTTTTAATCTGGGATGCAAGAATACCAGGTTGAAAACTTCCTAGCACAAAACCTGGCTTTACCACCCACCTCAGCCCAAGCATAGCACAATGACATGTTCAGCTGGGATACAAAAAACTTCCAGACAGACAGACAAGGGAGACAACTCTCTTCAAAGGAAGGTGATTCCAAAAGCCAAATGGGACCAGCTGCTCTGCTAGCTACAGAGACAATAGGTTGAATCTGAATCTCCTTAATGCAGTATCTCTTCTTGCAGCACCAGCATGTTTCCTCTCTATCCCTGGTTCCCATGGTGCCTCACAAAAAGCTAGTGGTTTTGAGTGATCAATCCCAATCTGCCACTGAAAGCAGACCTCTGAGATTGTGATACCTAACCCTCCTTCCTGGGGAAACCGAAACAAGAATACTGTCTGAAAAGATCCAACAGTCAATACTGAATGGACAGAAGGGGGGAGGCACCATTTCGCAAGAGTTTAAGCCTTGCTCTAGTAAGTAAAAGGACCTGTCCCTTCATTTAAGTTCAGCTAATGTCCTCCATAAAGCAGGGAACCTTGCCTCTTCAGACTTCCTAACAGTTCAGATACAGAGCTACCAGAGATTCAGATGTAACAGCAAAGAGGGACCACAGCTCAGAATAACCAAGCTGTCGCTGTGTCAAGAAGTTCTTCCAAACTGCCCAAGGGTGTTGTGAGGCTGTGACCAGCAGGGCCAGCTGTGCATCACAGGTACAGCACAGCAACAGGCAAGCGGACAGGGGTGCCAGTGCTTCACCAGTATGCAGTCTCTTCAGGCACCAGCACAACAAATAATTGGTAGTGAATATTAACCCAAGAAATTCAAGTTCTGGAACCAAAGAAATCTCATCCTGGGCTACTCAGAGGCAATCAGCACCTCAGCTATTTGACTTGCCTGCTCACAGCTCAGAAGGGGAAGGAGAGGGAGCAAACAAGGCTCACAGCCATTCACACCTTATGCAGTGCTGCAGCTTACGGGCACCACTTCCCAACATGTCATGCTCCAGCTGGCTCAGAGTCAAACACTCTAAGATGGAGCCCTGCAAGTTAGGACCTGCTGCATCTGTGGGCAGCTGCTGGATACCAGGTGAGCCCTTGGCTGGACGAGGGCTGGGGCCCCTCCATCTGAGATGGGGTATGTGGGATTGACAATGAGACCAACAGGCTGAGACACGTTAAGAGGAAAAAGGAAAAACACACAAACGAAAAGACGCAACTGCAAAAATCCAGCTTTGGCTGAGAGAGGCCTGAGAGGTGAGTGCGCCCAGAGTGTGCCAGCGGCAGCGTGGGGAGGAGAAAGAGAAAGAGAGGGGGAGGGAGAGAAAAGAAACAGCCATGAGTGTTATGAATGCACACAACACACACACACGCACATTGGCTCTGCTCTGACTGCCCCCATCCTCCCAGGATGACCACCCCTGACACATCCCTGGCACTTTGAGAGGGACTGAAGCAACATGACGGAATACCATGCAATTATGTTGTGAGGAACCAAAGCTTTCGTGCATGACCAAGTACAGGCTCAGTAAATCAAGAAAACCACTCATGACACCAGCCAGAATGGGGAGTAGATGATCATGGCCAGAATCTCACCCCTCACCCACTGCCACATCTGCTGGGTAAAGACAGGGCCCCTTCCCCCATCTGCTCCTAACACACACTGGTCTCTTCCACCTCATTGCTCTAGTGACTTAACAGGGCACTCACCAGGGCATGCAGCTTCTCCTCCAGGTCTTGGTTGGTTCTCTGGGAAGCAGTGTAGCTGTTCTGCAACCTATAGAAACAAGTTTGTATGCTTGGGAATGGATTTCAGGCACCTACTTAAGTTGGCTTCATAGGTGCCAAGAAAACCACCAACTCCAGAACTCAGAAAGACTGCTACTAAGACAACCAGGCATACTAAGTATGCCTCACCTCTGACACATGATGGCTTTCAGACCCCAAGTTACTGGAGGCAAGATGAGGCTGCCAGGGTGAAAGGATCCTGCAGGAGGGGATGTAGATGACTTTGGAGGACACCTCTGAGCTATGTCACATCTAAGCTCATGACCAGTGACAAGCACTGATTTTTAACTGAGGTACTTTTGAGGTAAAGCAATGATGTATTTTCTTGCAGCCATCAGTGGCTTTTTTTGCACGCATGCTTCATACAACAGATGAAGAATTCCCTGTCATCAGCCTTTCATGCTGGCAGCATTCCTACACTGTACCTGGGAAGAAATAATGGCTGCAGAGCCTTTATCTCCCCTAGAGTCTGGAGGTGCACCTTTTCAAGGATGCAGCACACCTTTGATTTGCACAACAGGGCACAACCTGCTCACGCCAGCTGAGGGAGTCTTTGGTGCGAGGGATCTTTCTAACTCTACCCCTCTCATTTTCTTTGTCATACCTACGGAATTTGTCCTTGAACTTCTCCAGCTCCTCACGGTTCTGGCCCAGTTCCATCTCCAGGTAGTCCTGACCTGACTCCAGTTCCCTCTCCATTGCCTCCATTTTGTTAGTCACGTATGTCAGCCGTCGACGAAGCTCCTCATTCTCATGCTGCAGTAGCCTGGGGCAAGAACCAGGAGCAAAGTACCACTGAGTGCACAGGAAGTATTCCACACCAGCACCCCCATCCCGCTCCCCTGCACCAGGGCCCAAGAGCCCTCACAGGGGCCCCAGGAAGTCAGGAACTGAACGCTCAGGAGACTCCAATGCATGATGCAAGAGGTACATCTCTGTCAGGACAGACAAACACTTGGAGCAGGGGCAAAGAAGTACATGCCAGCTGGCCAGCCACAGCACCCAGCTCCCTCTCGGGTTACAGTGCTTGCATAAAGACAGATGAGCTGCAGCTCCAGTGTCCCTCACTGACGAATGAAAAGCAATCAATAATTTATCCCAGTCCAGGTTGGATGAATAGAAGGGAAAAATCCTCTCTCCATCTCTGTTAAAGACTTCATTTACTTTCTTTCACACCCACCAACTCCTCTGCCTGCACCTGCACTGGGGATCCGTGTTCCCTCCTCCTCCAGCAGGAGGGACATGCAAGGCACAGGTTGGCAAGGCACAGACCAAAGCTCTGCCCACATGGCCCCAGGAAGATTGAAGATCTGAGAGGAGCCTGCAGAGCCAGTCAGCTTCACTGCGCAGGTGGCACAAGCAGGATGTGAGGAATCAGCACCCACACAGTTAAAGTATGACAGGCATAAAGAGGGAGCAGGACACTTACTTCATCCTTTCTGCATCCGTCAAGGGTTCCTGCACAGGGAAGAAAACAGCTGTGAGATTCTTTTACAAGAGGAGTCAGTCTCTCACACTGTCCTAAAAGGCAGTCTTGGTTGCTAGACCCTAGCTGTGACTCTTCCTCCCCTGCTCTGACAGTTCATACTAGGCAAGCTTGGAACTACAAGGATTTGTACACACTGCTCAGCTGTCTGATACCAAAACACACTGTGTGTTCTGGTTCAGGGTAGAAGACTAGAAACCACCACACAAGCTAGGTAACTTTACTCTCCCATGGTGCAATCTCAGCATCTCTTTGGTAACATCACCACCTTAGCAGGTCTTTCAGCTTCCTCCACATCCACAAGAGCTGTTCCTGGGCAGCAGGAATCTCACAGGCCAGCATACAAAGGATTCACTAGTCACCACAGCAATCACTTGTGGGGCCCTGAAGCCCCAAAAAAATCACAAATGAGAATCATTTGGGAGCTGAAAAATGTGGCTACCAATTATATGACCCAGATTGTGCTGCAAAAAAAGGTTTCTTTCTGCAGACCTGAAACCAGCCACTGTAACTATACTAGGATAGCAGAAGAAACACTAAAGGTCAGGAAAGCCTGTAAAAGAAAATGTTATGGGCAAGATCCCCAGAGATAGCTGGAGCAGGGCCTGCAGAACAAGGAGACAGAGAGCAGTGACAAGAGAACACAGCTCAGCTATTCTGAACTCTGTGCTAACCCATGAGATGGCTGCTGCCTGCCAGGATAGCTGGGAGATATTTAATTCGCAGTAGAAACAACTTTTTTTTGTGAAAGCCAAGACTCTGACTACTCTAACAAAGTCCAAGCTGCCCATGGATTATTTTTGGTGCTTGATGCCAGGAGCACTTCACAAACCCAAGTGCAGCCACACTTCAGATAGTCTATTAAGTGTCACAGTCAGCTCTGGGCTGAAATACCATGTCAGACAGCCAAGCTGCTAACAATTCCATAAATTACACCATCCCAGTTCTGGCCCTAAGAAATCATGGGGCTGCTTTCTTCATTAATTCACACTCTAAAGGAATGGTCTTTAACACCTGCATACACCCTCCTGTTCCTAAGGGCAAAGCATCAATCCATTATTTTCTTACCTCCTGACTCCACATGGCAATCAGTTAATTCACACAGAATTATCTAGCAACTGCCTCCCCTGCCCCCAAAAATACACAAACAGCAGATGATAGTGACCAAGCAAAGGGGATAATGTGATTCTTATTAATACAAGGTAATGGCATTGCCTCAAAGCAGGCTAGAGAAAAGAGGAGAATGCTTAAAGGACCTAAAACAGCCATCATACAAAGATCAAGTACCCTGAGGCAGCCAGGCACAGGGCACACACAAAGCACTAGGAACATCCCAGCACCTCCTGACAATGGAGCTGCCTGCCCCCTGCACACACCTAGCACTCAGCAGCCTGAAGGACCTTCAACCAGCAAACACCTGGGAAGTTTGCAGTGGGGAGAAATCACCAGTTTCCACCTTCCTTAACTCCTGGGGCCAAAGGGAAGCTAGCTACTCCCAGGAAGACATACCCAACCTCAAGCACAGCCATGAGTGGCACCCACAAGAGAGCAACCTCTGGTGATTAAGCACCCACAACATGAGGTCTGGGGGCCTGTTCTCAGTCTCTGCCCTGGCATTACAGACTAGATGAGATCCAGGTAGGGGTTTGGCCTTTGTGAGAGCCCTGCCTGCAAGTCGGTGACCCTGGCACCTACCTTGTTTAGTGCCAGGTTGAAGGAAGGGGAGGATCTAGATGGGGTAGGCCCCTCCTCCCGACTCCAGCATGTGGGAGTGGAGCAGGATCCTTTCTCTGGGTAGTTCGGCTCCACTGTACGCTTCTGCCCAAGCTTAGCACACTGGTGCGGCTGTAATAGCTGTGAACAGGGACTGCTTTCATCCCTTCTGCCCTCTGCACTGCTTTTCCATGAAGACAGTGAATGCTGCTGCCCAGAGGATGTCCCTGCCAGCCCCAGGTCTGCCAGCTGCTGCATCTCATACTGACATAGATCTACTACCCTTTTCTCCAAGGAAAGGAGTTTTCCCTTACTGTCCTTCCTCCCAAGGACAGGTTTCTTTCTTAGTCTGGAAGCTCTTTCAGCTTCCTCAGCATACTTTCTCTGGCCCGAAGCCATTCCCAGCCCCTCACTTTTCTTTTCTGCTTTTCTTCTGCTTGGGCAGGGGGATCGTTCAGTTGCATGCTTGGTTTTGACCCCTTTTAGGCGACCTTCCCCTTGGCCTTCTGGCACGGAGCCTCTGGGGAAAAGGGGAGAGTTCTGGTCTTGTTCTGCTCCCCTGGTCTCTCCCAGTGAGCATAAGCGGTTGGGACTCAGCACCCGCTGGGTAATCTCATCCAGGAATTTGGAGAACTGCAGTTTTTCCTCTGTGATCTTCTCCCTGCGCTTGACAGAGTCAGCAGCCCTGCTGCTGCTTTGCTCCAGGGAGCGCTTCTCCCTAGGGCTGAGGCAGAGCTGAGGATCACTGTATTTGCGTGAGCCACGACCATGGCAAAGTGTCTCTACTGAGCGGGATTTGCATAAGCTCTCAGGGCATGAGCCAGTCATGTTGGTCTGCTTCAGGATCCCTTTGAGAGGCAGGTGTGTAGAGGAGACACGAAACTTCCTCGGTGTCAGGACTTCAGGAGGCTCTTTAAATATAAGTGAGCGTTCCAGGCTTCTGCTCTTGAAAGAGCAAGTGGGATGGTGTCTTTCATCTCCAGACACCAGAACTGTCTCCATGCTACGGCTCACAAATTTGCTGCGGTGCCCACGACTGCGGTTCGGGCACCGCTTCCCACTTCGCTGCCCCATCTTCCCACCACGCTGAAGCGCTGGAGAGACAGTCTGGCTCTTGACGTTCAACTCTGCTCTGCACCCTGCCACTTCCTTCTCACTGCTGGACTCCAGGGACCACGATGAGGAGAAGTTCAGGTTGCAAACCTCAAACCCCTCTGCCTGCTCGAGCTGGCCTGCCTCGGTGTAACTAAACCCTATTTGCTGGTGCAATGGTGTTAAGCCCTTTGTCACCCGGCAAGTTGTTACCTGACTCTGCTCAGCCAAGATCACTCCATCCTGGTCGTCACGAATGATGGGCACCTCATGTCGGATTTCGCGGTGCTGCGGGGGCGCCTTGCGGTAAGGCTTCTTTGACGGGGCTGTGCTCGACATCCTCCCACCTGCGTGGCTCCGAAAGCGGGTTACCTACCAACAGCAGAAAGTGCACACAAGAGAGAGTCACGGCTGCTCCATCCAACCCTAGAAGTGACCCAGCAGGAATCTGGCTCCCCTGGAGTCCCAGAGCAGGTCCCCATGCAGAGTGCTAATAGAGCAGGTAAAGGATGTAGCCACAAGCCTTGAGCAGCAGCTGCAGGAGAAGGAGCAAAGGAAGAGGCAGCTGTGTCCTTCTCCCAGCTAGTGAGAGCAGAGGGCTGGCACATCCTCTCCCCCCTCTACACACGCTCTCTCACGTAGCTGTGTGTCCAGATTATATATAGCAAATGAGAACAGACCTCACAGCAGCATATTGATTAGGCTCTTTAGGAAAGGCCTTTTTCAATATGGAAACTGCAAGCCTTACAGGCAGCACTGACAGCTGGAGCCGGAGTTATTGATCATGTCCTGTCACTGCCAGCAGGGACTATGTGGGAGGAGACTTTAGCCATTAAAGAGCCCAGAAATTTTGGCTTACACTGGGACCAGTGCAGCAGACCACAGGAGATTTGCTAGAAGGAGAACTGATTACTCCGGCAGAAAAGACAAAGACAATCCCCAAGTCACAGGTGGCATCAAATTAGGGAAGAACGGTTTTGACCCCTTGGAACTTAAGGCCAGATTTTGCAACACAGAATCACAGAATGGTTTGGATTGGAAGGGACCCTAAAGATCATCTCATTCCAACCCCCATGCCATGGACAGGGCCACCTTCCACTAGACCAGGTTGCTCAGAGCCCCATCCAGTCTGGCCTCAAACCTCCAGGGATGAGGAGTTCACAGCCTCTCCAGGCAACCTGTTACAGTGCCTCACCACCCCTAGAGGGAATAAGTGCACAATATGTAGACATGCAGCTGTACCACTAGTGGAAAGATTAGTTCCTTCACCCTAGCTCTGTTGGGATTCTTCCTGCTGCAGAAACAGTACAAGAGCAAAAAATAGGGTAGAAGAAAAGCAGCTGTCTTGTATACAAGGAAGAAATAACTTTCTTTCCATCTTCTAGGTCTGCAGTTGAGGGCAGGAAGACTTCCCCACAAGCAGCCAAAATGTCAACCACTCTGCTGTACACAAGACAAGAAATCTCAGAGCTATCAAGCAGGCGCTGCAGAGCCCAATACCAGACTTTTCTCAGTGACAACATATGCATCATTCATAATTGTCCTATATTTGGAGTAAGTGCCCAATTCTCATTCCCCTTGCAAGACCCTTACACTCAGTAAGCCTAGCATCTCTGCAATCCTCAGCACCTGACCTGCAGCCCTTCATGCAGCTCTTCAAAGAGCAGAACTTGTGTCCACTCAGATCATGCTCTCTCCCCACTTCCATAAGCAGGGCCACCCAACTCCCTTTTACATACCTACAGCTGATGGCTACCAAGGGGCCCGTGACCCAGCAGACTTCATTTGCTTTGTGTGTTGGACAGTGGAGTTTTACATGGTAAGAGTCTAACAGAGCCTTGAGAATTCTCTCCAATTCTTATCTAGCTGCCTCTTTTGACACCCAGACTGAGTCCCCTGAGAGGAAGGCAAGTGGGAGGTGTCTGCACCAAGCACAGAGCAGTCCCAAGCCATAACAGGCTTTACACTTCACAAGTACATTTGCAAACCATCCTTCACTCTGCTATAAACATGAGCTCACAAGAGTTTCTCACACCTTTCCACAAACACAGCTTCCTAGGACTAACCTGTAAATCTCTCCCACCAGAATGCTGGGAACTTCCCCTTCCCAGTCATTCCCTCAAAGGCCCTTCTACTAAAAAGACTCAAGTAGATGCAGAGATCTCTAACATCTTAGAAAAATTACATCCATAATACTGAATGCACATTTCACTGTATCCCTAAGCAAAACAGATAGGTCTGATTTGCTGGGAAGACATTTCTCTTTTTGAAAAAGAAAAGCCAGAAGAAGGTTTGTAAATGGCCCGCTATCAAACAGGTGGTCTAGGGGACTCTTCTCTCAATTTCTGCCAGGTTAAGGACAGGAGATGTGCATGAAGATATGCCCAGCTGAAATCACAATCATTTCTCTAGTTCATAAGGACATGAGCACTTACCAGCCTGGACTCAAATTCAAAGCTTCATGAAGCCAGGACACTCACTCAGATGACCTGAAGAAGAGAAACAAATAGCTTAGCATCCACCAAAACAGCCAGCTTGAAATGTCACCCCACAAATATGTAAGGCATAGGGAATATTTATAGTCAAGGACAACTGGGATGGCCACCTCATTCCAGGGACCTGCCTCAGCCCACATCAAATCTTCTGAAAGTAAAGAAAATGAACTTACAAATACCTGGCCACATGGCCCAGCAAGAGCCAGAAAGGCACATGGCAAGGAAATGTTCAAGGCACTCAGGCAACTGGAATCATATGAACTCAAAATTCATGAAGCAATGGCTTCAAAGCAACATTGGTTCCAGAAAGGACTAAACAAACCTCCCAACTCATCTTCTCGGCCACTGCAGAGGGATGCTAACTGTGAAGCCTTTGGTACAGAAGTTTGGTGACGCTAACAATTATCTCACACATCCTTTTTAGTCAGTGTTTTTCACCCACAAATGAGCTGGCAATTATCAGGCTTTTGTTTGAGCCAAAACATTTTTGCCTACAGCTGTGATAACCCACACCTCCACAAGGGAGAGGAAGGCAAGCTACTCTCTGATTGCCATCAAGCAGCATATCATACTCTACCTTGCTGTTAACAGGCTTCTGTAAAATATCCAGCCAACCATGGACACAAAACAGGTTCAGAAACAACATTCCTCTCTGGTCAAAGCCTGGGGTATTTAACTGGTTTTGTCTGGGATAGAGTTAATTTTCTTCCTAGTAGCTAGTAAATGCTGTACTTTGGATTTCAGATGAGAATAATGTTGATAACACACTGATGTTTTAGATGTTGCTAAGCAGTGTTTACATTAAGGCAAAGTTTCTTCAGCTTCTCACCCTATCAGTGAGTAGGCTGAGGGGCACAAGAAGCTGAGAGGTGACATGGCCAGGACAGCTGACCCCCACTGTCCTAAGGGACGTCCCATAGCATATGGTATCATGGTCAGGATACAAACTAGGGGGAAAGGTGGCCACAGGCCACCATTCAGGAATTGGCTGGGCATTGGTCAGCAGGTGGTGAGCAATTGCACTGTGCATCCCTTGTTTTGTATATTCTACTTATTTCATTATGATCCCTTCCTTTTCTGTCCCATTTAACTGTCAGTATCTCAGCCAACAAAATTTTACTTCTTTCCAAAAATCCCTCCCCATCCCACGGAGGGGTAAGAAGTGAGCCAACAGCTGTGTGATCCTGAGTTGCCAGTGGAAATCAAACCACAACAGGTACCCATCACTACAAGAAGACAATTGGGTTAATCTGGGTTAGTCAGCTCTAAGAGAGTAGCTTTGTAGCCATCACTCTGCCACTGGCATGAGAGTAAAGCCTTCAGTAAAGCCTTCCTTTCCCTGAAACACTATTGCTGCTGTGTTACTTTTTCCATGTCAGTGGCATGAAGCCCTGGGAGGTGGGACAGGAGGCAGGGTGTGGAGCAGCTATACACACGCAGGGAGAGTCAGACTGAAGGTGAAAGGAACAAGCAGGCAACCAGGACCATGCAAAATCAAGTTCTGCCAAAACAAATTGAAGAGCTGTCCCAGTGCTGGCCCTGCCCCAACAAGCTGTCTGGCTACTTTCCTTGCTACAATGCTGGAGTCGGGTCTCAACTAGCACACGGAAAAACAGCTTCACAACAGTGGAACTGCTCTGTGGGGCACACTGTAAAGTATGACAGGAGAAAGAAAGGGAGAACGTGCACCTCCAGGAAGGATCAGACCAGCATAGTTTGAATCTGCTTTCCATCAACTCCCAGCAGAAGCTGGTTCAGCATCATTGCACAACCACCAGCCACATGGCAGACAGACAGAGGTTTCCAGGAACAGCTGCACCCATGGGTCCACATATGTTTTCACTGCAGCTGTGCTCAGAACGAACATGCCAGAGGCCTCTCTGTCTCTCAGCACACTGTTCCTCAGGCTCAAACAGAACTCTCCTGCTTCCTACCCTAGAGGCAGCAACTATGCTACGTGCCATCTTATCCCCACTTACCTGGAAAAGATACCAGGATTTGAAATCTACCCCCATGATCTGAGAATTTCCATAGACAGTTAAAAACTCACAGGGCTGCCAGGCAACTTTCCCTCAAACAAGGACTTACAGATCCAAAGTGACGACGTGTCCAAACATTTCTGGTCGTTTGTCTCCGAATCAGCTTTCTCCTGTCAGTATACAGCAGCATCTGGCCAACAGCTCCTGAAACATGAGAAAGGAAACTTGGTGTCAGTCACCTATCAGCACAAAACATGGAAACAGCCAGGCATGCTCAGAGCAACTCATAGCCAGGTGGCAGGGCAGAAGTCAACAGCAAACTGCTGTACCATCAGACTGCTATCTAATGCTAGGTGAAATGCCTTCACTGTAAAAGCTCCATGTCTTCACTGTATCCCAGTAAGCACAGGTCTTTTAGCCATCTCTCCACCGAGCAGGATGCCTGTGCAGACCAGTAACTGACCTCGGAAAGGCAGCTGTTTTTTCTACATAGCTCCGGGGGTCCCTGCTTCCCCACCTGCATTCCTGTCCACCATCAAGAATCCAGTTGCTGTCATTCTGCTCCAACCACTCTTCCACACCAACCTAATTTTGTTTTGCAGACATCCCTGCAGTGAACAGCACAGCAAAGGCCTCCACATCTACAACACCTGAGCATCTCTTGCTACCACAGAATGAGAATCCCAAGGTAGTTCAATTCACCACACCTCTGTTCAGAGAGGAGCAGATACTCTGCAGAAGAGATGGACCCTGTGCTCCAAAGCAGAAATGGATATAGGTACTATCCAGAAATAGAAGAAGGCACTAAGTCTGCTCATCACACTATTCACAAGCCTCTCTCTGAAGGAGCTTGCTGTCAAGTCCACATTAAGACTATCCTGTAGAAGCTCAGTTTTAGCCTGGAGCTACAGCAGGAGGCAGCTCGTCAGCTATTTTAATTAGCACTGTAATACAAGAGGAAACTTAAACTCCTAGTTGTTTTTTTTATTCATCCTTTCCACCTCTCATCAATAATGCTCCTTAACATTTACAGTCCTCTTTCTACCAGTCTATCAGCTGCAGTAGGTCCAATTCTTTTGTCTTCTAGCTATTACCCACTGTTGCTCCAGTAGGATTTCTAAGGTCACTGACAATAACAGCTTCACTGGATTGGCTTACTAAGGGCCACGAGGCTCACACTGACAAAACTCACACAAACTCTTTCTTCACAGGGACACCATGTCCTGGTTACACTTGGGACAGAGTCACTTTTCTTTCTGGTAGCTGGTACAGTGATGTGGTTGGGATTTGGTATGAGAATGATGTTGGTAACACACTGATGATTTAGCTGTTCCTATGCAGTGCTTACTCTAACTCGAGGAATTTTCAGTTTCTTGTGCCAGTGACAAGGTGCATGAGAAGCTGGGAGTAAGATAGTCAGGACACCTGACCAAGCTCAGAGGGAGCACAGTCAGGACAGCTGACTCAAACCAAGCAAAGGAATATTCCATACCTAATGGCATCATGCTCAGTACATAAACTGAGGGGAGTTGCTGGGAAGGGCCAACTGCTGCTTAGGAAGAGGCAGGGCATTGGTCAGCAGGTGGTGACCAATTGCATTGCAGCAGGTGGTGACCAATTGCATCCCTTGTTTTTCTTGGTTTTTTTTCCTCTTCCCCTTTCTCCATTACAATAGCTATTATATTTAACTTTATTTTGAATTATTAAACAGCTCTAATACCAAAACACAAGTTTTACTTTTTTCCAGTTCTCCTCCCTATTCCCCTGGGAGCAGAGGGGAGAGTGACCAAGTACCTGCATGGTACTTGGTTGCCTGTTGGGATTAACCACAACACAGTGACAGAGTGCAGCTGCACAGGCAGCACACAAGCTTGACTCTAGCTGAGAGTCTCTCTCACCAGAGAGCATCCCTCAGTGTAAAATCCACTTGCAGGGTAGCTCTGTTCTCTGTGTGATCTGAGAAAGGCAAAACCTTTACTACACACCACAAACAGATGTCATCTCACACGGAATTGCTTAAGACAGTTCTGTGGGCCCTGTACAGAACAAACAGCCACTTGGCATGCATACAAAACCACACCACCACCCATGAGCATTGCTTTGTCTCCAGTAACAAGAAAGAGGTCCCTAGCAGAGAAAGGAAGATTCAAACAGGAATGCTTTGGACAAAAAGGGAAAAAACAAGAGAAATAAAAAAGGCAACATTTGTAGGCACCTAGTGTCTTCCTCATATTTGGCAAGTCCCTTGAGGCCCGAGATAGCCTAAGATTGGTTCTAAGATGCACACAACTTCTGCCTGCTTGTAGTTGCAGCAGCTGAACACTCCCTGCAAAGAGGCAGAGGACTTGCAGGCTTTTCTTCATCATCACCTTTTATTGTGTTGCCTTTTCAGACCTTATAAAACAGCCTTCTTACCAGCGCTGAGGGTCAGCAGTGTCCCTTCCTCAAGAGAAATACAGTGATTATGATGCAGATACAGTTTCTTTTTTGAGGTACTGTATCACCTTTCCAGCTTTTCCTCTTAACAGCAGCGTTTCTTTAGTGCTGCTTTTTATTCAAAAAGATAAACTTGTATTAATGAAAAATTAATAATGATTGTGTTATTCCATAACACAATCACAGTCACATTTGTTTCTAATGCAACACTACAGAGAGATTTTTTTTTGTGGCTATCAGAATCAGCACACTCCAAAAAATTGCAGGTACAACACCCACAAGTAACAAAACCAAATGTCCTGTGACATATATCTGATCACCACAGTTAACCTGGGATATTGCTCTCTGTGGGCCAACCTATGTTCTGCATGCATATCCAATACAGGATATTGGCACATCCTGCTTTAGGAGGTATCAATATTTCCTGACTCGCTTCATGAAAACCAAACACAAAGAGAATTTTGTCTAGTTGCCTTCTTGTGCTTATGGATAGAGGAAACCTTGGATTTCAGAAGTCTCAAGCCAAACTACCTGAGAAGCTGCTGCAGAAAGCCTGACCAAGACAACTAACCAGGGAGATGGACAATGCAATAACTGCACCAAGGGATGTCTGTGCAGGACAGGAAAACAAGCTGTGTGAAATTAGAAACAGCACCTGTAGACTGCTGGTGCCAAGCACAATAGAAAAGGACTGCAAGGTTATTAAAGGGCCCTTTAACATTTAATGAGAGAGATCTTTTCATTCAGAGAATGCATCTCAAAAGAATGCTCAGATCCATTCTACTGCTGCCTGTGTTGAAGCTCATTTTAAAATAAAAGGATGACAGCTCCAAGTGGAGACTCACATCTCAGTCTGCCTGTATGTTGATGCTCAGGATTCAGAGCTGAGTAATAGCATTATAGTGACTCTTGGATTAAAATAGAATTTCAGGAGGATTATTGCTCATTCCTGCTTTTCCATACCAATTAACCTTGACTGTTAGGCAGAAACCTCTGTTCTCTGCATGGGAACAATTCCAAGAACTATCAAGAAAAAGGGATCAGGCTAGCTGTTGGACAACAGTCCATGTAACAAGCCCTACTTAACACCTGACACATTTCCAAAGAAAATGAAATCCCTGGACTCCAGTCATACATAGTTCCTGTTGAATGGAAATACCACAGGACATATCATGTATCAGTCACATCCACTGCACCATGCAGAATTCTATTAAAAATTATCAGAATCACACTTTTCTTACAGTCCTGCTCTCTCCTTCCACAATACAAAGATTTCAGTTCCCATAATTCAGTTGCACTCCACACCCTTAAATGTGTATTTTATTATCTATTCTCTGCTGTGTTAAGAGTAGCTTAGCTTCCCTAATTCTTTTATAGAAGCCAGGACTGGTCAACATTGACCAAGAAATGCTAGCATCACTAACATGTAACTGGAATAGAATGCAACAGCTGATTAACATCTGAACAGGAACAGGACAGGAAGCAAAGGACCAGAATTCAATCCCCAGAAGGAATGTTAATGGAGAATAAAAATACCCAGGGGAGATTTTGACCAGGAAATGAGCACCAGCTTTTTAATACATATAAATACCACCATTAATGGCTACACCTGAAATTGCACAAGAACCAGCTCAGCAAAAGGTCATTTACCAAGCTACCTTTAGCACAGACAGCTACATCAAGGGCTAATGACAGCTTCTCATTCAGAACTGCTGACACACCAGAAGTGTGTTTAGTTTGTTCAGTGATCCTTTCAACTCTCACAAGGTAGTTTAGGCTACAAACATTCAGAGTCTCTTCATCTTAGCACCCTGGGTTTCATGTCCTTCCTCACTCTGTCTTCTTACCTGTTCTTTTAAGATCTCCCATGAGAAGACTTATGGAGTACATTGCTCAGAAATTTAAAGAAATACCAGAACATTAGATAAAAACTCACAGAGATTAGGAGAACTCTCAAAAATTTCTGGAAGTGTCTGGACCCAGCTAGAAAAAGCAAATCTTGATACTCTAACAACATGTATCTAGATAAAGCTGATACTTCACATGAGGGAAATTTGGGAGTCATGGCCTTAAACTTTCTCTAACACGAGCAAGGGAATGGCTACCACAAGCAAACATTTGAAGAGAAATGGAAGAGGGAGATTTCTGTAGAAAATCATCATGCAGGAATTCCTTTCCCAGACCTCTGTCATATCCTGTGCTGTGTAGGAGGGGAAGAAGAGGGGGGGAAAATCATACATTACCTTCCCAGAGCATAAAATCAAAAGGCATTTAATTAAGACAAGGCAGAAGCAGCTTAAATTTTTCAACTACTGAAAGGCAGATTCTCAGCCCCTGTAAGTATTCCCTGAGTCTCACACAACCCCCAGCAATTAATATCAGCAGCCCTCTTGTTTCAAGCTTTGGTTCAGAAGTTCTGGGCAAATGGCAATCTCCATCTCTTCAGTGCCAGGAACTGAATGTCACTGAGCTGCCCCTCTAGCACAGATTTAATAATGCCAGAGAATGCTCCATTGCTGGACCATTCAATGATACACTTGCCACAATCCACTCTCCAAAACATGCCCTCTGTCTGAGACTCCCAGTGATGCACAGATGGCTGACACACTATGCAGTATCTACATAGTGGGACAATGGAGCAGAGCACATTATTTGCATTATTTACAGAGGACAGATGGAGAAGTTGCTACAGTGACCTAGCCTACAGAGCATCTGCAATGCTGAGGAGGCGCTAAGTCCAGCTCTAATGCTTGCAGGTGCTGACAAAAACAAATTCAAAAAATGAAACGGCTGTTTACAGCAGTCAGCTTTATTCTGAAATGCTATCACTACAACCACGCTTGCAGAGTAATTCACATGCCAGTTTTGTTCCCATAAAGCCTTACCAGCAAGCAGAACACAAGATGTATTGACTAGATTTATCCTTTTCAACCAGAAAGAGAACTGACATCTGCAGTACTTACTTATTCCTTGGCCATAAGTTCTGTATGTGTGTAAGTCACCACATATAGCAGGTGGCACATACTGTTGGGAGACAGACCAGGAAGGAAACAGCATCAAAATTGGGTGACGTTTATTTCAAGCTAAGGATGAAGAAAAGTAGCAAAATTCAGCTCAAACCTGCTCAGCCATCTGATTTTTTTCAAACATTAAACATTTGTGCCAGGTTTTAAGATGTTGCTTTTGCTGACTGAACAGACAGGACACTAACCACATTGCAGGCACTTTTATTGGTAGGCAGAGGACAAAACTTAACATTACAGGGGTCTCACATCTGCTCCAGACAGGAAAAGACCTCATTTACAAGGAGGATCAAGCTACTTTAATTGAACACTACAGCTAGGAATGACCAAGTTGTACAAAGGCTCACAATGATCAGTTCGCCCATCCTCCACCAACATGCACCACAACAGGCTCTTTCATTCCATGATCACATGGCTGCAGCCAAACATGACAGACTGTTCAGCAAGTAATAAAAAGGATCAGCTTTTTCCCCAAGGTCTTGTCTACATATACACTGTACTAAATTAAATTGACTTAGAAAATAATATAAAGCAGTATAACGCTCCTGGGCAAATGTCCTTAATTCAGTTTAAGAGCACTTTACATTGAAACAACTTAAGTTAAATAGGTAGATACAAGACACAAACTAAATTAAGGATGCCTGTACAGGAATGTTGCACTAATATAACCACAGCTGTCGCTAATCTGATTAAGTCAAATCAGTACAACTTCCCTGCAATGGCAAAATCCTTACCGATATTGACGTTAACCCTTTTTGCACTTTTCTACTCCCAAAGGTTTTGTTGTTTTTGTGTTTAGTTTGAGGGTTTTTTTTCCAAAAAACCCCAAACCCACAACACTGTGGCCTCTCTCACAATCAAAATAAGCTAACTACATTATACAAGGTATATTAAGACACTAAAGGTATTGACATTTATATGTCTTGAAAATTTTATTAATCCTATGCCAAATAAACATCATAACAATGCTCAGACCAGTGCAGCTCAATATTTTCTCTACTTTCCCCAAGCAAGATAGAAAAGGTGATCACAAATACTCACACTGTACACTGTTTTCCATACTCCCACACAGCTTTTGCTTGCTGATGTCCAACATTCCTGGAGCAGTTCCGGGAAGCAAATGCTCCCCACTTGCCCATTCCTAAGGGTATGGCTCACCAACAGTTTATGGGAGCAAGCTGGAGTGTGGAGTTAGAGCACATTATCTAACTGCCCCCAGGCACAGTCTCACTACCGACCCTCTTCTACCAATATATGTTCCCTGTTAACTGTAGGGCAAGCACATGCACAAACCAAATCCTAGGTCACAGACCTAAGGTGCTACAAACCCACACTCTAACATCATCTGTCATCTCCTCAGTTCCCACAGCGTTTCCCCAGGAAACATATCTGTCAAAATTAAATTTCAACAATTCTAAAATTAGTAGCATTCTTTCCACTCCTCATTAAAAACTATTCGAACTCTTCCTCCTGGATACCAAAATTAAATTAATCTTAATTCTCTTGGCACTCTTTCATCTCTACCTGCTTTTTCAATTGTGTCTCTTTGAGCTTACCAGTCTTCCTCACACCCATACCAGCAACACAACCATTTCTGTCTCCTCAGGGCCACCTTCTACTGCTGACTCTGAGCTACTATGTGTACAACTAACTTCCTCTTCAGTGCAAATTTTCCAAGTTTAGCACAGACAGATATCATCAAGAATCCTCTCAAAGCCCCTTGAAGAGAGCTAAATCCCTCATTGGCCTTCAGAAACTAAATTGTGCCAAAACTTTGAATAAAGTGGTGAACTGTCACTTGAGTACACAGAGCAGCCCTGAAATCAACCTGAACTGTAAAACTGTAAGGTTTTTTGTTGTTGTTGTTGTTGGTTTGTTTTTTTTAAAGAGCTGTTTTGAGCCCAGATCACATGGCATCAAAGATTGTAGGTACACAAGAGTTTGGCTGCTAAGGGAACCACACTTACATATTTTCGGTTTTATAAGATTTAAACTTCAATTCTCAAAGGGCTGCAGATATATTTTTGCAATAAACTGTTTGGTCTTAAGTCTCAGCTTCACACCGGTGTAACTACAAAGTATGTGGACCCACACCAAGTCTAGGATTCATTGTCACCATAAATACATGCAAAGAAGGTAGGAACAATTTCCTTTCCAGAAGTAGAGGAATTGAGGCACTAGGACAAAAAAACAGTTTTCTGCACTGGTTTTGCATTAAGTTGCAAGTTAAAGAAAAATAGACTCAGCTGTCATAAGAAAGAACTGCAAAAAACAAAAAATCAGCAAGACAGTCTTATTTCTTGCACCTAAAACAAGAATGATCTGGGATAGAAAAGAGAAAGGAAAGTGTGCATGAGTTAAACACCTACCTGACAGCAACTGAGTTGAATAGCTGCAATTCTTTATAAGAACAAATAAAGCAGCAGCCCTGATCCAGTAGTAGAACACTATTTGTACTATACTCAATTTTTTCTGCTGCTGGGGTTTAATCCCAGCAAGAATCGTTTTGGTTTAATTAGCTTTTCCCTAGCAGATGGTCAGATATGAGAGGCAGAGAATGGTACAGGCTTAACTGTTGGGTGATTGTGCAGCTGCATCTGTAGCTGAACAGTTAAGCATGTCCAGGGGTCCAGCTGTAGTTTGCACAACACAGGCCATCTCTGCCATTAGCCAAATGTCAGCTTCCTCTTTTTCCAGATTATGTATCAGTCAGAGGCACATCCAAAGGCAGGCAAACAAATCATATGCAGCTTCACCACCATCCCCTTTCTCAGACAAAATCCTCAAATCTTCATTATCTGGAAGTCCCTCTTTCTTTGGTGACAGAAGCACATTCAGACGCATTGCCATGGGAACTCGAGACATCTCTGTGCTATTCATCAGAGAAGATCTAGCACAGAAATATTTTATGATCTCTCTGGCACTGAATACATACAGCAGTCAGCATACTGAAGCAGAACAAGTGACACCAGTGTTGTGTGAGGACAGCAGTGGGGTGCTCTTCAACCTAGCTGCCTGAACCTCGCATCACCTACAATGAGCAATAACTTGTTGTAAGCTGGCAGGGAAAAGCAGAGCAGCACTGAGAGATGCAAAATGATGTTTGAGGAGTAAAACTATCCAGCCAAAGGGATGAGAGAGAAAATGGGTCATCACAGCCCTTTCCCAAAGCTGATTATAGCTTGGCCCTTTCTCTTCCCAGAGGTTATAATTGGTTTTGCTACTGACTACCTTGCAAAGCAGGATTCCTACCAGGCACAGAGATCTCCCACTTAACCCATGTCACAGCCACTGCCTACTTTAGAGGCTAAAACAAGTATTCCTCATTGGCTTCCACTCAGCCTCTGTATCCAGGCACAATACTGAGTGTTAGAGCATCCACTCCTGTACACACTGGCAGTAGTCATCTCAACAGGCCACAAAGGCAGAACAAGGAGATGGCTTTCAAATCCATGCTTTTGGCTTAGCAGATTCAGAGCCTCAGCCAGGGGCAGGAACAGGCACAAAACTTGTCTCAACTCTGTAAATAATAAAGCAGCATGTAACCCTGGAGCTTCTTCTCTCTTTTTTGTGGTGTGGTCCTGTAGTTAATCTGCCTCAGTTTGCCTCATTTGTTTGGTTTGGGTTTTTTGGTTTTGTTTGGGTTTTTTTAATCATTCTCTTAGTCTTCAGCACCACGGCATTACTGAGAGATTTCATTCTGAGTTCAGTCACAGAAATTTAACATGGCTTAATCCAGCTTAGGAAAAACAAACAGATCCACCCACCTATCTTTCACTGATGACCTCTGTAAAGCACGCAACTGACTGTGGCTCCTCTCTCCCTGTTCCCCTGGGCTCCAGTCAGTCCTTTTAACAGCAGGATCCCAGTCACAGCAGAGGGGACTCACAACTCCACCCCCTGCCCTGCACAGGGAGGCTGCCTGTCACCAGCAGTCATGGGCTGCACTGCTTGTCCTTCTGTACATACTGTAGTGTACCTCCTAGGTTCACCTTCCTCCCTTGGAGGGGGATAACCACAGATTCCCCACTTGTGACCAAGCTGGGTTGCTTCAGCTCTTCCCTCAGACACAACTTCTCTTTGTGGCAGATGAGTCCGAGAGAGTTCCCATTAACTACCTCCTTCCACATCTGTCATCATTGCTAGCACCAGTGCTGTTCTTCAGCTGGAGCTAATTATGAGCATCAATTGTCTCAAGGGGCAATTGCAGCAAAGGCCCATCACTTCAGTTTTACCACAAGGTCAGCTTCTCCAGTGTACTTCACATCCCCTGCCTGGCATTGCTCTTGTAAAACTGAAATGCCTTTACCACTGTTGTCCTTTGGGATAGCATAAGTCCATTTATATTCTAAGGTTAAGGAAAACCACTCCTTTTTAGTAATGCTAAACAGACAACCTCCTCCCCTACACAGGGCTCCCTCCTGTAGATCCCCTATAAGTAAACCCTATGCAGCTCTTCAGAGAGCATGCAGGGAATGAGAAATAGTTGAGCTACAAGTGAAATCACCTACCCTCAAAGGGGGTCTAACTGAGGACTAATAAACCCCAGATATCTTAAAGAAAGCAAGCCATCACATTCCAGATACCTTTTTTTTTTTCAAATTTCAGACAACTGAAAGAGTTAGTAGCTCACTGCTAATCTAAGGGCAAAGACCATGGAGGAATGCCAGCATATAGCCAGGCAGATGTTGCACAGACAAAGTGTTTGTTCAGTATCAACAGTGAGCTGTTCACTCACGCCTTCAGCTTCATGCAGCTGCATGAGTGCGGCTCTGCTGAGTCTGTGACTCTGGACTAAGGAATGTTTCAACTGGACAAACACCACATCTGCTGTCGGCTCAAGGTGTCCAGGATCAGAGCAATTCCCAATTTTACCGTCCAGCCGTAGCAGCGCCTTCTGCTCTCTGTTCCACCAGGGGGAGATCTAGCTACTTGGGAGGGTTACAGCTCTAGCCAGAGGAACACATTGACCGGATACGGGAGCACAGAGGCCTGGATTCCTACAGTCTTGAAGTCCAGAGCAGGGAAGCCAAAACAAGGACTTAGTGACTTTCTCTCCACAACATATTAAAACTCACTGACAGGATAGAAAAAGGCCAATAATCAGCTGTACTTCCTCCTTGGCCAACGTCACATCTAATTCATTCTTATTCGCTCACTCCTTTCCTGGCAACTGGAAAGTGTCAGCAGAAGCAGTATGTTATCCAAAACAAGAGATCCATCTTTGCAGCCGTAGCCTGTATTGCATGACAAAGCTGAAACAGGCAGTATGGCAATGATTATACAAACTTAAATGTTCTAGCAGTAACCTGCCACACAATCCAATTTCAGACTTACTTATATTTTACTACCACCTCCTGTTGCTGCAGGGCATATTGTCCAGTCTACTACTACAGAACAGAGGAAGGAAAATGAAGATTCAGACAACACACTCTCTCAGCATCCAAGCCCTAACAGTCACGTATGGAGTCAGTGGCAACTAGTTTGAAATGAAATGCACAGTTTACATGAAACCAAAAGAGAAGAGAGCCCAATGTGAATAATTTCCAACTGCTTCACAATGCTAAGAGCCTTGGAACAAGTAACATTCCCTTAAACACTTATCACTGAGATCCAGCTTTGAAAAGTGATATAGCCTTTCGGCAGGGAGGGTGGCATGGACCTCTTTGCAGTGAGCTCTGCAGTGACTCATGTGGTGAGTGTGGCAACAGCTAAAGAGCAAAAACTAAGCTATAAAGCCAGAGAACTTCTGAGAGCAAATTCTTTCTTTCCTGCTACTATCTAAGGATGGCAGTAGGGAGGTCTTCTGCAGAAGACTAACTTTAATAAGGAAATGACTGGCAGATCACAGAATTTCAGGCTACTAGAAATTGCCAAAAAGGAAACTGCAAAAGATCCAAGCAAATGGGGTAATGAACAGCCCTGGGCTTACCCAGAACACAGAAGATGGGCTGCCCATAATGACACTACCAAACCTGATCACGTTTCCCTGTCCCGGGCAAATGAAAGACTTCTATAGAGGACAAGGATGGCTTGCATGACGGGTGCATAGCAAACTAGTGACCATTTCTCAAAACAGATACCATGTCAAGGATCCCAAAATAACAGCTACATCCTTATCTGCCATCCTTCAGCAAACTTCCTGTCCTCAGCTCTTGGGGTACCAGCTAGAAAGATTTTCTAGAAGAAGCTGGAACAGAACATTTACCCACTGACTGGGGGAAGCACTCCTGCCCGGGTTAAATCCCAGAGCCATTCCATCTCCAGGCAGACATCTCGTGTACTGAGCAGAGCTGCATGGCATGAACCACTCAGTCATCTACTGATTGCCAAGAGCACACAGGCTGCAGGGGGGACCAACCAACCTTAATTGGCCTTATTGGTGTAAATTAAACCGTACAACACACCCAAGCAAACAGTCAGTTCCTTTGGAGAAGCAGGCTTGAGTTATTTTGCTGCAGCTATAAAGGAAACATTGCTGCTAGGACATGCCCCTGGAGTGACTGTGCCGCTCAGCTCTCCCGGTGCATTCCTGGGGTTGTTTAGCATGGATTCAGCTCCAGCCTTTCCACAAGCAAAAAGTCTGAACCCTGAATGCCATCTGCAAACATAGCCAGACTCCACCTCCTGCATGCCTGCAGGCCACCAGGTGTGGCCAGGAATGGCACAAGCTACACACAAAATACACCTTTGATGTGGAGCTGAAAGCATGTAGCCACGGGGCATGAACAGCACGCCGCCCGCCGTGCTGACTCCCACTGCAGGAATGCGGCTGCAACCACAGGCCAAGGAAGGCAAACACATTGCATTCCTCATCAGGCAGAGAAGGAAAACAAGTAGCAAGCCCACACACCCACCCTGCTGACACCCGCCATGCTCCCTCCCCACACTGCCTGCACAGCCACTGTCAGGACCTTAACGACAGCTTCAGCCCCTAATTCACTTGTGTGAGGGTCGAGTTCTCCAGGCAATTTCTTGAGCCAATGGGACAAGAGAAACAGCAAGGCAGGAGAGTTCTCAATTGGGCATGCAAGCCACAGGGAGAAGTGCTGCCACCCGGGCTGGAAAGTAGCCACAGTCCAGGGCAGGAACAGCTCTGTGCACTAGCTGGGGAAGGGAATTTCCCTGACTCTTTCTATAAGACAAGGGACAAATATAACACTGAGACCTCTTGAGCTATGGAGGCAGGGCTGAATAAGAAGCTGACTTTGGGCAACAGGGATGCTTGGAAGGATCCAGGTCTTTTTCTACTCCTAGAAAACCACCCTACCTTAAGTCAAGAAGCTTTTCTGGGATGGAGGCACTTCCTCATTACCCTAAAATCCTTCTGTAAATGCTTGTCTCCACTGCCCACACACACAGATTTGACCTTCACGGTACAACATTCTTCCACTACAGCACTGACACCAGGTCATTTCACTGATCAAGAGAAGACAAATTTAATGTACAAATACCCAAGACATCAGGTAACCTCTTATCTCAGAACCTCATCATTTTAGAGCTGCAGAGACTCTGTGCTCTAGTCAGAAAAAACATTATTCCTCCTTCATACGGCACTCCTACAAATCCTAAAGTTTTCCAAAGAATTCACATTCTAAAATATGAAGTTACTCTGAAGGATGCCTCAGATGTGAAACTGTCAGCAGAATTCTCAAGACTATATTGTGAACTCCCCACATTGTGAAACTGCACTTACTCTGTGCAACACAACTAAACAAACTAACAACCCACTCCTGAAAACCTCAAAAATCCGTCCCAGTGTAAAGGACTAACTCTGAGACTCAATAGCCAATGGTCTCTCAGCACCAAACAGGAAAATCAACACTCTCAAGGGCACTGAAGCAAGAGTATCTCTGACTTGAACGTAACAGATACGAAACAGTGTCAGGAAATTCAGAGAGAACCAATTACGGGCTGAAACATTGTAACCTCTAGGGAACCTCAAAGGGGAAAGGTCAATGTAGCCATAAGCTCCAGAGACATACCCATGCATCTAGCAGGCTGCTGGAGCAGGGATGATTTATAAGGCTCGCGGCCCAGCTGCTCCACACCCCACATGTGCATTTCAAGGCCCTCACAGAGGCAAATGATCTGATATTAAGTAACAAGACCAGACCAGACCGAGGTCCAGTAGACTTTCTCATGCCTGCTAAAATTCAAGGCCTCAGGCTACCTGTTCCCTTCATAAGCCGCAGTAGCTCCAGTACTTGGAAGAATGAGGCATGGAAGGCCAAATTTACCAATAGATGTATATCAGAAGATATAAATAGAAGCCTGGCAGGATTTACAGATTAGGTGTCTAAATCACTGCATGAAGGAGAATGGGATTCTCCCCTTCTAACCACTCCATACCTCTCCAACCCCAGCCACCAAAAGAAAACCCATTTCAGACAGGACAGCAGCCCCTGCTGTTCTATACATTGCCAAGGGCCATTCCTGTGTAATCCACTTCGATGGTGATGGCACCCAAACTCCACAAGTCTCAACAGTGCAATCTGCAATGGCTGCAGCTCTCACAGAATGTAGGTCTGCCTGTTTCCCAGAATAGGAGCTGCCTCTACAGCCTCTCCTCTCCCTTCCCCCACTACATCTTTACTTTTCATAGACTCAATACTGTTTCAAGGTACCCTCATCTTGCCACGGGTGGGTGGGTGAGTGGGGGAAAGGGGCCCTTTATAATTGTAGTGTTGCAATCTGCCAGCCCGGCCAGGCAGCCTGTTCCCGCCTGCACTGTATTAAATACCTTATAACTGATTACACCCCCATGGGGCATGATTAGCAGTCTTCAGAGAACAAAGTCTACTTTCATAAGAATAAGAACAGACACGTACTGCTAACCTACTACACAGCTGGGCAGGTGAGGAAACAGGGAAGAAAGGAGGGTGTGGGGGGGGGATGAGTTAACTGTACTAACTCTATTCCTCCCCCTCCTATCCTGGCTGAGTTGAGATTTCCACTGCCCTGAACAGCAGTACCCCTCAGACCCACACAACAAGATTCACATAACAAAAGCTCATAAACAAACTGCTGCCCGTAGAACTCAGGCAAAGTCCTAACCTGGAGAGACAGGGCCCCGAGGCAAAGCAGATTGAGCTTTGCTCTGGGTGACAACAATTCCTTCACATCAGTTCCCAGCGAAAGGGAAGGGTGAATTCCAACTTCAGTATCAAAAACACGGAGAAGGTGGGAAAGCTCAAAATACGATCACATATCCACGCCCTCTCTAACCTCTGTATACATCTGAAAGGTCTAAATAAATAACAGCAAAATATCTAATTCAATCTGGAGGTCAACAGCTCCCCAGGTGATGATTTTTTTCTTGGGGAGAGAGAGGAGGTAGCAAAGAGGAGGGAAGCCCTCTCCATCTGAGATAGGTAATAGGGATCCCCAAACATACACAATCCATATGCATTGCTGCAACAAAGAACCAGCTCAATGGAAACTCAGCCAATCTGACATGAAATGACCTACAGCTCATTAGAAAAGTGCCTTCCAAATCTCAAAATACCCACACAAACAGCCACAAATATATTTGGTGCTATCTGGCCTCCATCTCAGCAGATGGAGCCTTTCACCAAAAGCAGCAAGAAAAATAAGCCTAGGATCAGCCCGTTCCAGCTACTCTCCCCAAACCTCCAACAGACGTGAGAACAGCAGAAAGCTCCAGGAACATGGTCTTATTTGAGAGAAAAGCCCATGCAGAAGCTTCAATAAAATAGTAAGAAGTCTCCTAATTGTGTCGTATTGGAAACAAACACCTGTTTTACCCAGAGACCACCGTCTTTGCCTGTGGCCCCATGGATGCTCATGGTACAGTCCGGAAGCACTCACATTCAGCTGATGCATCTGGAGGGGACACCCTGCTGACACATTCCACCTGGATTCTTACCCAACCCACCCAAGAAAGAATTCGTTAATGAGTAACCAACCCATCTGAAAATTATCTACTCATAACTGCTTTACTCAGCAGCTGGTCCTTCAGCCAGCACACAGATCTCTGAACCATACTGTCTAGTCCCATCTGTACAGCAAAACCTGCATATTCTCTTTATTAATGGAGGTACCAATTGACTTTAGACTCCAATGTACTTGCCATTGATATAAAGCATCAATCCATTTAGAATTATACTATCAAACAGATTGTGCTTTCAGGGTTTGGATAAATGGAAGCTTTCACCATAAACATGAGTTAGTCATTAGAAGCTAAAGGAGGTAATTTAAATTATCACAGCCAGCACAAAAATAGTTTTCCTTTGGGAGCTGAAGTTGCAAAGCTGTAATAAATCCAAGTGGCACAGTAAAACTTCTTATAAAAGTTAAAGCTTAAAATTAGTTGTGAAGCCCCAAATGGCCTTGCATATCATTTGATTCTGCTACCGTGGGCTAGCAAAAGGGAAATCACTCTTCACACTGTAAAAAAAACCACTGAAAAACTTTATCATCCTTCAGCTCCTAGGAGACAGAAGAGGTAGGCTTACATTTTGTGTCTCTATATATATGTGTAAAATACATACAAATAATAAATATATAAATAAAACATTAAACCCACAGAACTAACAATGACTTGTTCAACGCCACACAGTGCCGGGCAGCTATCAATCAGGCTTCAGAGCTCAAATTGGAGCATTGCAATCCAACGCTCTCTCCTGGCTGCTGCACCCTCACAGATACCCTGTACCCACCCCCATTCCCAGAGTAAATTGCCTTCCACTGGTGAGAAGCACTCCTGCTATTCCAATACTGGTATTCACCACCAGAGCAAGAGACCCTAATTTAGCCCCGCACGGGCCTTCTGCAAACTGCTAATCCCCACTCCACAGCTGCTTTTCAAATGTACGGGCATGAGCAAACCATAAACGATTTATGGCGCGTGGCAGGAAGACTCCTGGCTCCCTGCGTAGGCGGGGTTTTGGGACAAGATCATGCTTGGACTAATGTTTATATTGCGAGTTGTCAGTCAGGCAGTAAATCACCTCTGGAGCTGCACAGTAGTACAGCCCCATCCAGCTGGGGCCTTGACGACACTGAAATCTGTTATAGTTATTTCAGATACACCTGGGGACCTATTTGCAAAGGCATCATCTAATCATGGAAAAAATGAACGTTTATAAATAGAATCTACCAAAATTCTGCAGCCCAGCAAGGATGATTTGCTTTCAGGAATCAAACCAAACTGGTACAAGACGTGTGCCAAAAATGACTCTCCACATCAGTCATAGAAGAAATTGGATTGAGTGCCTACACAGATATCTAATAACAGTGTTTCTCTAGCAAAATGCAGTTACCTGAGAAAACCCTTCTGAGCAAAGTCTTCATTTCCCAGTATTCACATAACTGTAGTGTAAGCAATGCTTAAATTCAAAAAGGGAAATAAAGATATTCTGCATACTTTAGTGCACAAGACACTTTCTGCTCAGAAAAATAAATGTGCTTTAAGGCAGGATGTAAGCTTGAAGTCCATCCTCAAGAAAGGTTACTTAAAACAACTTAATTTTAAGCCCAAACATCCTGTCATTTTACACTTTTCCCCCCCCATTTTAAAATGCTTTTCATACAATATACTGGGTATGAATCTCCCACAGATAAAAGAGAAGGGAGAAGAGTTCTCCATAATGAAAAAATCATAAATAAAATACTCAGGGGAAAAAAACCCCAGAACAGCAGCTTTAACTGCAATCACTATTCAGTTGTAAGAGACCAGATTTCAACTCATCTCCCTAGAATATTTTTAATCTTCCTGCTGGGCAGCAGCAGAGTCATCACTAATGAACACTAAAGCTGCAGGAGGAAATCTGATGCAGGAGACAGAGCAGCAAGGCATCTTTGAGAATTGCAGAGAGCTTGTGAAGTAAGACACATGCAGGTCCAAAACCAGTTACTCTGAGCAGCATATGCCAAAATAATGGTCAAAAACCTTACAGCCACAACAATTATCTAATTATTACCTTGGGAAAATAACTTATATTCTTTTGAAACAAATGCTATAAAGTAAAACTCACCTAAGGCTTTTTATGAGCCTATGTGTAATTCCTCAATAGTGAGACTACCTTATCTGTCCCTTTTGATTTCAGAACCATTTGAGCATGAGTGTTACATTAACACAACTGGACAACTGAGACTTTAACACAAGAGTAAGAAAATCCAGTTATGACTCCTACAACATCCCCAAAGCCAGCTTTATCACAGAGCTAAAATTCAAATACAGAGCTCAACCAAAGACATAGAAGTCACTGTGGGACTTCCAGGTCTGAATTTGCTAACCCTTAAGAAATCAGAAATTTAAACCAGTTCTCTCTTGCCACCAGAAGCTGGTCAGATACTCTCTGCCTAAAAATCAGTCTAAGCCTTGTAGGACAACTTACTTTCCAATCCTGACCATTTCACTTTACCAGCAATACAAAACTTCAGTGAAAGTCAGTAACTGTTTATTCTCAGCTGTTAGCCCTGCCACAAAAGGGTTAAGGACATGTGCCCTAAAGCACATGTTGTTCCCAAAGAAGCCCATAGGGCCCATAGAGGGATCTTGCGCTTCTGTCTCTGAAAATATACAGACTCTTTCCTTCAGTTCCCCTTGCATTTAGGCAAACATTACAAACACACAGCTTTTTATACATATCTTCATGCCACTGCTGCTTATCTTTATTAGCCTACACATCAAATTGAATTTATACCTACTTGCAGCACTGATGATTCTCCTGATCCTCAATAGATTGGACATGAGCACAGGACACAAACTGTCTTCACAGACATTAGTACACTGAGGCTCATGTTACAGCATACCAGAACTCACTTGAACAGCCTTAAAGCCCTGCCTTTCAGACACTTTACAGACCAAAGTCCACACCAAGACTGCAACGTGGAGAGGCCAAACTCCACACATTCTTTCCCCTCTTACACACAAAAAGAAGCAGCAAGTGCTCTGCCTGACCACTCAGCATGAAATGATAATAGCTGCAGTCTCCACATTTATCAGTAAGACAGTCCTCCTCAAGGAACCGCACTATCTTTCCACAGACCCTGCTCTTCACCAGGAAATAAAATCCTCAATCCTCAACTACCAGGACTAATCAGAGCAGCTGCAGTGCTTTGTGGATTTGTTCTTTGGTTGGTGATTTGGTTTTTTTTTTCCCTAATGCAGTTACCACAAAAAGCAAGGTCAGCGAGCAACCTAACATAGCACATAAGTGATTCAATACCTTGCCCCTGACACAGACCAATACATTAAGGTGGTTTAGTAGCTGAACCAAGAAGCCTCAGTGGACAATTATGGAACACACTGCCACTTCTTCAAACCTTTACCTGTTAAGAGATTGGATTAGGTCTGAAAAATACACCTTCTAAAACAAGTTCTTTAACTAAAGCAAGTCTGAACATTTCCACTCCTAAGTGCTTGATCTTTTCTGAATCCTGCTCAGCTCTTAGCCTCAGTGCTATTATGTGGTAGTGAATTTCCACAGATTAGACATCATGTGAAAATACCTTAAAATCATTATTCAGTTTGATGCCTATCAGTTTCACTGAATTGCATTCACCTCAACAGAAGAATACATTCCAGCTCCTTTACCCCTGCACAGCAGTCTTCCTCAGGCTTGGCACCTAGCATTGTTGAAAAGCAGAGGAAAACTGAGCCCACCCAAGTGATGCTTATACTGCATTCCAACCATTGCAAAGCTATTCTCACACTCCTACATGGTTTTCCATGCCATTTCCTTCCTAAGAGCAGCTTGTCCCAGGAGGACACTCTGGAGAGGCTGGCTCGTGTCACTCCAACGACGAAACATCCTGCAAGCTGCTGCTTTTGGCCCTCTCTGGCTGAGCAGATTTGGAATAAAACCATACATGAACATCCTGACAATGAAGAGAACGGTTTCTGAGAATGGAACAAACAACAAAGTAAAAAGGAGAAAATTGTCCTAGAAGCCAAAAAGATTCAGGCAAGGTTAGACGTGAGCAAAACAAGCAAATAGTTCCTGGAAAGGCAAGAACAGTGATGTCTCAGAGTGCCCACTAGCCTTGAACAAGGCAGGGCCTGATTTGCACTCCACAGCAATTTCACCAGGCTACAGAATACACAAGACAATGGATCACACAGAGGTCTGCTTCATTTTGAAGTCAGAGCTTAAAATACCCTTTTCATTTCTCCTCCACTGAGCTTTACTAAAGCATTCAACACCACAGTATCTAAGCATCTACACACTTAGGGGTTCATCCTCAAATCCCTAGTAAGACTGGTGTTAGTATTTTCCAAGCAAAGAATAAAGAGTAAGAAACAGTAATGATCTGAACACAATAAATCTGTGGCAGAAATTAGGTATCTTTCTGACCATAACATCTCCCTTCCCCTCCAACGAGCTGTAAAGGTATTTCAACTTTAAAAAGTAACATTCTTCCTCCTACAGTTACAGACTCAGCCAATCTAGATCTAAGGAAAAGCCCTCAGGTAGGGGAACTGGCAGGGAAACAGGATGGATGATTTCATGCCCTAAGGCATTTGTCCTGTTTGCATAGGTTACACACATAGTTCCTTTGCAGTCCCGCGTAAAAGAATCTCAGAGAGGATGTATTTACCCAGTTACTAGTGATCTGAAATACACACAGCTGGCTTGAATGCCAACAAGCACTCTCTCTCCAAAGCTCAGGGTGTCATACAGAAAGGAGATACCTTCCCAACCAAAAACCCTCAAGAACCCTCAAGCAAGGAGATGAATATACCCAGTTTCAGGACTTTAAATTTACTCTCAAAGCATTAATCAAGTCAAATGGTCAAGAAAATCTGCTCTGTTATGAGAATTCCAGATCCTGACAAGCCCAGTAAAAAGAGCAAGATGAACCAAAAAGGTGTCAATCCAGATCGTCATTCGTTAGCAGAGGAATCCCACCCTCAATCTGTATCACATGCAGGCTCATTTGAGACCTCTACATGTTGCATTTCTCCCAGCAACACAAGGCAGAGAGTTCTGTTGTCACTCTGTGCTGGAGAAGCGAGGCCCGTGACAACAAATACATAACACAGTAAATTAGTCAGGACATAACCTCCAAAACTGCTTCTTGGGTCTACACTGTAGATGTGGTGACACATGGAAATCTCAGAATCCAGTTTTCAGTAGATTCTCCATAAAACATGGCGGACATTTTAACAGGTTAGGAAGCTCACCTTCAGAAAACCATCAGGCTCTAAGACTCACAAGCATCAAATCAACTACCAAAAAATACAGTTACATTTTACTCATTTTCTTTGCTACCTCTCAAACAGCTTGGCTTTCTTTGCCTTTTTAAAAACACTTTATATGCCACACCAGCTGCCACAAGCCGTTCTTCCAAGCCAGTTCTGATACCATTCAGATCAGCATGACAAACAAAAATCATTTGTCCATCTGACTTGATTTGTTCTGCTCTGAGACAAAAAGCAGGCAGACTTGCAAAAGACTACATCTTTTTCAAGGCTTTAGCCTATCTCCCTGACAAGCTATACCACGACTGTATTTAGGGTGGATGGCAGAGATAAGAACTGAGGGTTTGTTGGCTGCAAAGCAAGTGACTTAGCAGCAGCCAACAAACAACTTGAAAGAGAGTGGAAAAGCATGCAAGGTCATCTTTAGTTCAGAAAGCTGGTTTGGAGAGTGAAGAGGCAACAGGTCTTGGCAAGTAACTCATCCCCTCCTGACCCAATGCCTTGTTAATATTAAAGATGAAGATAACCATGGGCTGCCCTTTGAAACTCCACTGGCCCTGCTGAAATGCACTCACAGGATTTCAAGAGCACTGGGTGCCTGCAAAGGAATGAAAAACTCCTGTTGATATCACAGCTAAGACCTGGTAGCTTAAGCGCTGATTTAACACCCAGAAGCTAAAGCACACTGTATGCAAAGCACTGCGGGGATGGATATAGGTGCTTTCTGCAGTGATCCACTAGGAAGTGAAGAAGAGAGCAAGGAGTTGTTCTAAAGGTGATCTGACAGTGTACAATCAAAAAACCAGCTGCTGGGTACCAAACAGCTGCTCCTTTAAACTGGATCCCAACAGTGAGCTCAGGTACAACCGCACCACCTGTCACCAGAACAGTTAAAATTTGTGTGGAAAAATAATGTGGTGCAACAAATAACCTGACAGAACAGAGGGCCACCAGAACCACCTAACTTTGACATTGCCATTATTGCAAGAGCAGGATCACCAGAAAGGATTTCATTTGGATTATGGCTGGGCAGATCCCTTGTGAATTATACAGACAGTATGGCTACTTTGGCACTGACATTTAAGATTGCTTTCCCAGATGGCATGTCAAGAGCACTGGTTTACATCTTTAATTGAACTTTTCTTTCCAGAAGCTCTTGCTGAATTTCTCAGGGTCACTCCCATTTCACTGACACCCCATGCCTCTCAATTCTGGCAACACAGGCCTACCATGATGCAGAGAACACCACAAAGAGAGCCACTGTTTCAGGTATGTGGTTCATATGTTCTCAAAAAATTCGAGTAGTGGTACAAAAAGAACACAGTCTGACTCAGCATCAGCTCATTCCTGGCTTTCTTACCTGCTGTCTGAAGATTCAGTAAGGATTCATGGCTTCATTTTATCTAGGCCCTTTATCCCAGTTCCTTCTCTGAATCTGTAAAACAGAAATGCATAGCTCTGAAAAGTTTTCACTGGCACAGAACTATCTACCTGTGATGGATGATTCTTTTCAGTAGACAAGATCCACCTGGCATCTCTCAGATCTAGGTCTTTCTCAGCCTTGCCAGATTTGTGTATCATTTGCACACCCTGAAGCCTACCAATGCAACCTCACGTACACCCAAAAATCTGTGTATTAGCACTTAATTCTTTACTCCACTCTAGACAGAGTGCTCAAGCTCAGAGCCAGAAGCAGTACAGCATTTACTGTTCACCTGTTTTCCTTTAAAGTCCCCCTATGTTCCCAGAGGCTGCACACTGGTTCTACAGGGGGAAGCATCCCTTGCACTATAGGGGACGTCCAGGCTGGCAGACAATTTCCCATTAACCCCCGCCGAGTATGACACCAGAGGAATGCTGATTCTTCCCTTCCAACCCTGCCTCTCTACCAGTTACACTCCGGCTCTTTAACACACCTGCTGGCCCAGACTTGTTCCGCTTTGCAGCTCCTACTCCAGCAACGCTCCCTGCAGAGATACTGCTTTCTCATCCCCCACACCACCTAACTCTCCATCACTCAGAAACAGCTACACCCTGCGTGGACCAGGTTATGCCTGCCGATCCTGTGCCTGCGCTGCTCCCTGACACGGGTCTCTCCCCGGGAGGAAGAGCTCCATAACGCCCTGATGACTGAGGCAAGGGCATCACCACCCTTCCCCACGGAGACCGTCCCTTCCCTGGGGTCTCGCCGTCCCCCCGCACCCGGCCCCCGCCCCGCCTGGCTGACGCCCCCCCGGCCACGGTGCGACCCGCCCGAACCCGCTGTCCTCGGGGAACTCTACAATTCCTCGCCACACACGTGGACAGAAAGGCCCACCCCGCTCGCTGGGCGCCGTCCGAAGCCCGCAGAGGCCCAGGAGCGTAGAGGGCCCCGCCCGGGGCTTCGTCCCCAGCCGGTCGCGCTCCCCGCTTCCCGCCCCCAGAGCCCCAGCTCGGCTCTGACCCGGTCGGGCTCGGCTCCACCAGGGGTCCCAGTGACTTTGCGGCCGGTTCGGCCCCGGTTCGGCCCCGCCTCGGGCCCGCCCCAAACTTTGCCCCCGCCCGGCCCCGGCCCCGCTCTCTCGCCTCAGGCCGCCATTTTGCCGCGGGGCACGCCGGGTAATCCGGCGGAATCCCCACGTCGTGGCGCGGCTGCGTCATCGGATGGCACGCGCGGCGGGCGGGGCGAGGCGGGGCGGTCCCGGCAGCGCGAGGGGCGGCGGGACGGGAGGTGCCGCCGTCAGTGCCGGGGGCCGGGAACCGGGAACCGCTCCTGTCCCTTCCCGCCTGCCCCGGGACCTGGGAACACCCTGAGGGGCGGCGGGATGGGAGCTGGGAACCACTCCGGTCCCTTCCCGCCTGCCCCGGCACTTGGGAACGCCCTGAGGGGCGGCGGGACGGGAGCTGCCACCGTCAGTGCCGGGGGCCGGGAACCGCTCCTGCCCCTTCCTACGCGCCCCGTGGTCTGAGAAACGACCGGACAGCCTGGGGCATATCCCAGCCTGTCGCTAGGGAAATAGAAACCCAACCGTGGGAGCAGGTGGAGAGGGAGGCAGAAAGGTAGAGTAGTAAATGGAGAAACCCACCCGAAACCCTCCAAGGGCAACTGTCTGCTTCTCAAAGGAGAGGTGCTGAGGACAGCGTGTGCCAGGCAAGAGCTAGTCAAACCCTGACACAATTTGTGAATGTGCTTTCATTTGCAACATCTTCCACTGCTTTGTTCTAGTCTTGGGTCTTTGAAAGATCAGTACATTTTAATTTCTAACCAAATAATCCCATTTATTCAACTCTGAGTGCAGACAGGTACTTTTTCCATTGCTTTTCATGCCCAGTGCATAGACTTACTCACCCACTGCTTCCATTCGTGTTATCCTTTCTTTCACAAACATCTCATGAAACATCTGATGATTCATGCAGTAAACAATGGAGCCTAGTTCTCAGGAAATTTGCCCAGTTCAGAAAAGTCCTGACAGAACTTACATTATGTTCTTCAGCGTACTACTACATTTACAAAGCCTTCAGATTTACATTCAGGTAGTACCAGGCTCACAGTACTTCAAACTCTGCCCAAATGGTCCCCTCTCTTACACAATAAAAGACAGGTGCTCAGCAGGACCCCACTTCCATGACCTTGGCAATATTGTGCAAAAACGTCTGCTGAGTGCCCAGCAAGTGCCGTCTGCACCACACCACGCGTCAGCCAGGGATATTTCAAGAAAGCCTTCGGTACTTGTGCCCCCATAAATTCTCCAAATCCTCCCTGTGCTGGAGTCAGATGACAAGCAGAAGGACAATGGCTCCAAGAATCCAGGCTGCCCATCTGCTCTGCACTTCCAGATTCTTGCTTCCACAGCGCCAGCTGATGAAATTTTCATAGCTGATGAGGTTTCTCATTTCCACCGGCCCTTGCTGCCCTGGAGCCTTCACAGCTGTGGTCTGTTCAGGTTTCCGTGGGTGAGCACTGATGGCAGCAATGATTAGAGTACTTTGCTCTCCTTTAATGATTTGTCAGAGTAGGATCTTCAAACTTTTCTCAAGTCTAGGTGAAATAAGCCCTGAATGAAGAAGAGAGGCTGATTTTCAGACAGTCTTGTCATTTACTGCTTCCATTAAACTCAAATCTTCTCAAAATCAGATGTCAAGGTCAGACCACCAAAAGGAGACAGGAACTCAACCTGGGCTGGCTGAGCACCAGTCACCTGCTCCAAGCACCAAAAAACACTCTTCCCTCAGATCCCGAAAGCCTTGATTCCCAATCCCGCTTCCTCTCCACGTGCATCCGCCCTGCCTTTCCCCATATCCGGTATGCCTGTGAGCTGGATTCACCATTGCCCTGAGCCCAGAGATGTGACATGATGTAGAAGCATGACGCTAGGTTACATTAGATTCATTTATATAACACCATTAATACCAAAGTGCAGCTCCCTGCTAGAGCCAGTTGCTCGCTAAAGCCTCTGAAGTTCAATTAACAAGCACCAGGTAATCTAACACTTGACTCCCAATAATCCTTTTATTTTAAGGGGCCTCTGGCGGATGTAAAGCCCTCAGCAAACAGTCCTGGAAGTACATTTGAGATTCTCTCAAATACCAGCTGAATTTATGACCCTTAGTGAAGAGCAGGGAGGAATCTCTTCAAAATACTTTCCAGCCAGCAGCACTTTATATAGACCCTTGTAACTGAATAAAAGGAACCCCTGGAGGGGCAGGTGCCACCCTGTGGAAGGACAAATCCCTCTGATGTGCCTATGGTCTTGGCTAGTGAAAAAGGAGATGCCAGAAATAATGTCTCCCCACCAGAAGAAGGCAGTGCAAGCTTGGTCCTCTCAAGTTTTCCATCAAACCTGGTCAAGTGAGGAAGATGGCGGGTGCTGGACAGCCCCTTGGAGGCTGTCACCTGCCTGAGAGTTGCAGTGGTGAAGGGACTCCTATGAAATATTTGCCTCCTCAGCTACTTCTCTAACTCCAGTTGCACAGAGGATTCCCCAGCAGACATCAGCTGGGAAAGCCTCATAGGCAAAAGATGTTTCTTGGATGGATGAGCCCACCAAAACCAAAAGACCTGAGACGTAGTTTGAGCAAAGTTTTCATTTTGGGATAGGCCAATACAAGAGGAGCTCAACACCCAAAACTAACAGCATTTCAGGAACAATAAGATCAGTGAAATACTGCCAGCCTGTGACAGTCAAACAAGTCTGTGGATGCCGAATTGAACAGCCAAACACATTCTGCCAGTACGCCTGGAGCATACACCTACCAGACAAATACAGCCAACCAGCCAATAAAACAGTTGCTAAAAACATACCCACGTGTATAGTTCAGGCCATCCCACCACGTAAGAGTGAGGGCTGGGACTCAATTTTGAGTTTAATAGAGATTCAACCCTCAAAAAACCACTGGAGTCTTTTCACAAGCAAACACGTTCCCCAGCATCAGTGCCTGAAGAACAAAACAGTGCTGACCCAAATCAACCCAAAATGCTGTCATACAGGACTGCCCAAAGGCACCCACTGTGGCTGGGATGTATTTGTGCTGGGCACTGCGCAGAAAGACAAGCAGACACAATATCCTGCCCTCAAGTCTTGAATCTCTGAATCTTTTGAATCTCTCTCAAAGCACCTCTGTGAATATGAAAGGGAAGATGAAGGCAGAACTGGGGAGCAATGACAAAAATCCACCATTGCAGCACCCCGGTGCTTGGCACAACTCGGTGGTTTCATGCCATCGCGGCTTAGAGCAGAGCACGACGTACAGCTCACACTGGTATTTCAGACATATATAGGGGCACTTATCCCCAGCCTCTGTGCTTGAAGGATATGCTGCACATCAATGCTTTCCCATTACAATTGCTGCCTCTGCAAGTCTTCTGTATATTTATAAATGAGTGTGTATAAAAATAGAATTAAATAAATATATATCAGTGACCCCTACTGGCCATTTCTAACTAGCCACAAAATTGTGCAGCCACAGTGAGCTCTTGCCTCTTGCTGAGGTGCAGTATTTCGATGTGAGGCACAGAGCCTGGCAGTGGTGTGTTTGTGCTCTTTGCACTCACTTTGTGCTGGCTGCATCACTCCTGGGGGCAGGCAGCTGAAATCGGGATTTTCTGACCTCAAGTATTTGTTTGTGGCATCCCACTCATTTCTCTGCTCACCGCCAGCTCCATGCCACGATCCCAGCTCTCGCACTGAGCCCTGTACAGGTGCCTCCAACTCTTACTCTGCACAGTTGCAGGGCTCTGCAAGGGACCAGGTATTGGGCTGTGACCTTATACAGGGTATTTTTTCCAGAAAAATTCAGTTCCCAGCTGGGATCCACACCACAGCTCCTCACGGTCAGCTCCCTACAGAAGAAGCTGCCCCAGCACTGCACAGTTTCTCCTCCCAGCAGCCTCACCTTAGCCCCACCAAAGCTCACTGTAAATTTTTCACCCCACTGGGTGCTAAATCCAGCATGAGTGCTGCTGTGCAGCAGAGACTGAAGGGCCCTCCTGGATCGGTGATTTATGTTGGTGAAGGAGTGGAGAGAATGTGCCTGACAGGCAGGATGGCTGCTCCAATGCAAGGCAAAACCCTCTGGGAAGCAAAGGCTGGAGTCTCTGTGTCAGCTTCAGACCAAGACTCAAGGGGCTCTGCCTCCTTTCCCCTTCGTCAAAACTTGTTTAGCTTGTCATGCTAATAAAGTGTCTGAAATGAACTGAGTTAAAAGTATGTGGAGAGGAAGGGGGAGGATGTCTCCTGGAGTGTATGGGGAGGTGGCAGAGGGCTAGGTGTAACACCAGCTCTCCTTGGTGTGTGCAGGCAGACAGGGCTTCATCCAGGTTTGGGCATAGTGCTTGCCATGTGCAAGGGGAGGACACCTCACACTGGGGTGCGGGGGTTGGCACTTCACCACGGTACACAAATGGGGAGGGAGTAGCTGATCCCCGAAGCCCTTTGAGGCTGAGCAGGGACTCGTGGGCTCTATCATGTGGACACACATGGCTGTGTGTTGTCTCTCAAAAAACCCTTCTGTGTGGATAGCATGCGTCTCCAACTCACAGAGCCTTTTTTTTTTTCCATGAAATCTACAGCACTGCTCTCCCCGTGGAGCTCTTGTTGTTTATAGGGACGGGTCCAGGCAGGCCAAGGAGGAATTACCTTTCCCTAGGACACGCTTGGTGCTTGGCTGAGCACACTGCTTCTCCGCTTCACGGGAGCTGCTGAAGGCCAAGGAGACAGTCAGTCTACAATTAGCCTCCCTCCCAACACTCGTCCACATCCCCTGGGGCTGCTAATTATGGACTCCTCTGCAGCCAGGGTTCAAGTCTTTCTAAGCACAGGCCACAGTTTCATGAAATGACCTTGACATTTTCTGCAACAGGCTCCCCTGCCAGGTTTCACTGCAAACACCACAATATGCCATCCCCTGTAAACACCCTGGAGCAAGCTCAGAAGCAAGCACCGATAAAGCACAAAAGATTTGCTTCAAGAGTCTCCCATTAAATGCTTGCATGCTCCTGGTAAGATTAGGACGTTTCATTGCTAGAGCTGCCAGCTGGAAAGGCAAAGGGAGACTGCATAGCTGGAGATGGGCTTTGAGGCACCCACAGATGTGTGCCAGCAAAGGGAAAGCCTGGCAGACATCTCCTTTCCACTCCCACCCTTCCAGACCTCCTCCTGGCAGCAGGAGGCAGTGGGGGGAATGAATACACCCCCTGAATCAGTGCCCTTGGAAGAGCCCTGACATTAGCTGTTGTACATGCACCCAGAGGGAAACCAGAAATCACAGGGAAAAACAAGATCATACTCCTTCTCATGAACTCCTGAGGGTTTTTTGAAGGGGGTTTACTCACCCTTTTGAGCTGTGGGGATGCAGGTAAAACCTCTTTTCTCTAACTGCCCTCCATCTATACATCACTCTCTTTTCCCCCCATTCAAGTCTAGGTATTTTTCCTCTAATATGTAATCTTTCTTTTTAAATTTTTTTTCCCCTGGTACCTTTGTCTTGTCTTGAAGTACTGAGGGTGGATTTGAGGAATCTGTATCTCAAAATAACGTGTGACTTAAGCTTACTCTTGCTGCTCCTCACAGCAGGTTTGAAGGCTGTCAGGTACTGAACTCAGGTCCATCACAATGACACATGCATTCTCCCACACTCAGAGGATCTGTTTTAGTGGAGCAGTCCAGCAGGCAGTCAGATTTTAGTCACTCCCAACAGAGCAGCTGCCTGGAGGCCAGTTGAGAGTGCAGACCACCCCTCAGAAAGCAGCAGCCCTGGTGATGAGAACTCCCTGCATCTGGCTCTGAGAGGAGGAGAAGCAAGCTGATGATCAGAAGCTTGGATGGAGGCTGTCGCTTGGCTTGGAGCAGCTGGGAATCACCTCTCCAGGACATCTCACAGGCACCACCAGGGCATCCACAGAGTTCATCCTGCCTCGGCCATGCTAATGGTTAATGTGTGAAGTGGGTATGCATGGATGGTGCCTACCCATGCCCAGCATCCTTTGTCTCCCAGGGTTGGGCCTGCGTGGCTCAGGGAAAGTACAAACATTGCTCTGCACAAAATTACTGCAGAATCTGCCCTTGCAGAAAGCTGCTCCTTATACCATCGCCTAGAACTCATCTTCAGTGCCCTGGAGCAAGATGGTTTATAGCTCTTTGGAGTTCATTCCTATTTATTCTCATTGTCTATATAAATGTCTAGTCAGGTTTTTTTAATGAATGCCTTTTCTTGTTACCCAGTGGCGATGAGTTCACTGTATCATCAGTGTTTAGGATGAAAGTAATTCTCCCTGTCATTCATTTGGATTGCACTTTTTTCTCATTTTGCCTTATATCCTGGCAGGTCACAAAAGGAGGAAATAAAAGAAGCTCATGCCAAGTCTAGGCAGTGTTCCCAGATACTCTGGGGTCACAGGGACTGTGATATTGGACTTGGGCAGCATTCCTGGAGGCTTTGGGCAAATACAAAATACATCTCGGGGAAGCCCAGGATGGCTACTCTTCGTGCAGTACTGGAATGTAGGAAGGTGAATCCAAGGGCAGCTCCCATTCCCTGAGGTACCCCTTGCAAAGCCACCAGGCCAGGGGAGTTGGATACTTACAAGTGGCATTTCTGGTGGTCTCAGCCTAGGAAGATTTGAAGAGTTTTTGGAGGTCTAACTGCACTTTTGCCACCAGAGAGCAAAACTTGAAGCAGGGTAACACCAGATAGAGTCACCAAGACCACAGCTTGTCCTTTTCTCCATCATTCCCCAGTTATGCCATCAGTTCTGCTGTTGAGTGCATGCATCGCTGTCTGCCAGCCTGGCCATGCTCCACAGTGTGGCAGAGCGTCGAGATGGTGCAAATAGCAAGAAAAGAGCCAGGAGGTTTTCTGCCTTCAACTCCCACCCCCTCCCTGCTTCACTTTTGCCTGCCCCCTCCACTTCCCTGCTGAAGGCACAAACACCTACTGCCCATGGAAGCTATTTCTAAGCAATCCCGGGCATCTGGGGAATGAGGCTCTGAACAAATATCAGAGCGTGTGTGTGCAGAGAGTGCACACACATGCACACACACACACACATGCACAGCCACGGTGCTGCTGCAAAGTCAAATATAGACCTTGTGGAAGGGAAACAATGGCTGGGGTTGGGTTACATGGCTGTAGGGCCAGCGAGTTGCTGTTTGTTGTGGGCTGGGGTGGAATTGGAAAAGCAAGGGGGGTGGGATGGGGGAGAACATTTGTTTTAACCTAGAGACCCCAGGCTGGTGCTGTGCGTAAGGCGGAGAGGGTGACCCAGAGCAAGAGCTGAAGAGGATGATTATTTGAGTTGGCAGCTCAGAGGTGTTTGCAGCCTTTCTCCAGCTTCTTTGTGCTGCTTTCCTGCCTTTCCTGAGGAATTAGAGTGAGCAGGAAGGGCTGAATTTCTCTGGGCTTCTGCACAGGGAAGAGTTTCTGCTCTGGAGAAGGCTTCTTTGTGAAGGAGAAGAGGCAACATTATCTGTTTTCTCAACCCACCATCTGCTTCTTGTCCCTGATGTCTGGCTGCCTCCAAGGTGCAAGTTCCAGACTCCGGAAGAAAGGGAAACAGCTTCAGTTGGTTTTGACAGGTAATTCCTCCCTCTGTCTGTGAGTGGTGACCATGTGTTGGGATGATGGTGGGGGAGGGAGTCTTCATCTAGCATGCATTGGAGGGAAAACCACGACAAGACTTTGCTCGAGCTCCCACTCCAGGTCCCTGCTTTGCAAGATTTCCTTCACTGGAGGGAAAAGCCATGGGGGGACTCTTATGGCTAGGAAAAAATCCTTCCTAATTCTGATCCAGCAGCTGTTCCATCTGAGACGCCTCTAGGGATGGCACGGCAGGGATCAGAGCCTAGTAGAGCAGGGTCTAAGCCAAGCACAGGAATCCCTTCAATGCCCATTTCTTGGGTCTGCAAATAGAGCTGCTCTGAATAAATAGTACTGGGCAGTCCACAGACTGACACAGTGAACCTGAGACACAGGATAGTGCCTGGGTATGAGACTGGAGCCCTTCGGTGGGGAGGAAGGAGTGCACCTAAGGTCCATGTTGCATGAGTCTCTTTTCCCTCCTCTGTATTCCCCTTTTACTCCCATCCATCCCTGACTGCTTCTCTCTGTGATACATTTAAAGCCAAACCTCAAGTCACAAAACACATTTCCTCAGATATCCCACCTTCTGAAATCCCACCCTGGATTTTGTTCTTCATTCCCTTTCCTCGGAGCTCAGATCTTCAGTAACCAACTTTATCTCCTCAGCCTGGACAGCCCTCACTTGCTGGTACAGCTCTCACCTCCAAGAGAGGCAGCACAGGGAGACCCACGTGTCCCATTCTGTTGGCTGCAATCTAGCCCCATCTCCCTCTCTCAGAGCGTTCGTGCTGTGGGCGCAGATACTTACGGATATCGGCATGTGTTGGGGTCCCTCTGCAGGCCCCCTCCTCTCTGCCCATTTAAATGCACACACGGCATCCAGAGGGCTTTCTCAGGCACCTTTAAGCAAGGGAGGTTTAAGGGCACCGGGGCATGGCTGTGCAATGACGTTGCAGCGCAGTGCAGTCAGGACCAGGGCAGATCCCAGCAGAGGAATGTGGGAGCAGATGAGGATGTTGCAGGAGGTGGTGCTCTATCTGACACAGTTAGTGAAGGTGGTAGGATGTCAAGGAGGAGGTGAGGGTGAGGCTGAGCAGCCTACAATCAGTGTTGGAGGTGTCGCCAGTAAACTCTTGGCCTCCAACCATGACTAGCAAAGAGTGCAAGGCAGTGTTGTGGCTGTCAGAGCAGAAATGTGGATCATTCCAGATCCTAGAGCTGCAGTGATGGAAGGAGAGGCTGTCTGGTTTTAAACCAAGTACTAGAAGATGTGCTTCGCCCCCAGCCTTCCCCTCTCCTTTTGCTGTAAGCTCCAGACATGGTAGGAATCAGGGCTCAAAAGCAGGCTGAGCTGGCTGTGAGGGATCAGGGGATGAGAATGGCTATAGAATCACAGGAAGCATTTCAGGACAGAGCTGGTGCACACCTGTCTCATAAATATCCGAAGAGCTGATGAAGCAATCTAAGCAGGAGGTTTGGACTACTCTGCCCCTCTGTCTGTGGGTGATAGAGACAGGAGGAGGAAGAGGGCAAGGAAAGGGGCAGGGCTCCTGGCTGACAGGACAGCAGGAAGGAGGCAGGAAGCAGGCCGCTCCTGCAGAGGTAGGCAGGGTGATAGGCTCCATTTTATGGCTCAATCATGTTGTGTTGTCCAGGCATGCCAAGGATGAGCAAGGAAGGGTCCCTGCTCAGAGCTGGCAGAGACCTCGGCTTTGATGGGGCTGCTGCCTGGGCTCTTACTGGGTCCTGGGGCCTGCAGAGCTACCCATGGCTGCCACAGGGTGCTGACAGGACTGTCAGGAACTGCAGAGGGCTGGGGGGGACTGGAGAAGGTGAGAGCAGGAATAGGTTGAGCTTCGTCTAACAAGATAAGATGGAGGGTGAAAGTATCCATTAAGTGCCTGTAGGACATGGTTCTCCCTGGTGAAAAACAGCAAACCTTGTGGGATACAGGGGGAGAAAAGAGCTGACTGATGTGTGTTTGTAATCTAATTAAGGATTGCTAGGACCTTTGAAGGTGATGGCTATGATCTTGTCAAGCAGCAGAAAGGCCATGCAAGGTGAGGAGGAGAGCGGACAGCTGTTTCAACTGAAGATGTGACAGCCCAGACCCTCTCCCACGGGTGCCTTATTGTTCCTTATTGTCCACTGAAGTGCTGATGTCCACATCTCATGTGTGGCGGTGAGAAAAATGCTGGGTACCACAGCTTCTCTAGATGGCTTCTTTTTTGTGGGATGACTACTACAAGTTGAACCTTTATTTTAAGGATGTGGCTTCTTAATCCTATGGTTTGCCAGTGGAGGTGTTTCAGTGGACCCCGGAGACATCAGGGAGGGGCTGCAGGAGGTGTTTTTGCTTATTCATATTATTTCAGATAATCTGAGCAAAACGAAGGCTCGGATCATCGCGCACCTATTTCTGAGAGGGACGCCAGGCTGAGAGGCTCAGTGCCCCGCGGGACCGCGCCCCAGCCCAGGCGAGGGCGGCGAGCGCTGCAGCCCCCCGAGCCCCGGGCCGGGGATACCCCAGCAAGGGCGCGCCCCTGCGGGGATCGCCAGCCCGGGCACCTCTCCGTGCTCCGCGATCGCTGCTGGGGGCCGGGGCCGCTGAGCCCTCGCAGCCGCAGCTCCCCCGGCGCGGTGGGGGCGGGCGGGGCCGTGCCGGGGTCCCCCCCGCCCCCGGCGGCGGGAGCAGGGCAGGGGTGAGCGGGCAGGGGTGAGCGGGCAGGGCGGGCCGGGCCGGGGGCTGCCTGCGGTTTGGGGCGGCGGGAGGCGGGATGTCCCGGGGAGGGAGCGGGGATGTGCAGGCACACGCAGCCGCTGGCAGGCGGCCGGGGCTGCACGGCGGCGGCGGCGGCGGGCGGAGCGGCGCGGCACACGCGGCGGCAGCTCCCTCCGCAGCCCCGCGCCTCGCCAGCCCCGCCGCCGCCGCACCGGGCATGGCCGCCCCCCGCCGCCGCGCCCCGCGATAGTCCCACGAGCCGCCGCGTCGCCGAGGTGAGCAGGGGCCGGGGAGCCGCAGCGCCCCAGCCCCGCCGGCCCCCCTTTCCCCGCCGCCGCCCCGGCCGCAGGGGCACCGGCGGGGCTCCGCGGAGGGTCCCCTCCGGGGCAGCGCTGGGGTGGGGTGGGGCTGGGGGAAAGGCGAACCCACCGTGGCCGTGCCCCTCCGGGGGGCACTGGGGCTTGGGGTGGTCCCGAAGCCCCGGGGGGAGGGGGGCGGGGGGACAGGCGCGGCGAGCCGCAGCGGCGCGGCATCCCTCGGGTTCCCAGCCCTGCCCCCGGACCCCAGTCCGGAGCGGTCCCGGTAGCTTTCAGACTTGGAGCAGTGCCTGATAGCCCACGTCCTGGGGATGTCCCTGGTAGTCCCCAAACGCACAGAGGTCCCTGATTTTGATACCCTCGAAAGGGAGGTTAATAGACTTGGGGTCTTCCTCGCAGCACCCGGAGGTCTGGTAGCCCTCAGCCCGGCCAGGCAGAGGTAGACGAGTGGGACGGAGGGAGCTCCCTCGCCCGTGTCCTTGTGACCCAAAGCCGGGCCTGCCCAGGTGGGAACTGCTCACACCTCTCCCGGGCGCCAGCTGCCGCCCAGGATGCCGGCGTCCGGGTCTACCCCGGGGGTTCTGCCGGGAGCAGCACCCACGGGGTGATTAGGTCAGGAGGCCTGAGAGGCGCGCCTCGACTGGGGAGCTGTGGGGGAAAATCAGCCTTTGCAGTGGGGAAAACAGCCTTTGCAATGGCATATGATTGGAGCTTGTGCTTCCCACAGCCCTGAAGGAACATGATACCGCTCTTCAGCCCTAAATTATTTTGTAAGTTTCATAGCAATTGCTTCACCCTCCCCTGAAATGCAGCAGCTGTTTGCCACTGCCCAGTATTTAGGGGCAGGAGGCAAAGGAGGGTCCTGCAAGCAGGCTGTCAAAAGGACTGTGGGGAGGGAGGATGCAGCAATCCATGGTGCGATTTGGCTGGGGCAGTGGCAGTAACATCCTGTAGCCCCTCTGAAAATGCTGCATCCTTCGTTGCTGGTGGTTTGTTTTCTGGAGAGATGCTTCAAGCAACATCATTGCTTTTACGGGCTATTTTGTCCGGTCCAAGGAGGCAAAGCTCTTAGCAGGGACCCCAAAACCTGTTCCTGCAATGCATGTGTACGTGTGAGTGGGAGGACTTACGTCCCCATCTTAGAAGTCTCTCACACAACTATGGACCAAACATAACCTTCCAGAGCTGAAGAGTCGAGCTGAAAGTGGAATGGCCCCTGTTCATCACACCCACGCAGCTGGGTAGAGTCTGCTCCATACCTTCACCATCCTCTTAACAGAACTGTTTAACCCCTCCCATCTCATTACAGTAATATATTTATGATATCACCCTCGAATTTCCTGCCCTTAACAACCCCAGAAGGCTGGGAGGGAATGAAGCATTTTTGGAAAGTATTTAATGCTACTTCAAGAGGGCAGGAGGCGGTCGGAAAGTAGATGGGTGCAGGAACCTTGGGCTGACGGGGCTCTCTGCAGGACAGCTGAGGAAAAGGACTGCACCTAGTGAGAGGTGCGTGTTCTCATTTCCTGCCTGGGGCTGCAGCCCAGCTCTAGTGCCTCTTGCTGCGCTTTCTTGCTTGGACAGTGAAAGAGGGCTGCTGTTTTCTGCCTGCTCCTCTGCTAGATGCACTGGACTCCTTGCTCTGCTGCAGGGTTTGAAAAGCAGCCTGGGCACTGTGAAGAACACTCTACCCATCTATTCATTCAGATTTGCACAGGAGGACCTTATTTAACACAAAGCTGAAGTGTCCCAATCTAGGGAGGGAAGATGAAAGTCCCCACAGCTGGGTGGGTATTTCTGGGTTTCTGATCTCCTGACGGCAGCCACCTGGGGCAGGTGCTCCAAGATGTGCTGTAACTGCCTGAGCTGTTACACACTCAGGATTGAGTCTGTACTCTCCTGTACACACATTTTCAAAAGCTTTTTAATTCTTAGTGCCCCAATGCTGACTTAGAGGAAGAAGTCTGGATGGAACAGAGGGGAGTGTGGTGACAAGGCTGTATGAAACTCGATGTTTCAACTCAAACTCCCAGGCAGTAGAGAGGAGCTGTGGTGTCAGCCAAGGGATTTTGCTGAGCTTGCTCTTTTCTCTCTCTAGGTGTTCATCTCGGTGGGGCCACACTGACCATGCTCAGGAGCTTCTGTCTCCAGCTCATGTCCTTGATTTGGATACTCTTGGCCCATCACCAGCTTGTGCAAGGTGAGTCTTTGTAGACATAGGTCCTTCTCCTTCATATCCATTTTTCCAAACCTTGGCATTGCTGAAGTCTCCTCAATTTTCCATGCAAAATTGAGATGGTCTGATTTGGAAAAGCAGAAAATGCTGCCTGGTCATTAAGTCACCTGGGGTGTGACACTGGAGGCACCTTAGAAACTCTTGCCCACAGGGGGGGCAGTGCCTGAGCAGACTGACAGAGACATCCCTGCTGCTCTGTCTCTCTCAGTTAGGGTGAATGGGTTCCCAAACCAATGAGCTTGCTCGGGGAAAGAATGTCCCAAGAGTGAACAGCCAACCCTGGATCCAGTGAGACAAAATCCTTTCCCAAAGATTAGTTTGCTCTATCCCTGCTCTGGATAAGCAATGAATTCCCAAAGCCATGTGCCAGGAGAAATGGTTACAAATAGGAAAGGTGGCAATACACAGGCTTGGGGCTGAGCAGTCCCAGGAGGCTGCTCCAGCTCCACAGTGACTTGTTTTAGGAGGCTCTGACCCTGTGCAGTGGGACCTGCTGCCTCACTGCAGCAAAATTTCATGCACAGGGGATTTCTTCCCTGCTCATTTTCCCAGGCAGCACAAAATGCTGCTTGGGAAAGCCTGAGCTCATCTCAAGGCATGGGGGCTTTAATCTGTTTCAGTCCAGGATGGAGGGGCTCAGGTAAGGACATTCACCTCCTGGGCCTGGACTGCACAAGACTTGCACAAGACTTCTGGAGAAACCTCCTGCTTCTTGACATCTGCTCTAGTTCTGCTGCTCATGGAGCCAGAGTGAACCAGCTCCCCTGTGGAGCTAAGATGCAAGCAAGTGATGGGGAAGAGGGGAAGGTGGAGATGAAAGGGAACACCTGGCACAAAGGAGAGGATGAGAAGTGGCACAGCAAGGCCATGGCTCGGTTACAGCTTCTGTGGCTTTTAAATAAATAAACAGAACTGGATACCTGGCCCCATGTGATGCCAAGTCCTGCTTCCCTATGCTGGAAGGGGAGTGCTGGCAACCAGGTCCCAGGACAGGGGAGGAGCCCCTGTCAAACCACTCTGTGCCAATAGCTGTCCTTGGAGACAGTGACATCCTGGGAGGTAAGGAAGAACCATTCTTTCCATTTCCATCCTTGGTCCCTTTGTGCCCCTTGCAGTACTTGGCCCTGGGCTTTCCCACCATACTTGCTGCAAGACTGTGGGACTGAGGTCCCAGGTGGGTCAGTCCCTATTACACAGGTTGTCTTAATGCATGGGTAACCCCAGCTCTTGACCAGAAGGTCCCAAATCTAAGGGAGGCAGCAGAGAAAAGGTGGGGAAGATGACCAGAGACTGGGTAGTTTTGAAGCAGAGCCCCATTTCTCAATAAAGACAGTGTTACAGACAGTGGACTGTGAAGTCTTCATTTCTTGTGTGACATCCAGTGAGTGAAAGGAAGGTCCCCCACCTTACAGTTCTGGGCACAGGTAGGCTGAGCACTTAAGGAAACACCCAGGGCCACGGGCAGATCTGGAATAATCTATAGTCTCTGCTTAACCCAAGTCCACATGTCTCTTGTCTTGTAGGGGATGACTGCAGTGAGCGCTGCAATCTCGCCCACGGCTGCTGTGACCAGGATGGGAAGTGCAGGTATGGCTTTTCTTTGGCTCTCTGCTGCTCCTGACTGTGACTCTCTCCCTTGACACCATGTCCCTGGTGCCTACACCCCTGCCCAGAGCTGAAGCACTTCCTCCTCCACTCACCCATACCTGCAGCTGATGACTCTGCTTTCTTCTTACCTGACACACTCTGGAGTGAGAGAAGTTGATGCCTCAGCCTCTTGCTGATCCCCTCTAGCCTTTGCACCAGTGCTTCCAGCATGCCCACATCACACACTGAGCATTGTTATTCTGCTGAGCCCTTTTTGCCTAGAGGGAAGCCTAGGACAGCCTGGCTGTGCCTGGGTGATGGGAAGCAGCCTCAGATATGATGAGGGAAAATCATCAGGCAGCAGGGCAGGCGTGAGGGTTGGCCAGTTTGCTTCGCCTCCTCACTGACTGAGATGGAGGTACTCTCCCTGGGGCATGGAAGAGAAGGGCTTCCAGCCATGCATCTCACTGAGGGCTTCAGGGGTCCCCTCTCAGAAGCCTGAGCTGTGGTGGGGATCTCTAGATGTTTTTCATAAAGGGTTTACCAGTAAGTTGTGAGCTACAGCAGCAGAAGTGATACTTGGCATCCCAGCTCCAGCTGGTGCCCAGGTCCCGCAGGGTCAAAGCTCAGAGCCTGACTCTGCACTTCAGCCTGGGAAGCACCCATATGACTGCTCTGGGCTGCCACAGACCCTGCCTGTTGTCCCACTGCAGGGCCATCTGGAGCCCCCACTCTATAAGGCAGCACCAGGAGGCAAAGGCTGGCTTTGGGCTGGCTGGGACACCTGTGGCTGCAAGGGGACAGACTGCTCAATGCCATCCTGTTCTCCTCACCAGGGCATGGTCAGTTCCCTTTCACAGGACGGCCCCTGGTGTTACACCACAGCTGGGCCACGTGTTCTTGCTGACTGCCACAGCGGGGTGTGTCCAGCTCTGGTTTGGCTGGGCCCCCGTTTGCAGCTGCACAAAGCTCCTCCCTGAGCCCTTTCAGCAGCTGTGGCTGCCTGGGAGAGCAGGGTGCTGCAAAGCCCCAGTGAGAAAGGCCACATGTCACCATGTGGCAGGTGTCCCAGCTGCAGATCTTTCCACACGTGAGTTCCTGCTGCTGATTTCAGGCCTCCAGAACATTTGCTGCACCTTGTGGCTCGGCAGTACCTCAAAATCACCTCAAACTCAGGGAGGCTTAGCTCCTTACCTGGCCCCCTTCCTGGCAATTTTTAGGTTGGCAAGCTCCCTTTTGGAGAAGTGGAAGAGTTGATGGCACCTGCTCCTTGCAGGTATGGGGAGGGGGGGTAGGGGTATCCACATCCCTCTGCTCTGGGCTGTCCAGGTATGAATGTATTTCCCTAGACTTAGACTATACCAGGCACACGGCATCACCTCCACTCCCATGGAAAAGCCTCTGATTAATATATATGTGGGTATATATCTATACTTTTTTTTTTTTGACCATTTTCCTCACTCCTCATCTCTTTGGAACAACATACAGGTGACAACAGCCAGCCCAAGCTTGAAGGTGCAGCTGTGGGCCAGCCCAAAAAAACTGCAGTCACCACACATTGTGCTGAAATGAGCCCCAGCCATGAAAATGAACCCCCTTCCTTACTCTAGAAACGGTGTTGTTTTTGTTGGGTTTCATTTTGTGCTCATTTTGAGTATATCTTTTGTTGTGGCTTGGTGCCACCTCCTCTCAGCTCTCATCTTGTTATCACTTGCTTTCTGCCTTGGAGCTGGCAGGTCTGAGGGATTGCCTGCCACTGGAGCAGTGCAGCTTGGCTTTACTTAGGCATTGCCACTGCCCTGCTCTTCTGGGGCCAGAAGGCTCATTGTGTGCTGCAGGTTCTCCCATTGCACTGCCCTTGTGAGCTGGCTGAGGAGTCTATTCTGTGCACCAGCCACAGCAAGCAAGGTTTCACAGCTGGCTTACAGTGCACTGCAGACAAAAAATGACACACATTATAATGCAGAGAGGGGCAGTGAAACACACGGACCTCAGCAGCCTCTCGTCCCTTTCCCTCAGGAAGCTCAGAGTTAGGGATGGGCTTCTCTCTGCCTGTCAAGAGTGGCTGCCTGCTGTGGGAGGCACAGAAATTCCTGAGCTAATGCAGAGGTGTATACAGAGTGGCTGGTTGGAGCAGAGCAGAGGGATGTGGGCAGTGAAAGTGAAGCTGCTGAGCTCTGCTGCTGGCCACTCACCCTCCCTGGCTGCAGGAGGTGTCTGCTCCTGCTCTGTCTGCTTGCTCCCTTGGGCAGATGAGATGCCAGTAATTACCTGTGGAGGAGGGAGCTAGGAGGTCCATGGGGCTTTGGGAGGATTTCTGAGCACTGCTGTGTCTGTAGCAGCCCTGCCCAGCACACAGCCAGCTTTTGTGCAGCCCCTGCTTGGATCTGATTTGATTTGATTATGCTGCTTTGCCCTGTCCTCCTGCAGGTGCGATCCAGGCTGGGAGGGGGAGTACTGCGAGGAGTGCGTGCGTATGCCGGGCTGTCTTCACGGGACGTGCCACCAGCCTTGGCAGTGCATCTGTCACTCTGGCTGGGCTGGCAAGTTCTGTGACAAAGGTGAGTCGTGGGCTCGACATCCCTGCCTCTGGTGCTGAGGGCAGAAGCCCAGCACACCCTCATGGATATGTCAGCCAGCGTAGCCAGAAGCCACTTGGGTGATGCTGTTTTGGCTGCCTGGGTGATGGGATGTTGCCTGGCAGCCACAGCTGGGGCCATTCCCTTTCTGTAAGAGAGGTCAGACTACTGACACTTGTTCCCTGGCTGTATGGCAAGAGCTGGCATAATGTTGGCCAGCCTCAGGAAATGGAGCAGATGAACTCATTGCATTTCCCGTGCTGCATCAGGACTCCAAGCAGCATCCTCTGCTTTTCCCAAGGCTTCCTGCTTTCAGCAGGTGGCTGGGGGACTCCCCTTCTCCAGCCCCAGGGACTTGTCTGTACCAGGGGGTCTCCACTGGTCAGACAGTTGCCATGCACTGCATCCTCACAACCACACAGGCTGTTGCTGCAGGTGCCTATTGGAGGGGAGAAGAGAGAAGCTCCTGCCATTTCTCCATCCCCAGGGGGCTTGGTGGATTGTGTTTGCACTGAGTTGGCCACATCAACCCTCTTGTCTCTCTAATTCACACAGTTTTTTTTCCCCTCAGACATACACATCTGTGAACACCAGTCCCCCTGCCAGAACGGGGCACAGTGCATCTACGATCGAGATGGGGAGTATTCCTGCTTGTGTCCAGAAGGTTTCCACGGGAAGGACTGTGAGATGAAGACAGGGCCATGTGAGAAGGCAGGGTGAGACACTGCAGTGAGATTACAGACAGCATTAACTTTGGGTCACACACTGCTAAGTGGAGCCCCAGCTTGGCTCGTTACCTGTGAATTTCCGTACAGTAATGGAATTAAGCCAAAATCACCTTTGGTTTTGGTTTAGCAGCATGCAGTGCTTGGTCCCACCAGGGTAAGGGCTTTATTGCAATCTGAACAGATTTCTGTCCCTGCTATAGGAGGACAGGAATCTGTTCTTCATGCCTGGGACATCCTATCTCCCAAGCAGCCAAACTGCTGTAGGCATGATGAGCTGACATCCATGATGCCTTTGGGGAGCATCAGGAGGGCATGTTTCCTCTTCAGGTCGTTTGGCTGAAGACCTTCCCTGGTGGGTGGTGGACCTGTGCACAGCCACAGCCTTTGAGGAGGTTGCACGGCCTCTCACTCAAGGAGACAGAAACTCCCATCCAGTCTTCTCCTAGAGATAGCTGTCCCCATGGAGAGAGCTGGACACACTGACCATGCAAGCAGCTCTGCATGTTTACCTCCCTGGGGTAGGGGAAGCTGCTTGCTCTCCAGGGCCATGACCTATCCTTGCTCTCTCCACACAGGTCTCCATGCAAGAATGGTGGGCAATGTCAAGACGAAAATGGCTTTGCCAGTAACTTCACCTGCCGGTGTCTCGCTGGCTTTGTGGGGGCTCTCTGTGAGCACGATGTGGACGACTGCCTGATGCGTCCCTGTGCCAACGGGGCCACCTGCCACGACGGCGTCAACCGCTTCTCCTGCCAGTGCCAGGTGGGCTTTGAAGGGCGTTTCTGCACCATCAACATCAATGACTGCGCCAGCCAGCCGTGCAAAAATGGGGCAAAGTGCTACGACCGCATCAATGACTATGACTGCTTGTGTCCTGACCGTTTCACTGGCAAGACCTGTGAGATCTCCGTCCCTGAGCCCACCTGGTCTCCTCCCTACCACCCTGCAAACCGTGAGAATGCTGGAGGTGTGAGAAGCACCACTAGTGAGACGCCGGGGGTGACGCAGCCAGAGCCCATCAGGACTGTGGTCACAGGGAGGCGTGTGGCCAACCACAGTGAGAAAGAGCCGGGGGGAGGGTTGTTGAAAATCTCTGTGAAGGAAGTGGTAACCCAAAGGGACTCAGGGCTGAGTGAAGCCCAGCTGGTGACAGTGCTGGTGTTCGGGGTGCTGACAGCAGTGCTGGTCCTCATCACTGTCCTGCTAATGCTGAGGAACTGGCAGAGAGGCCGTCAAAGGTCGAACTGGTGCCAAAGCCCTTCTCAGGCTGCAAGAAAGCTCCAAGACCAGGAGTGTCAGGTGGGCATGCTCAACACCATTTTGATTGAGCCAAGGAAGACCACAGAGCTGTGAGCTGCGAGGACTCTGAACCAGGCCCTGGTAGGTCATCGTGCTGGCAAACCCCTTGAACTGCACCCTGCGGAGCCACGCCGGCACCGACTAGGCAGCGGGGAAGGGCTCCCAGGGCAGCAAACACGTCAACAAAATCCTGGGTGTTGAGCGCCGGTGTGATGGCCCTGCCTGGGTCTGAGCTGTCCCCTGTCTGGCTGGCTCAGCTGGCACCCACGGCATTTGAAGGCGGGGCTGTGTTGGGCCAGCCCTGCAGGGGAGCGATGGTGCGCTGCCTGCAGCAGCCCATGCCACACAGGCACCGCTATCATCTGATCCAGCACTCAGAAACAGGACAGGTAGTGCTGAGGAAGGCACAGCCCTCTTGCAAGCCCAAATACTGCCAGACCCTTTGTAACTCCTTTCTGTGACTACGGGAAGGGGATTTAGCCTCATTTCTGCTGGTGTTGGGATGCTTCTTCTGGGGCCTTTGATACAGTTGTGGCTGCATGGGTCACCCTGCCACAGTACTGTATGGGGTAGTTCCTGGCTGTTTCTGGAGGCTGTCATTTCAGATGCCATGTCACTAGGGAGTGAGCAAACACCCTTGCTCCATGGCCTTGTGGTTCTGTGAGCCAGTTCAAAGAGACTTCAAAAATCATTGCAGGTCTCATGCCCTTCTTCTGCCCTGGCTGCTGCACCCTCCTCTTGCAGTCAGACTTGGGGGTTACAGACATGTTCCATACTTTCCCCCTGATAATCCAGGGGTCTCTTTGACTCACTTAATAAGCCGTCCTTTCTGGTCTGGCCACAAATGACCAAGATCCTTTGCCTCTGCAGTGTGCACGTCTGCCTCACTATTTGCTCTCCTCTGGGCCTGAGCTGGTCCTTCTCATAAGTCCTCATAGGTGAAGCTGGAGATGGACAAGGCTGTGCTGTGGCTGGTTCAGGAGCAATACAGGATCCAGGTCCTCCTTTCCGCTCCCATTCCCTCTGAGGCAGGCAGCTGGCTCTAACCTCAGATCAGTCACTGCAGCGTTTCTCAGTACAGCCAAGGCCAAACTCCCCGCAGTGGACGTGAGCCTGGCATGAACATAGGAAGCAGACACAAAACTGCCTTCTCCACCATTGCTAAGGCATGGTTGATGGTCAGGTCACTTAGCCTTTGTACAAGATCTGTTCCTGCCTGTGCTGGTCTGGTGTGCAGCAATCAGTGTCCCTCTCCCAGGACCAGGGGTTTCTGTGCCTCCTCATGGGCATAGATGGCTAAGCGGTGGGGCAAAACTCTACACAACCCAAACCCTATTACTGGCTTGAAGGGTTGCAGAGCTGGATCCAAGATGGTATGAAGTGAGCCAAGAAGTGACTGCTCAGGCCAGGAGTGAGACCTGGGAGAGGGGACTGGGGCTTCATCAGAAAGATTATTTTTTTAATACATGGATGGATTATGTACCTTTATCAAATAAAACAAGTACAAGCTCAGAAACAGTGTATCAGAGAATCATAAAACAATTTAGGTTGCAAGGGACCTCTGAACACCAACCTCCTGCTCTCAGCAGATCCAAGTAGATCAGATTGCTCAGCAACTTGCTGAGTATCTCCATCACTTCCCTCAAGAATGCAAACCCAGACTGTGGCACAGGAGTTGTCCTGCCTTATTCTCCATCTGCAGGGGTGGAGATGGCTCCTGCAGCTCCAGGGAAAGGAATGGCACCTACCCCTGGACAGCATAGCAAAGGTGTGGGCTAGGCATTGCCTTAAGAGTGCTGGGAAGAAGGAGTCCCAGGTGCCTATGGCAAAAGCAAGATCCTAAAACAGAAAGCAGCTGTGGGTTTTGTGCAGCTGGGAGCAGGGCAGGAGGGATAGAGAATTTCCCTTGAAGGTGTGGTCTTGAAATAAACTAGCCTTAGAGGTCTTTAATGCAATTGCATTCTAGCCCCTTCAGTGAAAGGCCTTCTCCACTGAAAACCAGAGGAAAAGTAGCAAGGTCCCTGGGTGCAACCTTCTGGGCTTGGAAAAGCCTTCTGGGAATAGCAGAGGTAGGTAGGGTTGTCTTCATGTAGAGAGGGCACCACTCTTGTATCTCATAAGGACATAAGTGTCTGGTGAGGAAAAGGGCCAAGGACCTGAATCAACAGCTTCGCAAGGATATTTCCACTTTATTTTACATTGCATATGTCAGACTAAGTCTCAAACTAGGAGTTACTGACTCTTCAGAGAGGAGAAAATCCCTCTGTAATCTCAAAGGGAAGCCTTGGAGGGGAGCAGGATCCCACCAACCAGGCTTGCATAACTCTGAACAGCAGGTCACATCTTCCTTATTAAAGGAAAGGCCACAGTGCCACGCTCTTGTCCCTGAGGACACACAACTGCTGCCTGCAGGCAGGAATAAGCCCCTCCCTCACCTCAGCAGCTCCTGGCCCTGCAGGGACAGGGCTGGTGTCTGAGGCGTGAGGAAAGCCAGGCACCCAGCTGGAAGGGCTGCCTGGGCTGAGCCCAGGAGGGGGAGATCATTGCTGCCTGCTGTGCAGGAGGTGCTGGAACAAGGAGCCATCTTTCTGGCTTAGGCGGGCGGGTGAATCCAGCTCTGCCACTCTCCCAGCTTGCATCACCAGCACGCGGTCCGAGTCCAGGATGGTGTTCAGCCTGTGGACAACAAATGCCAGGACACGTGTTGTTGGATCTGAGGAGAAGCTCTGGATACTGCTTCCCCTGCTCTTAAGGGCGGCCCAAGACATGGCCAGCATTAGGAGCTATGCAGGATCTCCCTCTGCACTCAAGGCCACAGTGCAGTGCAGCTCCCCAGAGAGCTTCTGCTCACTGCAGAAATGCAGCACCTCTTAGGAGAGCATAGTGATGGTTTCCAGTTGCTGGGCAAGGCAAGGCACCAGGAGCACAGAGGGAAGTTCTGTGGGGTAAGCTCAGGGCATGCCTGATTTCGGGTTTGCACAAAATGTCTCCATCCCCGCAGGGGTTAGTGAGTTGCTTTATTTGCCCCAACATTTCCTCACTTGCCACCTCTCAAGGGCAGCAGAAATTGTTCATCAGCTGTTATTCCCCTGCAGTCTAGCATCTTTGCCTATGCTACCACTGCTGGATTTGTACCAGCCAGCCACAGGACCCACTGCACACATACGTGCCCAGGTCTGCCCAGACTGCCAGCAGAGCAGCAACCTCTGGCTCTGGATAGGGAAGACATGACAGCAGGAATGTTTTTGCAGTCGTGCACCATTCAGTGTGAAACTACAGCCCTGTGAAGCTGCAAATCCCAAGGAAGATACTACACAGGATTTGAGCAGATAATAGGCATTATGGAGTTCAAAACACTGGTTACACATTCATCTTCAAGAGAGTCCAGGCTGCAGCACTGGAAATGACTTGGAGGGGCAAGAGACAAGTACAGAGTCACCCCCCATCCTGGATTTTACCCAAAGCTGAATGGCATGGAAAAACCATGGATACAAAACAACCCCATCATCACCTCTCTCTCCTTATTGCTCTCCCCCATTGCTCTTCGTCCCAGTGGAAAAAGGGCTGGGGCCATCTTCAACTCAGTCTTGCTGCTTTGCCTTCTGCCACTCCTTCCTCTGCTGTTTCTCCTCTTTAATTACTCCCCCATCAAAGGTGGCCTCCCCACACCCAGCCCAAACACACACCTCAGCCCACAGTGCCCTTGCACTTCTACTCTATTTATACCTAACATCCCTAGTGTAGGAACCACATTCCCTTCACATCCCTATTGCCTCCCTCCTACATAATGTATTTAACAAGACCCACTTGATTTACTTGCCAGGCCCAGCCCACCCTGCCTGTCATCCATCACTCCCACTCCAGTGCAGCAGGACACCAGCCCCTGCCACCTGCTCATTTGATTTTTATCTTTGTGGTAACCTCTGTGCTTTGAAAACACCCTCCATACAATTGCATAACCCTCCTCCAAACGCTCCTCCACTTGGCAAGAGTAAGAGCAGAGAACACCACCTAATGCTGATCCACCCCTTCTCTGCAGTATTCATGTTTTGCCCTCATCCCTCTGGCTGCAAGCATCCACTGATTCTACTCTTAATCTCTCTGATGGGAGGCAATCACTGTCATCCTGTCCTGCCTGGGCAGTGTCTACCTCGCTGGCATAAGGTGCAGGCTGGAACTAAAACTTGATTTTGGAAGACACAACCATCCAGTAGCTGGCTGCAGCCCTTTGCTGCTGGCTGTCCTGCACTGCCCTCTACTGAGCCAGGGATACCTGCTCCTCCACTGTCTCCACATTGCCCCTTTCCATAGGATAGTTCTCCATTACTCCTTGCCCTAACGTGACAGAACCATAAGGAGCGATTCACGTGCCCTACCAGCAGGCAGTGCCCACGAAGAGAAATCTGTGATATGATGCTGCATTTTGCCTTTTGCTGACACCAGCTTCTGGGTACAACATTTTCCCCTTTTCACATCCACTTGTTCCAGCACGCAGTAGAAAAGGCAAAAGGCAAGGTCCAGCTTTGGCACTTGAAAAACCTTATCACAGAAACCTCCGTGCTCAGCTTGAGGCCCAGATATGGAGTGTGCAGCCACCTCTCAGAGTGGCAGGATGATTTAGGCACAGAGGTTCTTCCATACCTGTGAGCAATCGTCAGAACAGTTTTGTCAGCGAAGCGCTGGCGGATGGTCTGCTGCAGCAGCTGGTCTGTCCTCTGATCCACACTGGCTGTGGCCTCATCGATGCACAGCACCTGCCAGGGACACAGAGTGAAGGCAGCTCCCAAGCACCACTGCAGAGACCCCACTCCCTGGCTAGAGACAGCCTGAGAAGTTGGCACAGGATATCTGTTCCATTACACCTCCAACTCTGCTGTCCCCAGACAGCCACCAGCAGGTCACCCTCCTCCTTGCTCCGATGGAGGCAGTGCACTCACCTTGGCCTGCGTCAGGAGGGCTCTGGCCAGACACACCAGCTGCCTCTGTCCCACAGACAGACTCTTTCCCCTCTCTCCCAGCTCGCTGTCCAGTCCACCTGCAGGTATCAAGATCAGCAGTCACCTGCATCATCTACACAGGGCCCCAAATGGCTCCACCAGTCCAAGGTTTTCCCAGTAGCACACAAAATCCCAATTCTGCTCAGGCCCAGGCCTTAGGAACTGGAGCCTTTACACTTAGACATGAGCAACATCTGGCACAGTTCCCTTAGAACAAAGGCCTGGCTTATCTCTCAGCTACTCCTCTAACACCCACTCAGGCCTGGTCTCACTAGCCAACTTCTGCCACCCAATCCATCACCTGCCAGTCCATTTGCCTCCAAATGTCAGGTAATGTCACTGGGTCCCATTGACCTGCTCCCACACTGGTTCCAACCTTGCCTAACCCATTCCCTACTGCATCCACCTCAGCTCCCTGCCTGAGCGAAGCCCTTCCCTCCTCTTGCAGAACCTGCATTCATCAGCTGCTTCTCACTGGTTTCCATCTCACCCATCTGAGTAACAGCATCCCACAGGTGGCACTGCTCCAGCACCTCGCGGAGCTCAGCATCCGTCCGTTTTCCCTGGGGGTCCAGGTTTTCTCTGATTGAGCCACTGAACAAAAATGGATCCTGTGGGATGATGGCCAGCCTAGATCTGCAAGCAAACAAAAGCTGAGAGCTCATGGGATGGGTTCTGCAGAAAAGCAAAGATTGCTACTTTTTCATGGGGTGTCTTAATTTGCTACAAATCTTAGAGGCACAGAGACATGGGTCACATATTCAGCCTGGTTTCCTTAGCACAGCTGTCGAGAAACCACAGAGAGACTCATAAAAAGCTGCCACAATCAGAAAAGAGGGTGCCACAACAGTGAGTCCTTTGCTCCTCACTCTTTACTTTGGCATCCAGCCACTGACAGCTACCCTTCACTCTGCTCAGCCATACCTCAGCTGCTCCAAGCCCACCAGCTGGCTGTCAACACCATCAAGGAGAATCTGGCCTGATTTCATCTCCACCATGCGGAAAAGGGCCAAGAAAAGGGTGGATTTCCCAGATCCTGTGCGACCCACAATGCCTAGCTTCTCTCCGGGATAAACAGTGAAGCTCACGCCATCAAGTGCATTAGGCAAGCCTGGTCTGTATGCCAGGACCACCTGCTGGAACTCCACAAGCCCCTCACGTGGCCAGTCAGCAGAAACCTAAGAGGGATACACAGGTGAGAAAGGGTATGATAATGACTGATTGTCATCTTCAGCATCACCTCCCCACAGTCCAAGCCCCACCCTTCCCTTTAGATGGTTGCTTGGCTTCTGAGCAGAACCAACACACAGCCCAGTCCCACCTCCAGCCCACTCCTAGGCTTGCTCTTCCATCACAGCTTGTATCTAGCACCCATTCTGCTTCCCTACTCCTTCCCATCACTCCCACCTTCACCAGTTCCTGCCAGAGATTCAGCCTCCCCAGGAGATACACTAGTAAAAGATGAGTGATCAAGGTGGTTTCTGTGGTGAGGACCCTCCACCCATTCACTGGAACCCTGTGATCTCCCCTGGGGGCAAGTGCAGGGTGAAGAGCCAGAAGATGGGCCAGTACCTGAGAACACATTTGAGCTTTTACCTGGACCAACTTATCCTGAGGCTCCATGGGGATGTCTGTGGAGTACTCCTCTGTCCGCTCCACACTCACCATCATCATCTCTGTGTGAGTGAAACTGTCAATGAGGCCGGAGAGCAGGTGTGTGACAGACAGGGCATATGAGAGTGCCAGGCCCACAAGTCCTGTGAGGACAAAAGCATAAGCCAGAATGTTAGTGGTAGGGAAGGTGACATCTTGCTGGGCAGACAAAAAAAACATAAAGCAAAAGTCAAGACTGAAGTCTGGGCTCACACTTGAGGTTGGGGACACAAAGGAGCAGAGACAGAAACTGAAGCACTACAGCACTACACTGTGGGTGACTTGCTACAGGAAGCTGGAGCTCTGGATCTTACCCCAGTGCAGAAAAATGTGTAGCTCTGGGCTGGGAGAACCCCTTGGGCACAGCCTAGGAGTGGACATAGATCAGTCCCTGGCAGTCTACCTGGATTTCCCAGCTGCTTCTGGTGCTGGATGATGGCAATCCCTGCTATAGCAGTAACCACAGCAACCCCAATCATCTGCAAGCGGATGTCCAGCCACTCCATCACTGTTTTGCTGGCAAAGAGACAGCGCTGGTTCTGCTCCAGATGCAGCTGATTCTCCAACTCAAACCTGTCAGGCACACAACAGAGGTTTGCATCGCTCAAATTCCTTTCCTGCTGCCCCAGACAAAGGGCATTCCAGCCACCCTATAACCAGCCCCACAAGAGGAAGGCCTTGGCATATAAAGCCAAAGCTCTGAACTCTGTCTCTCTGGGGGTTGTGCTCCCTGCTCACCTCTTTGTTGCCCGCATGGCTCTGATGGTGCTCAGTCCCGAGAGGGTCTCTGAGAAGTGGGTGTAAATGGGAGACAGGGTGATGCTGTGGAGGCGCTTGAGCTCCCGGGATGTGAATCGGTAATAGCGCTGAATGAAGAAGTAGACTACAGCCAGAGGGAGCAAGACCAGACCAATCCAAGGGAGGCCATAGGTCATTATCACCAGCATGCCCAACAGCTCGTAGATGTTGGCTAGGAAGATGTTGAGGATAAATGGCAGGCTGTCATCCACACAGTACAGGTCTGAGGAGAAGCGGTTCAGGATCCGGCCTGTTGGTGTGGTGTCAAAGAAGGTGACTGTGGCCTGGCAGTAAGGGAACCAGACAGTAAGAGCCAGTCAGGTGTGGTGAGATCCAACCACATAACACTGTGCAGGAGAGCAGGAGAGCACAAGGAGGTGGCCATCACAACCCAATTCCTTACCTCAACCTCCAAAGCCAGCATCCACTAGCAGCCCAACAACTCACATACTGTTTGCGTGGTAAAAGGAAGCACTCCTTCTGTATCAAATGACTGACAGCTACTGAGAAAGCAGGCACTCAGACACCATGATGGCTCAATAGTAGCAAGGCAAATCTAGCCTCTAATCTGAATTTCCAATCTCCTAATCCTAACTCTAGCCTGAGGACCCAAGGAAGCCAAAACCATAAAGTTAACTGACATATGAAAGCATCAGCCCTAGACCTTGCTTAATAACTCCTTCCAATCTCATCTAAACCTGAACTCACCATCCTGTAAAAGCTACTTTGACTTTACTGGCTATACATCTAAGGCTAATGAGTGAACAGATGCAGGTGGGAGCCGTAAATCATCCTTCCATGGAATGAACAGGACACATTTTGAACCCTGCTCATTGGCCCCTTGTGCTAGCTGTGCTGCAGCCCTTTGGAATACAGTCCTCCCAGCCAATACCAACAGAAACCTTAATCTATCTCCCACACCTGTACTCCCAGCTATAAGAAGAATGGAAGATTGCAGGAGCCTCAGCCTGCTCTGGACTTTGTGCCCATTACCTTTAGAACCCTTTGGAGCAGTCGGTCATGAATGACAGAGGCAGCACGGAGAGCACCATAAGCAAAGAGGAATGCCCGAATAATGGTGAAGAGGGAATTGGCCCCTGCAATGCTCCCATAAACTATCAGGTAGAAATTCACATCCACTGAGCCATTGGGAGGGGCTGGGGTCTTGTCCAGATCTTGAATGGGGGAACTGGAAAAAAGGAGGAAGATTATGAATCCAACATCTACCTGACAGTAAACTCACAGACAGGGCATAAGAACCCAAGAGCATACTCCAGGGGAAATCAGGATACTTTAGCCTGATACTCCTGTTACACCCCTTTGGCATGTTGGGACAAATACTCTGATTACTATGCAGGAAGGGGTCTTCCATCAGCTCCAGACAGAAGCCTTTTTGACACATTATCAGGTCAGGGATTTTGATTCTGTTTGTCAAGGCAGCCACACACATCCCCTGAAGTGAAGTGGTAAGTTTATCTATCCCTGCTCTCCAGGATCTTCATAGGAAATGCATTTAAGGACATTTCCTGCTCCCTTTGGCACCTCTGGACCACATTCACTTACACAAGACCAGCAGTGGAGAAGAGAAGCAGCTCTGGGGAAGGCAGGGAAGCTGAGCAGGCCATCACAGAGGTATTTGCTGTCTGGGATATGCTGGAGATCCAGTATGACAGCCACCAATCCGAGACATTTCTGGATGCTACAGAGAAAGACAGACTACGTAAAGAGAAATTCTACTTCTGAATCAGCAAACATGAAGCTGACAAGCTGAAGAGGAAGCTGCTGGACAACTTTTGCATAGTCTCACTGCCCTGTATAGTCTTTCCCCTGTTAGTAGTAGAGCAGGAACAAGTGAATAGCCTTGAGGTGCAGCAGTGACACAGCACTGCTACAGAGGTGAGTGTTCAAAGCCCTGGCATCCTTCCTTCTGGACTCCATGCAGCCAGGGAATGAGACAAGAGGAGAAGAGTGTCTAAAGAGAGATGTACTGCTGGTTCACTGCCTCACCTTGCATCAGGAACAGTGACAAGAGGATTGATATTGCTAAGCAGCTGCCCATTGCCATCCAATAGGCCTTGTACACCTGAAAAGCCACTGCCCCTTCTTTCTTTTCTTCCTCCTTGTGGATGAGATTATGGTTTTGGGTTGGTTCTTCTGCCTCTGTCTTTATGGCCTCTTCCTGTCCCTGTTCATTAGGGGCTGTGGGGATAGATGCAAAAGCAAAGGTCAGTGCAGTGTTAAATTCTTCCTGCAGCTGTTCCTAAATGTGAACAGAGCAAGTCTAAACTATGAGGGACACTTTTTTCCCCCCTCCTCTCTCCTCTTTCAAGACAGGTGCACCAACCCTGGCAGTTCTTCATTCAAAACTGGACTACAAGTGGAACAAGAGGTTCAAATACTGCTCCAGACCAATACCCAATATGTGGGCCTTCTGTCCTTCTGTGTATACACCACCCACATATCAGCACTGCCACAGCAGAACAAGATGATGGGAGTTCAGCTCTAAAGCCAGCAGCCATCAGGTACAGGTTCTGTCTGGAAGGTCAGCTGTGCTGCCCCAGCTACCCTTAAGCTCATCAGGAACAGACCTTTATCCTTATCCCCCTTGTCTGTATCCTTGAACTTGGGGAAGGCTTCAACAAGTGGCAGGATATCAGCTGGTGTGCCTGCGAAGAGAGACATGCAAATTCTTTGGCATCTGTGAGGAGCGGGTGACAACTTTCCACCCTCCCACTGCCTCTTGCTCTGAAATGACCCAGCTCTGTTCTCTCATAACATTCCCCACGTTATACAGCAACTGTACCCTTGAAGGCTCCACTCCATTCAACCTGCTACTCTTTCTGCCTCATCGGGTTCCCCACATCTAGGGCTGTCCTGTTTTGTCTGTACATCTGCTCATCCTCTTGCACCCCATCTCTGCACACATGCAGTGTTCTCAGTGTCCTCTTTTATCACTGGGTTCCCCACTAGTCAATCCTAATCCCCTCAAGCCATTCCAAGACACAGGCACAAGTGAATGCCTGAGAGGACAGACAGTGTACCTGTCTTAACTATCCTGCCATTGTCCATCAGCAACAAGGCATCGGCCTTCTCCAAAAACTCTGTCCTGTGAGTGCAAAGGACCCTGGTCTTATCTTTGAGAACTCCGAAAATGCATTTCCGCATAATATGTTTGGCTACATCTGCATCAACAGCAGCCAGGGGATCATCAAGGAGGTAAAGTTCTTTCTCCTGGGAGGGGGACAAAAGAAAAAAGGATACAGCTGCTGGCCCTCCTGGAGCAGGCAGTGCTGTAGAGAAAAGTCCACGTGTCTCTGTATGGCAGCACATTAAGGCTAGCAGAATGTGCTTTAAAGACATCTTGCCAGAACTATACAGCTGAGCTCTCTATATTTGACTAGGCAAGATCTGCCACACAGTAATGCCTTTGTTATTTACCTGGTAAACGGCTCTGGCAAGGGCTATTCGAGCCTTCTGTCCCCCACTGAGTGTCACACCATTTTCACCCACCTCTGTCTGGTCACCCGCTGGTAAAATCTGAAATATTCAAGAAAATAATTTAGAAAGGGACAAGAAACTGCTGGAGACCCAAAACTAGGACACAGGGGCCCCTCTCCAGTCTCTGGCAGTAATTTCTAAGGCTGACCACTTACCAACAATTAAACAATGCAACAATCTATACACTGGTTCTACAGACAACTGGGAAGGTTTATTTATGCTACAAAAATCTCTTACACTCCAGAATAGGGTGGTCACATCTTAACTACCCATCAAGAGCAACTTCTGGTCCAAGGTAATTGCACACAGTAATTTTCTGTGAGAACAAGGGCCGTGTCTGCATCAAAATTATGTCAGGGTCCTTCCAAACAGCATAGCAGAAAAAACTACCAAATTTTACTACCTGGAAATAAGTCTCCTCTCGGTTTGGTAGCATGGGTGTATTTTACAAAATCTCAAATAAAAATCGTGCCTTTACAGAGTGTTCATAGCTCCAGCCAAAATAAACAGAAGCTGCTAAAGCTTCATAAAATCAGGCATTAGCTTATAAACTGGGAAGGCTTGATTCCTATATATACCATATATACAGCCAGGTTTACTGGCTAATAGAGTCATAAACCTCAAATTTAGAATATATGTCAGGAGCACTGACTTAGCCCTTCAAAACCCCTAAGAAGTTGCTTCTGATCCTTCCCCCCAAAAAAAGCATCAGCTGCTGATAGGTTCTGCCTGAAAAACCCAACAGTAATCAGCTCTGCAAGAACAACTCATGAAGAGCATGCTTTCCCCAGCATGAAGAGCTTTTGGCTCAGCAGCAGAAGAAACCACCCAAAGTGCTACAAGAGTGACTTCACACCTTAAGGAAGTATGGGCACGCTAGGAATGGTGTGGGCTTGGCAATCAGAGCCACACTGTGTGATGGGACATTGGAGCAGCAGTCTACACCCTGAAACAACAAACACTGATCCTATGAGGCTCAGGATGGATGCAAAAGCATGCCGAGAAGGTCCAGGCAGGTCTCCAGCCTAGGCACTCACATTTAGGTCCTCGGAGAGGGCACAGGCCTCCAGCACCTCCTCGAACAGCCTGGCATCATATTCCCGCCCAAAAAGGATGTTTTTGCGGACAGTGGTAAACTGTATCCAAGGCTCCTGTGTGGCCAGACCAAATCCTTGCTCCAGGTCACAAACATACACTCGTCCACCTTGTCTGCAAGCACAACAGAAGTGGGTATAAAGGGCAACAAAGAAAAACTGCTGGCAGACCAAAATTACCTACCACAAGTTGGGATAGCACTGGACAATTCCCACCTGCCGTGGCATGGAGGGACCAGGCAGGGAAAACTCTTTAGGCTACTTACTTAATGAGCTCTCCAGTGATGGCTGCAAGCAGAGAGCTTTTGCCAGAGCCAACCTTCCCAACAACCCCGAGGAGCATTCCCTGCAAAGGGAAAGGAAAAGAAGCAACCTGATTTGCTAATTCAGGGTAGCTTGTCCAGATTTCTTGAGCCACATGTAGGCTGTAAGGAAGCTGACTGCTAGGACCATCTCATGTTCAGCAGTGCAGCTGGGTACAGCTGTCAGGTAAACCAGACTCCTTATATGACAGGACACAGATTTGCAAGGAGTGTTAACTCTAGAGCCCTGCTCTGTTCCCTGTCCAGTTGTCTCCAGCAGCAATAGTAGAAAGCAGAGAGAACTAGTTCATCTCCTGTCTGTAATGGATGTTCTCCAGTGCCTTTCAGCCTTTCAGTGTCCTGTGCCTCTTGACCAAGAGAAGATTTTGATGCACAGCTCCTAGATTGAGGAAAACATGCCCCCTCTGCTCCATTATTTCTAGTTTCCAGTATTTTTTCTCTAATGCATTTTTCTCTATTACCTCCCATGTCCTTGCTCACCTTTCTCACTGACAGGCTCTCGATGTGCAGTTGCAGAGTGCCTGTGGATGAGGGCTGCCTGGTGCTTTCCTCCTCAACTGGCACCCATGAGAAGGCTGCACATTGCATCTCCATGGCAGTAGCAGTATCTGAAGGGCTATCTACAAGTGAAAACCCGAACAGCAAAGCACTGCTATGAGAAGACCAGAAAATTAAAGGCACCTGGCATCACAAATATCATCAGCTTTGTTCCCAAATGCAGAGACAATGGATGAGGCACTGCATGATGCCCCTAACCCAACCACAGAATGAGACTCTTGCCTACTGACTTATACATCCCTTCTTCCAACCCTTCCATCTCCGGCTCACACCAGACACACACGGTTGTCAGGGAGACACTGTAATGATATAACCTCATTTTATTATTGCTGAAGGTAAAAGAATGGCAGGGAGCTGGCCAAAGGCAATGAAAGAAGGAAAGGGAGCTAATACGGCTGAGGAGAAGGGGAGCCACTCAAGCCTTTCTGCCATGTGAAGCCAAGCTTGTTGATGGCTTCAGTGTCAGAAGAGCTTTGCTCAGAGGACAGAGCTGCTTGTTCTACTGGGACATTAATGGCTCTGTGAGACAAGCAGTGGCTTATGGTTGGTAAAGTGGAATGTTATAGCCTTGTCTCCTGCTTTCAAAGGAAATTAAGAGAAGTGTATCCACTCTGCCTCTACCCAACTGAACATCCTGAATCACAGGGTGACAGCCAGCTGCCCTCCAGCACTGCCCCTGGGCCTCGCACCTCAGCTCTCTTCTCTGAAGGTCTGCTGGCCAGAGTCTCAGGCCTGGCAGATTCCTTAACCGTTACCTAGGGCGTAATAAGCTTCCAGGTCCTGGTCCATGAGTTCAAAGAATTGCTGGATTCGATCCAGGGAAACTTTGGCCTCCAAGATCCCATTCAACACCCATGGGAAGCTGTTGAGGGGTAGAATAAGCATCCCAACAAGGGCCAATGCTGTGAACACCTGCGTGGGTAAGCAAACAGCCATGAGCTGGAGCCAGCACCTCCCCAGTATCCTCCAAACAGCTTCACCAGTGAGAGCCTGAAGAGCTGTGGAGAGACGTGGGCTGGGTTTATTTCCCAGAGAAGATGCCTCAGGATTGCAGTTCCACTGTAGACTGTGTTCTGCACAAGACAGTTTTGGAGCTCTCCCTACTACTCACCTTTGTGGCAGAGAGCTGGTGACCCAACAGGACATAGGTGACAAAGATGGCAATGGAGATAACAACAGGGAGTGCTGCCCACATGTACACACACAAAGCATCCAGGTAACCGATGGCCCGCAACTTCTGCAGCTCTTTAGTCCGGCAGGATTTTATCCTGGTGCTGAAGTGCTTCTCCCAGGCATAAAACTTGATCACACGAATGCCAAACAGGAACTCTGTCATTAGCTGCAGGCAACGAGGAAAAGAACATCAAGCAAACAGTGCCCAGCCAACCTGGGCTGTGCCTGGGTGTGCGGTTATCTCCTGCTAAGGGTCAAGCTAGAGATGTCAGGAACCATTTATTGCTAACAAAGGCATAAACTTAAGTGACAGCTACTGGAAACTTTGTGCTCATCCATCCCACCAGCCTCTTCAGCCACCCATGCTGTGCACAACCAAGGAAAAGGCAAAATATTACACTACTTTCCAAGCAAAAGATGAACACCACAGGTGAAGAGATGTGTGGAATTGCTAGTTCCAGCCTGGATACTATTTACTTGTGTTGACTTGACAGTGCCTTCAGATAACATCTGACTCTCAGGCCTGATCCTGCCCTGATACAGCTGGTCTGTATCCACAGCCTGGCTGGTTCATTTCCAGAACTCTGGTGTCCCTGCAGGATGCAGTCCTCTCATTTCTGTTCTCAGGTCAGCATCTGTAGAGCAAGCTGACTGTCTCTGCCCAACATTAAAGAAAACTAACAAGAGAGACTTTATTCGGCAAACCAGTCTTACAACAGTTGGAGAAAGTCCAGCATCATCAGATACCACTCTGGGAGATGCAGCTACTGTTGGGAAAATATGTATTTTTAAAGCTGCCAACAGTTCTGACAGGGAGTTGACCTATTTCATGCTTCAAAGCATGAGTGAAACTGCTATCCCCTCAAATTAGAGATACAATGCTAAAAGGTGGGAATCAAATGTCTGACATGTGGAGAGGAGAGATGGCACTGCAAATAGGAGAAAAGCAGTGGAAAAGATGACTGAGAGTGCCAAGCCTTGAGCCATATAAAATTAAATCCATGATCCCTTGTCCAGACTGAAAGCCACTTCATCATTGATGGCATCACTGGAGGAATAAGATGGATGCAAATCTAGAGGAAGCCATCGGGAGTCTTACCTTTACTACACACAGAAGAGAAACTTGCAAGGGAACCTAAATTAGCCCAGGGGACAAGAAAAGCATTAAAGGTTCACAATCTTATGGGTGGTGAAACTATATCACCCTGAAACACTTCTGACCAAAGTGTGTGTGTGTGTGTGTGTGTGTGTGTGTGTGTGTGTGTGTGTGTGTGTGTACCCTTTCTGGCATTTTTCTCAACAGCTGTGATTCAATTAATCTGCCTTGGACCATGACTAGTGGCCAAGAAGCCAATGTTCTGGGACAAACAGGGAAAAAATACAAACTCAGAGAGACACCACTGCCCCTCACCTTGACTCGTGTGTCCTTGTGTTTCAGCATCTCCTCGTTGTTCACCATGATGCGGTTAGCTATGATCTTGTTGATGGGCACCAGCAGCAGTGCCAGGGCCACACCTCCCAGAAACGCTATCCCCACTTGCTGGTAGAGGAGGTAGAGGGTAATGGCAAGCTGGACAGGCAGGCTCCACAACTCATGGAAGCTGTAGCAGAAGTTGACCAACCTATCGGTGTCCGTGCTCATGAAGTTGACAATTTCCCCCAGAGTGAAGTGGGCAAGGCTGGTGCTGCTGACACGCAGAGCCTTGCGGTAGATGGCGGAGATGACAGCGGCCCGCACCATCAGCGCCATCTTGTTCATCTCGTACCTGAACTGGCTCCGCAAGAGAGCACCCAGGAAGGAGCCAGCAAAGAGCCCAAGGGCATAAAGAATCCCATGGCTCAGGGGCTCCTGCCGTGACTCCATGAAGTTCACCAGCAAGTTCAGAAGCAGAGGACCTGAAAAATCCAGCAGACTTTCAGCCAGCTTGAGAAGTCCAAGGGTGTAGAAACGAAGCCCAAAGGCCGCATGAAGGACTGACAGGAGGCACACAGCTTTCTGGGCATGGTGTGGGCTGTCTGGAGCATCACTGCTCCCATCGCCTCCAGCAATGATTGGGCTCGTAAGAGACACTGTATCCTCCTCTGCTTGCTGAAGAGCTGCCTTCTTCTGCCAGCAAGAGTAGAACCGGTCACAGACCCTGGCAGCCTGGAGCTGGTGAGGAAGCAAATAGACGTCCTGTGGCTGGTTCAGCTTCTGCTGGTAGCCACGCTTCATGAGGGGGTTCATCCAGGTGTAAAAGAAGCGGGAGAGCCAGCTCTCACCATCTTCTGCCACTCTCTGCTGGTCAGGCACTGGGATCCCTGGCTCTGAGATGGGCTGGTCCTCTTGCCAGGAGCTATTGATGGAGAAGAAGTCTTGCCTGGCAGCAGTGGGGAAGAGGTAGCTGACCACATAGGCAAGCAGAGAGACCAGCTGCAGACACAGAATGGCGAACCTGGCGGAGGCACCGGCGTGGGCAAGAGACCAAGCTGTCCCACTGTGGCAGTACCACACCAGGGTGATGATGAAGGAGGGTAGGGGTAAGAGAGTGAGGAGAGCCAGGGCTGCAGGGCCCCGGGTAAAGCCGTGAATGGACCTGCAGAGCATGAGAAGAGCAAAGCCATGCACCAGCCATGTCAGGGCAGCAGTGCCATTGGCCAGCACTTCCAGGTACACAGGGCCCAGCTCCTGCTGGGAAATGGTGGCTGGAATGGTGTCAGCAAGGAACAAGGCAGCAAGTGTGAAGGAGGCAGCGATTCTCCATCCCCAGCTCGGCCTGCAAGGCACACCAGAGCCAGACCTTGAGGAGGAAAGAGCAGTGAAATAAATTACAGTTGGAATTCCACTACCTCTCAGTCAGTACTGCCCTTTCTTCCTCTCCTCTTCCCCATGTTTATACATCCACTCCTACTTAACCTTCTGGATACACCCCCCTAGATCTGTAACTTCTTCTGACTGTAGGCATTGCTAAACTACATCAGGTCAATATAGCCCACTCTTTGGTCAGATGCTACCAAAGAAAAGCATTTATTTACAGAAATTTGTTTGCAAACTATGATATTTTGTAGTCAAATCAGACTCCAATCCTTGAGGACTAACAGCAAGAAAAAGTATATTTAACCTCTTTAACACAAATTTTGGATGACGAAATTCCCTGTGTCACATCTCTGATCCTTGATTTCCTGGTCTGTTGGATATTTTTTCTAGAAACATTATTTTTATCACTGTGAGTTTCAGTGATGCTATGCTTATAAGGTCTATAATCTATTGCCCATCAAAATACTTCATTATCACTGGATTCTTTGTGGCCTTTCAGTATCAGTGAATGTTGTCATGTTTAGGAATTTCAGAAGAGGGTAAACAGAAAAAACAATTCTGCATTTCTCTAAACTCCTTATTGCCTTATATACATCTTCTATGCCACCTTGGATTTATACCCTCTACCAGAATACTCCCAGTTTCCCCAGTCCTCATTCACTAAAAAAGTTTTTAATTACTTTCTGTGATTTTATGCCCACAATCCCCTCTATTCTTTCTGCATTCCTTTCTGTACACTGAATTAAAATGGATGCTGACAAATATAACAGCATTATAATATTGTGTCCTTCCCTAATTACATATTCAGCCTATGATAGGGAGATACAATTTCCAGCCTTTCCACCCCACCTCCAGTCCTGCATAGTAATCAAGAGCCAGACTTGTCATACCTCGGAGTGCCAAGGAAGCAGGCACTGACCGCTGCAAGGATCACATGAGGAATCACGCTTAGTGTCAGCTGGTTAAAGCAATGGCCAATGCTGCCATGAACCCACACAGGGAGTGGATCTTCTGGGCTGGTCCCACATAAACTAGCCAGGACGTTCTCCATCCTTTGCTGGTAATTTGGTCTGAGAGACAGGATGCCCTAGGGTAAAGAAAAAGCAGCATGAGGTAAAAAACATAAGAACTATAGCCCCAGTCCAAGATGGAGTGACGAGTAATTAACAGAGAAGCAAGTTCCTGGGTCATAGTACAAGCTCGGCTATTCTTCACTCACTATCATATAATCTACTTAATAAAATGATCAAGGGCCAGCTGAAAAGAAATTATCTTGTCTATTCCCTTAAGCCACCCCGGGACTGCAATGCCCTGTGAATTTGAAGCTTTCTTATTTCCAGGTTGAATTTTTTTTTTTCCCAAGGCAAGTTTATCCTCTATAAGTAGTATAAGGAAGTATTTTCCTGCCTATGGATTGGCATGAAAAATATTTTGAGCTGCTTAAACAACAACCTATTCATTGTATTTCCATGTTCACTTCCCACCAAGGTCCTTCTTGAGGCAGCGTGTAACATGAAATATCCCCCAGACGGCAGGGGAGCATGCTGGTGCCCATCCTGAAGCAGGCGATACCGTCACCTACATAGACTGGCGAGCCAGCCCCCTGTGTGTGCCGCCCCGCGGACTGAAGCACACCTGGCGAGGCCTCGGCTTTACAAGGAGATTTTCTGCTGGCACCAGCCCGTCCCATCTCCAGCCTGGGGCCGGCTGAGCGCCACGGGCCGGGCGCCGCACCGAGCTCGGCACGCAGTGGGGGGCACTGCAGCACCACAGCGGCCCTCGGCACGGCAGCGCGCCGCCACAGCGGCCCTCAGCACGGCAGCACCCCGGGACCGGCCTGGGCCGCCGCCAGCGCAGGGACCTCCCAGCCGTGCCGGGGGCGGCGCTGCGGCCGCCACGTCCCCGGGCCGGGCGCGCCCCCCGCCGTCCCCGCCGCCCCCCGGGCCCGGTACCTGGGCTCCCCGCGGCGCAGGCCCCGCGCGCCCCTGGCGGCCCGGAGGACGCAGCGCAGCCCCGGCCGCGGCGGGGCGAGCCCCGAGCGCCATCCAGGCCGGAGCAGCCGGCCGAGCTGAGAGGCAAGGGAGAGCCAATGCAGCACGCACAGCCCGCTCAGACTTCCACCTTCCGGATGAAAAATAGAAATTACCCAAACTGTAAGCTAGGCTCCAGCCATGAACGCGATTTTCCCCGAAATTCCTCTAGTTCTGTCCTGGTGATCGTATCCCTCCCTTCCTCCTCCTATGATTTTTGGCTCACAGCATCTGAACTGTTTGCACACTGTGAAAAAACGCCAATCACTTGTTTTTAGAATTTAAAAAGTTTAATAGTAATAGAATGGTTATAAAAATAGTAATATAATTAGAGTAATAAAAATTTGGACAATTAGGATTTAGGACAATACGAGACAATAAAAACAAAGCATTAGGGACAGCCCAGGTACCTCTTTCTGGGCAAAATAAGCCCGAAAAAGGACCCACGTTAACAGAGGATTAACCCTTAAAAGCAATAGCCTGTTACATATTCATACATCTCATACATGATGCATAAATTCCATTCCAACAAAGGATTCTGGCTGGTCAGTGTCAACTTCTTCCTTCTTAATCCTGACGGCATCTTCAGGACTGAGCGAGGCGGGAAGAAGTTAGTTTCCTCTGATAACGGAGCAATAAATTCTCTTTCTCTGAAAGATTTAGGTGTCCCGTGGCTGCTATCTTGATGCAAATACCTCATTCCTTTCTTTAAAAAAAGTATCTTACGTAGCATAGTTTCTATTTTAACATTTTGTTATAACCTAAAGCTATATTTAACACACTACTTAGGAAAATTAATACAGCATAACTTTCTAACACAACACATATAATATTCATTTTAACATTTGTGAAAGGCCAATCATAAAATACACATTTTTCACACACACTGACAGACACCGGATGCACATTACAGACTTGCAGTGTCACCATGTCAACCAGCACAGGAATATTTACGGACCACTGTGTTATCCAAACATCAGCAGTATAGCCCAGGCAGTGCTTTTACAGGTATAAATGTACTTTTACAGGTACAGCATTCTTTGCTTGTAAAACAGAAGACTAGAAGATGAAAATTACATTACTGTAAGAGCACAGTGGCAGAGGTCTCCTGGCATAGTGAGAGATTGTGATGTTAACCTAACACAACCATCTGAATAACACAGGCTAAACAAATCCTCTCTGATTCACCCATGTTGTGTTCAGCGACTGTCTGGAGCATGAACACACAGGCAAGCAGTACCCCCAAATGTGACACTCATTCTTTACTATAAAAGTGTGTTACATTGGGGTTGGGGGGAGTAAATGCACAACTTTCCAGATGAGAGAAAGCAAACTGGAGGGGACATCCAGCTCCATTTGCTCTGGACTATTATACAGTAACAGGAGAGTGCTGTAAATGTCACCACACTACCTAGCGATTTTAGCTGCTACTGGTGATTTTTATAGCAGATGATCTGAAAGTTTCAACTGTCCCAAACCCTTCCCCAGTACTCTGTTGCCAGGGAAAATAAGTATATAACCACCACTGGTAGAAAACTTTACTTTCAACATGGAGCTCACTGGAAATACAAAAAGCATTCTCTGAGCTTGGAGTGTTATCAGCGCAGTGCTGAGGAAGGAAAATATCAGTGACATTCCTGAGAAAACAGAGCAATCTGGCTAGGGGAGTGTGGAACAGCAGCTAAGAGCAAGAGCTCAGTGGACACTACTCTCTAATCATAGCTCCCTTGAAAGGAGCAGGAAAGTGCATTTTCTGCAAGTCTCTCTCTCCCCCTCCCTCGTTTAATAATCTTTTCTCACGTGCCTGACAGCAATCTTTGTGTGTCAGAGTTGCAAGGTTGCCTTTACATGACCAAGCTACTCATACTGTACACTGTATTTAGCCAGCCTGCTCTTTTCCCCCAAAGGTCATCCAAAGGTTTCTAGACTAAACTTTCCTGAGGAGGTCTTGAGAGTAAGTTTTACGTCCTCTCTGCTCAGGGAACCTTCCCTTCAACGAAAATGCTGTGAAAGCAGCAGACCCTTAAAACAGCACATAAGGGTTGTATGAGGTTGAAGCACTGAATGGCACACAAGTGAAGCTGATTTCAGATTTCATGGTTCTGGTCTTATTTATTTCCAAATGAAAACAAACAAACAAACCCAAACAACTTAGAAATGTCCAAAACCATCCAACCAAATACCCTCAAAATACCCACAACACCAACCAAACAAGTACTTTCCATGTCTTAATAAGATACCAGAGAAGTTCTCGGATATCAACAAAGAACAACCTTTCTCCCCTGAACTAATCATTCTCAGAGCTTTTCCATTCAGCCACTCTGTATTTTAGCTTTCTCATTTTCACATGCTGCATCTTGCTTGCTCATCTCTCCTAAACTCTTCAGGTTCAAAACCATGAACTTTATCACTTCACCTGAAAGATGGAAAACTTTTACGTGCCACAGATTCATTTTTGGTCCAGACGGCATTGCCTACACTCATATGGGAAAACTAACACAAAGGGTATTAAAAAAGGAACTCCAGGAAAATACCAACTCACCCTAACTGACCTGAAATCACTTTGCCTGTTTTGTATAAGTGCATTTAAATAGCATCACAGCAAGAATTAAAGTAGACATTCCTCCTTTTCCTGCTTCCTTTTGGCAATTTCTCCTGCTCCTGAATATTGCTGCCTACACCATCTACTGCTACTTATTTGACAGATTTAAGATGTGCGGGCACGTGGAGCAGTGGCTCTATTGCACACAAAGTACCTTGCACACTATAAATAATCATACACCTGGCAATTATAAAAAAAAAAATCAGAGCATTCAAAATTGAAAAAAAACCCATCAACATTAGGTTTAATCTAATCCACCTCCACAGGCCATGCAGGCCAGATTTTATTCACTATTATCCAGAGTTTGTTAATGCTCTAGATTGATAAATCCCCAGTGAGGAAGCGCTATCTGGCAAAGGGAGACTGCCCCCCCCTTTTCTGATGGGTTTGTTTTGTAACAGATTACTTAATACCAATCCCAGGACTCAGGGAATCAGTGTAGGCTGCATGCCCATTCCACTTCCCAGCTATAAGTAAATATTGAGCTGAAAGAAGCCAGCCTAGACAGGCCTTAAATTCAGAAATATCAACCTTGTAATTATAGATGTAAAATCTCTGAAAGCAATTGTCTGTTTGGATGTGTTTTCTGTGCTCTCAGCCAGGACTCTGCTATCAGCTGAACCATCCTCAAATTCCATGACGACATAGCCAAGGAAGGTTTGATTACTTGGCTCAGTCCAAAATTTTTCACGAACAGGCTGCTTTGCCTGGACCTGAAGGCACAAGATAGATATTGTGCCCTGTTTTCCAGGGAAAAAACTAATGCCAAGTTCAGAAGACAGATGAGTATCTTCTACTGCATCTCCTCATGAGAACACCAATTCTGTGATAGAAACACTGAAACTGTCTTTGTTATTACTCATAGCCTAGCCATTCAACATTAGATGGTTGTCTTATGCCCCTGGATCTAGTCTTGACTCAGACAAGAAGGTAAAAAATTATAATTAAGGTATTACATTTTTGTCTTTTACTGTCTGCTTCTAAACCTAATGGTCCAACCTGAATTAACTTCACTTCTGATTTCTGTTTACTTGTTTATACAAAGCTACTCCTAGCTTTTCTTATTTTGTTCTCCCTGAATGCCATTTGCTCCCCTTTCTTATTTGGGGCCTAATGAGAATTCAGAGACACCTTATTACCCCAGTGTTGCCCTCAGCATCTAATTAGCCAAAACCTCTGCAAGCAGCAGCTAATTGCAAGTTCAACTATGAGCCTTGGAATTCCAAAGAGGAGTTCAGGAGCTGAACTTCTGCCAGAACAGACTGACTGGCACCTCTGTCATCCAGTGAGAGTCTAGAGCACCAGTTGCAGGGATCTTAAAAAAACCTCTGCAAAGCAGGTAAGGACCTTGCCTGACTTTTTCAATCCCTGAGACAAACTGTAGTGCTTCCTCTTCCAAAGATGTGAGAAGTCTCAATTTGCTGTGCACCACTGGGCCCAGATTTCAGGAATAATTTAACTGGATCCCACTAGGGATGCTCAGTCCCTTTAAAAACTTAGCTTCGTAAGGCATGTGGTTAAAAGATAATACTACATCTACTTGAAAATGAGTTTATAAATTGCAATTATAAATTGTAATTGTAAGGCAATGCTCAGTAAGATGACAGGGTATTAGAAAATGCTAATGAGCACTGGTCAGTCTCCAACAAATGGAATGTTTCTCTTAGGAACTCTTTTAACATCACAATACACAGAGTGTTTGCTTTCTTTCTACTACTTCTCCCATGAGCAGTTTTCTTATTGGTGTGCAGATAAGACACTTTAATGAACTTTCTCTTCAGTTTATATTATCTGGATTCGTTCACCTTCCAAATGCCACTAAAATCTATGATCAGAAACCACCAGAATACCTCCTGTAGACCTCCTTTGGCTACAAGGCAAAAAAGTTAGGAAAAAAAAATATTTTCTGGCATTTCGCAAAGTTTTTAGGTATTAGATGCCAAACTATTATAGAAAGCTGAATTTTAAAATGGTTTGCAGAGTTTCTTGGGTTTGTGGCTTTTTACAGTCAATTTAAAAATCAAACTATAGTTAAAAAGTGATGTAAAGAAAGCAACAGCATGGAAGAGATGTCCAAAACCAAACAAGTAATTTTTCTCACTCTTTTTATCACACTCAACTATTTTTGTTTACTTCAGTTGGTCAAACTGAGTGCTTGATGCAGACACCTGACACTAAGGCATGAAAACATGTTCCTCCTTTGAATAAAGTAACAGAACATATTTGGGTAACAGAGGGGAAAAAAACTAGAGGGGAAGTTCCAAAATACACATCAGTTTTGTGGTTATCTCAAAGTGTTTTGCTTCTCTGGGTGTCACTGAGTCTGCTGCTTAGGGTAGTTAACTGGAACAGGTTGAGCATCCATTGGTCCCATGGGAAGTAGATCTGCAGTCTGCTGCATTCTCAAAGATGAAATTCTGATCCCAGGAATTCTTACAGTTGCTGTAAACACTGCAAGCCTTAGGACAGAAAGGTGAGGACAATGGTAACAGAAAATAAGTCTTTATATAGCTCATGCTTATTTTGATGACTGAGTGCATTTCCTGAGCCTGGGTAGTGATGCACTCATTCAGAAAATCTTAAAGGGGGTCAGTTTTAATACAATTGTACTAAACCACTCTGAGCAGAACTATCTTATCAGACAGACCACCATCCTGCTGCTCTTGGTTGCTACTACTTATAAATAGTATGCTTCAAAATGGTGTGTATGTTCGAGCAAATACATTCCCAAACACACAAGCAGAATTTCAGCCAGAAATCAACTGGCTCTTCAAATACGAACCCTCACATGTCGTTCGGCTAAGAACAAATTTAATATCAAGATATAAAAGCTTGTAGATTTTGGAAGTGACGCTGAAGAGTTTTAAGAGAACCTTCATTTCTCTGCTTTCACTTCTTTTGACCGCTACCCCATTTTAGTTAATTGAAAACCCCTTTCTTCTCTGGAGACAGCCCCCAGAACCAAGTAAGAGAAATGTTTCAGGCGTGGCACGAGAGCCGAAGCTGTCCCAGCCGCTGTCCCGAAGGAAGAGCAGCCGCCGGTCAGGTAGGAGAGGGAGGAGGCGAGAAGCCATTTCCTACCCTGCCAGCCCGGCAGCCCAGAGCACGGGAATTGGTTCAGGAGTTTTCTGAGCTGGAGGCTCAGCTTCGGCACCGCCTGATCGATCAGGCAAGGAGCGCTTTCTCACACACTTCTGCTTGAAAACACCACCTGTACCGACCAGCTCCGCAGCACAGTGCGGGCGCGTAGGGGAGGCAACAAAAGCAAGCAAAAAAACAACCAAAAAAATCCCAAACAACAAAAAACCACCAAAGCCGAGCGTGCCCTAGTCACGGCCGCTGGGGCCCGAAGCGCGGAGGAAGGCAAAAAGAAGCCGCACGGCCGAACATAGCAGCAGCAGCCCCAGAATCCCACCCTACCGGCGGCCGCCATTTTGTGCGCGCGTCCCCAGGAACCGCCCCCCCCGCCCGGGCTCGCCCGCCCCCCCCGGCTCGGGAGCGCGCAGGGCGGCGGGGAGCGCGCACGCCGTGGGGGGGCCGGCCCGGAGGAGCCGCGGGACCCCCGGTCCGCTGGCGCCATCATGTACCGCTCCAGCAGCGGCCGCTCCGGCCCTTCGTCTTCGTCCTCCTCCCACCGGCTGAAGGAGGGCGGCTCGTCAGCGTCCCGCGCCTCCCGCTTCAGCACATCGGGGCCGGGGCCAGGCCACGGCCGGCCTCCCCCGCCGATGCCCGCCGCCGCTTGCGCCGCCGCCTCGCCGCCGCGCTCCGCTTCGCCCCGTCCGCCGCCGCTTCGCCGCCACCGCTCCCCATCGGGCCACCGCGGGCCCTGTCGCCGGTCCCCGTCGCCGCACCGCAGCCGGAGGTTGCCATCGCCGCCGGGAGGAGCGGGGCTCGGCGGGCCCCGGGGCCGCCGGGGCAGTGAGCACGGAGACGGCGGCAGCAGCCGGGTAAATACTGCCGTGCACCCAGGGGGCTCCGTGCGGGCCCTGCTGCCCGCCTGGGGGGCTGTCAGAGCCCCTAACTCGGCGCGGCCAGGTCCTTGCAGAATTACACCGGCCCCGGGCTCTCACTGTGCTGAGGGAGAGCGGCAATTTCCCCCTATTCCTTATAGAGCCAAATGGGGGGGAAAAAAAATTTCCATTTTAAGTGATGTTTTCCCACTAGTTTCCATTGCATTTTTATTTTTCTTACTGGCCAGAGCCATTTTAGAGAAGGTTAGAAGATGATGCTGTCTTTTCGCTAAGGCAGAGGATGTAATTTCCCTCCATTTAACACATTGGGTTGTGTTAGTACATACATATAGTTTAACTTATGGGAATATAACTTTTTAGACAGCATGTTGAATGGGTACTTTGTCTGAATTCTTCCTGCTCTCACGACGGGCGTACAAAGAGGACTGTTACTGATTTATATCTTCCAGAGGTATTCTTTGGTAGGCACCGCTTTGTAGCTGGGGCTGTGCACAGGGTGTCCCAGTCTTCTCACTTTGTCTTGGCAAAGAATGATTTGGGCATGCGAAGCTCTGTTTTGGTATCTGTGGTGGATGGCATCTTGGATGCAGACACCTTCGTAATAAATCAAAGTGTGAAGGCTTTTTTTTTTTTTTTTTCCGTGAGCGAGATTTGCTCACTTAGGTTTTCTCTCCGTGCTCTTTGGTGCAGCGATTGTCTGGTGCCTCTGAGCTGTGGTGTGCAGTAAGTTCATTGTGCGTTTGTGCTACCGTGAAAGAAATTTCCGTACTGGGGTACCCTAGGCAGTGGCTGCATGGTCACTCAATCCAGGACACATGCAGTTGCGAAGAATGGGGATTGCCCTTTCTCGTGGTGACATAGGTTCTTACCGGATTTCTTTGGAGCTGCAGCCATAGAAGAGCTCACGGGTTATTGTAGTGGCATTAAAATTCAGGTCTTGGTGTTATTTCTTATTGAAAGGTGAGTTGCCCTGGAGATGCAGGAAGATAATGTTGTCTTGGACAGTTAGGCCAAGCCAGGCTACGAAACTTGCCTCTGTCCATTTGTTTTCACGTGGTATTTCACATTTATCTCCATCCTCTTTAGGTTCATGTATGGTACCCTTGCAAATTGCATTACTGATAATATCCACGATGAAAATAAGTAGTTTTTAAAAAGGAAATGTCTTACTGTCTGATTCATGTCAGTTTATGTTGTTGATGGACAGTTGCATGTTAACAACTGATGGGTGGCAACCTGGGATGCAGGACAGAAGTTTCTTAAACTGATTTCATCATCACTCAGTCTCCCATTTCACTGTATCCACGATAGGCTGTGAACCTGTGCTGGCTGTAGCAAAACTTTCGATGCTGACTGTGTTGGTAGTTCAGACTTGGAGAAATTTGATCTAGGAGTTTTGACTAGAAGCCTCCCACTCCCTCTTTGACAGGGGGTGGGAATGCCACCAAAAATGTCCACTTTGCACAAACATTATTTTTGACAAACGCTGCTCTTCTAGTGTTACTTTACACCCTCCTGGCTCAAGTTAAATCAGTCATCTCAGCAAATTGTTACAGATTAATGATTTTTTTTTCTTGCCAGTTCTAAATTCAGAGAAGGATTGAAAAACTATTTATCCTAGAAATTAGGCATTATCAGGTTAGCTAATGCTGTACTGATGAGCCAAATGGATTTTTTGTTTATTTACAGGATTACTGCATTTAAGGAAAGCCCCTCTGTAGGAAGCAATTGTCACAATAAGAGTTCTTGAGAAAATTAAATAGAGTTCTTCAACCTATATTGTGCTGACGCTTGCGTTTGCTAAAGCCCAGTGTAAGTAATTCTTAGAGTGTAATATCCACATTTTTTCCATGGAAGCTTTTGTCCCCCAACAGGTGTTTGACAACTACTTCTTCTTCAAAAGTGATGTTGCAAAGCATAAAATATGTATATAGGTTTGTTTTATTTTTTAGAAGTTCTGTTTACAAAAGCAGTGTTAATTAGAGAAAGGTAAAAGCTGGAATTAGGCTGTCATTTTCCAAAGAGTGGCCCTAATTGTGATGGAAGCAGAGCAGACAGCAGATATGTTGGGTTATCATGACTGGTTAGGGTAAAGTTTTAATAAAATTTTTAGGATTTTATGACTTAAGACCCTCTTTTCTATTCAGAAGCTTGAGAATATGAACTGTGCAGATGTGGGAAGTTACACAAATATATTAGTAAGTGGGATTTTGGAGCTGTCACTGAAAGGACATGAATTCAGAAGCCCGAGGAAGAGGAATTTAGGTTGCAACAAGGAAAGAGGACTTGAAAAGGGAAATATATGCATAAGGATGGAAGATGTAATATGTAGAATGAAGACACTTAGGGGATAAGGGCATGGGGTTGAAATGGAGAAAATGAATTTGAGTACAAGTTCCACGTCATTGTCCCTGTCCTACATATGAATTGAGGTATGAAAACAGCAGCCTCGGAGATTTCTTCCTATTTTTTCTTGTTCCTGGGAGTTGTTTTGGTTTGTTTTTTGTTGTTGTTGGGATTTTTTAAAAATTATTATTATTTGTGAGATGGAGTACATGCACTTCAAGGTTACAGCATTGTTGCACATTTGGTTGTGCATAACTGGGATGCTGGCAGTGGAGCCATGTATTGGATGTTCTAAGTAGGGATGGTGTTAGTTTCTTAATAGCTGAGGAAATCTTTGTGGTGATTGGAAGAATGTGGAGTGACAGCAAAGGTTTAGGGTGAGTACTGAGAAATGTAATGGAGGAGAGGAAGGTCCAGGCTTTACAGTGAGAGATTTTGGCAGACTTTTATTTGTTCTTGCAAGGCTGACACATGCTGCTTTTATTTATCCCTGCTGACCTGCGTGCTTGTTCTTTTTAAAGGTTTGTTGTAGCTTCTTTGGTTTCTTGTAAGAAAATTGGCTGAGATTAGAGGACTGGAGCATGTGGGGTCAACAGAGGATGGAGAAATGACAAGCAGGTATGCAACCTGTTCAGTAATATGGCAGTAGTAACTGTGGTTAGGTGACAGAACAGGAAGGCAGAAAAATGCAGTGCAGTGCGCCCATAGGTATGACTAGTGGTGGTGTTCAGTGCTCCAGATACAAAAACCTTTTAAAAGTGGAACTTCTCCAGTTTAAAAAAAAAAAAAAAAAAAATCATGGAGTTCAAATATTTGCTGCCCTAACTGCTGTCTCTGGGCAATTTGTATAGATCAGTCATAAGCAATCCAAACATCCCAGACATTCTGAATGTAAACTATTTCTTTCCTTTGCCCAGAGTTTGTTCCGAGATGTAATCATCACTTCTCTTTCTTCAGTGGAGGTGGTTGTCATCTGTATGCCCACAGTCTTCATGATGAGAAGATGGCCTTGAAGATAGTAATTTCTTGAGGCAGCCCTCAAAATTCAGTGTTACACTAGACACAAGTTAGAATGTGTTTGTATGAGACGCATGCACCTTGAATATGTTGTATCTCCGCCAGGCTGTTGCAGGATCATATTGTGCTAGATAAGGCAGTTGGTCTTCAGAAGTAATTAAAGAGTGTTCTGATAAATGCTGGGATTCAACTTAATGAACACAGCAAAATCACTAATATGTTACCTTAGATTAAAGCTATATGCACAATGGATTCTAGTGCAGATTTGTACTGCAAGTGAATTTTATTAGGTAAACTTGTAAAAGAATTCTTTTGCTTTTGTTGGATATTATGTACTGTTCCTTTGGTCTCTTGGAGGATTGAGCTGAACTTGGTGCATGCTCTCAGGATGGATGTGGACAATTCAGTGCACCTGCTGCTTGCTACTGCAAGTTTTCAGCAGTAAAAGCAGCGTGCGGTGCATGACTGGTTTGGCAGAACTGAAGCTGGTTCACTGCTTCCTGTTAGGCAGAATCTATATTGTGTATGTTTAAAAAAGCAAATCCAAGTATCTCTGTCTTTAGGCAGTCTCACCTGTTTTTTATGGAACTCCTCTTAACTCTGATCAGTCCTGTATTCCAGTGCTATATTTTAGAATAATGTGAGGCATAACTAGTTAAGCATAATTTACCAGTGATGGTGTTTTGTGTACTGTGTATGTGTACAAAGGAAGGCCTGTGTAGAGGCAATGAGCTCAGGTCTTCTCTGCTGTAGATTTTTCCGAGGTAACTTTATTTAGTTTACTCTGGTTTACCTCTACCAGCTTTAAATAATGGTAATGGGAATTTCAGACACCTGTAGAAGGTGTTTCTAGTGGCATTGGTTTTTAGTATTATGTTGTGCTTATCTGCTGAAAGCAGCATGAGGAGGGGAAAACTGTTAAAAAAAAACATCACTGCTAGGAAAATCTTTGTTTACACTGGTTCATGTTGTTAAAGGGCCAGAAATCCAGACACTTCATTCAGAAATTCCTGGCACTGGTTTTTATGCAATGTTTATTTAGCTGCTTCTTCTCTACAAAGAAAGGAGAACAACAGCAAATTTGGGACTTTGTAACTTTCTCTGTGGTTTTACATCTTCCAAAATGGTGATTTATGAAATGTATTTTTGAGTTAAAAATTTCTAGATAATTTAAATATGGAGCATGTTGTTAGCACCTGGGATGAGAAGTTAAATGCGGTCAATACCCTCCCCTTTCTTTAGTAACTAAATAGAATTGAAGTATTTGAAACAGGTGTTCTTCTAGTTTGATTTTTCAATTGATCCACCCCCCAAGTCAAATTTATTAGGCAGAGCAGAATCACTTTCCTTTCTGTAGCTGAGATTAAAATCCCCTGATTGATGGGCTTGCACTCTTTCTTCAATTTACAGAGGCGCTCTCCGAGTCTCCGCTCTGAGTCTTCCCTGGAACACAGTTTGCGGATTACGGTTGGTAATGACCGCTATTGCATTGGCACGCCGGAGCGAAGGAGGCTGCCTGATAGACTGGGCTCACCAATTGATAACCTGAGTGACAGGTATGATCCTCTGCAGGTGGGGATTCACATGGGTGAAACAGCGTGGGAATGGCTCTGCTGGATGCAATCAAACTTCTCATTAGCCCACTGAATGCCTGGGGTAAGCATGTAGTGATGCTTTCCAGGAATATTCCCCCAGCCTTTGCAAGTTGTGGTACAGAGAATTCCTGAACCAGTCTCTGCCTGTGTAACTCAACAGATACTTCTTTCATTTTGTCAGCTGCTTCTAAATCCCATCTAAACTAAGCGTTCACATCATGTATTGGAGGAGGGAGTGTGATGTCAATCCCTCTGGTGCCTCCTTCCCCTTAAGGGTGGATGTCACATGGAGACACTTCATTTGACATTTCACTGCTTCAGCCACCTTCTGTTCCTTAGTCCTTACTCAAAGGAAGGTTGTTTAGTATAAAGATAGTGTAAAGCTTCAACTTCCTCATTTACTGGGAGGAGTTGCCTACTTTCCTGATTTTTGAGAAGTGTTAGAATTCTCAGGATCCCTTGACTGAAATTGGAGAGAAACAGTTAATAGAGAGAATTCTTTTGCAGTAAAATACTTCACTGCCGTGAACAGTGAAGTGTAAGTATTAGTAGATACAATTAGGAACTCTTTGCCTTCAGTAGGAGAACTGGTATAATCTGGCGAAAGAAAGAAAATCAGAAAACTGTGCAAATAATTCTCTTTGTCTTGAATTGCAAAATTAAAGATGGCACAGCTTGTGCCCCGAAGCATGCAGTTGCACTTTCAGGTCAGGGATAAGCATCCAGCATGGGAAAAACCATTACCACTTCCATTTTTGTTGCAAATATCATCAATTGTTTAAAAAAAAGAGTGAGGGAAGTGAGCAGAATAAATAAATTTCCTGTCTTTCTCAGGTGTAAAGTTAAGTTTTAACAGGTGTGAAAAACCAAATGAGAGTTCGGTTTTTGGTACTGTCACTTTTTTGCCTTTACCTCAGTTCTCCTGGCATCAGTATTTGATTTGTAAATCCCCTGTGCAGTCTGAAATCTTGTAAATCAAATGAGTGTGTATTCTCAGGAAGAATACAGTTTTTGGAAGGAAAAGGAAGTCATATTTTGGGAACTGGCACTTCTCTGGCAAATTAGGAACATTTGAGGGCAGGGGTGGTGTTTGTCCCATTGCTTTATGTTCTCAGGTGAGATTTTAGATTTAACCTCTTCTGTGGTGCTGATGTGTGGTTAGAAGTAACATCAGGTATAGTGCAGTTTATTTAATGTAAGAGTGAGAAATCACAAAAGTTGACTTCTCTATTACAGAACCCATAGATGCGAAACAGAATGGTAAGAATAGACTCCAGAGAAGGTTTAAAAGTGACAGATGAGTTAGAATGAGAAGAAGATAAAGTGAGACCATGTAGACTTTAATCTTTAAGTGACTTCCTTGTATTTGTAGTGTAAGTATGCAAGAACTTAATGTTGTTACATTTGGAGTGTTTTTTTTTTGTCTAATCTGTGCTGGCTGTGCTTTTCTGAGTGATGCCTATTGTCCAGAAGCTTAAAATATGTGACAACCAAGTCACCTGTTAGCTTTTCCTAAATCATCTAGGTACTACTTCTGAATTCTAAGTTTCTTCACTGTTAGCCGTTTTATTTGTTTTCAAAAGACACTTAGTTTTTGATTAAGAACATTGTTTATCAAGAATTTTTCATCATTTATTTTTTCCCTTCCCTGAGAGGCTGCCCTGGTACTGGGACACTGACTTTATGTCTATCACTGGGCTTTAAAATGGTCTTTATTGTTACTGCTTGTATCACACTTTTATTTTGCATGTAGTACATTCTCATTCTAATTAAAAAATCAAAAGAAAAAAGTGTTTCCTAAAGATGTCTTTTCAAATTTTGAAGTAATTGGAGCAAATAATTCTGAATTTAGTTATTCTCAGCTATTTTTGCTAACTACTCTACTTTGATATTTCAAGCAATCACTTTGGCACATTATTCTCTGTAATTTGTAGGGCCTTGGGATGGTAGAGAGGTTCATTAGTTTGTAAAGGAAATAAAATACCAAAGGAAGGAAATCAGGGAGGCTTTTAGAGTCTGCAGGCAGCAGTGGATTTTCAGGATGCCCGAGGAGACTTTCTAATGTGTGTGTTCACATGCAGGTCTGTCCTAAAACATCTGTAAGAGCTTGTCCCATGTTTCTAGGGAAGCTGGTCTCCTGCACATGTCTAAATAGACACACTGAATGCTGCTGAACTGTGTCTTCAAGGTCACCAAAGCAGCTTTGGTTTCCTGCTTGAACCAATAAGTATTTTATTTGTCTTCCAGAATCTCAGTCTGTCAAAGTGAAAAATAAATCCTTTTCTCTCTCCCCATCTTCCATCTGTCCGGCTCTCAGTATTTTAAAGACATTCTACTACTGTCTGAGCTGGCACAAGCTCTAGAGAGCATCCCACCAATTCTTTCATCTGAGGTTAATACAAAAGATAGACCGAATCACTGCAGAGACTTGGTCTGCATTAGGCTGTGTTCTGAAATAGCGTTTTTTGGCATGATATCAAGAGTAACAGTTGGCTGGAATATGAACAGCTCATCTGACTCCCTATTCAAAGACTGTGTATTAAAATGGAGTCCTGTTGATTGCTGACAGCAGAATACCACTATTTATTTCTATTTCTGTGTATGTGAATAAGCATGCCAAAAAGTAAATTACCTCTACACTAGTTGTAGGTCTCTGAGGCATCATGTGTGTGTAGCCTGTGGTTTGTTTTCCATCTCTGAAACTGCAAATTCCAGTGATTCATGGATTCTTGTTGGTGAAGGAATTGGGATGGTCACAGTGGTACCACCTTGTATCCTCTCTTGAGGATGCAGTAGCTAGTAGTGGACATCACTGGCTGAAAGCATGCAAACAAATTAAGAGGGATGTAACTCTAGTGGACTGTATGCAGAGAAAACGTGTTTCAAAGAATCCTGTAAGGCAAGTAATCATTTTTCCCACAGCTGTATTTACTTTTCAGGTTTTAAATTTGCATTTTAGTTGTTCAAAGTGTATTTGGAATGTCTTGCTAATTTTAAATACAGTAGATTTGCTGTTCCTTTTTTTCCAAAGTATGATTAAAAATTCCTGTGCTTTGTCACTGCAGTCAGTTTGAATTGTAGGCGACAGCTGCCAGACATGGATCTAAATAATTTTATTTGCACCAAAATCAGCTGAAGGTATATGGTGAAGCACATCTGTTACTCCATCAGGTGTGTTTATGCAGCTTGTACAGGTTTAGCAGGCTCTCAGAAAACGTGCCATTGGGAATAGACATACCTTTATGTAGGTTGTGAAAACAACATTTCTTTATGAAATTTGATTTAGCTATTTGTAGATGTTTTTGTGTTTTTGGAGGAGGTGGATACGTGTAGTTTGCTGAAAACTGGAAAGATACCATGTAGTACAATGTGTACAGATGCATGCCAGATTTGTTTTATAAGGTGTGTTGGACTGATAAAGTATCTAATAAATACTTTGCAATGATGCAAGGTAAAGTGAAATTTTATGTTGATTTTATTCTTAAATATGCATGTTTAAACTATGAAAATACCCAGGAAAAAGACCTTGTCTGTGCATCTCTGCTATTCTTTAGTTTGTTGTGAAAAACTGGGGCTGTAATTTATTTGCAGATTTTTTTGAAGATGTCTTCTGGCATGACTTGATTTGTACCTTCTCAAATCTATGGAGGGACCTTTTGGAGTAGGAGGAGGTGTTTTTTCTGTATTCAGGCCATTATACATAGTTTATCTCTAATTGATTCACTCAGGAAAGAGTCTTCTATCTCATTGATGTCACTTAGGGAGCACATTTCCTTTCTTGGACAATCTTGCTAGACTTTGAAATACCAATAAGTAAAACCAGCAGCTGGTAACTTTTAAAGTGGTTTGGTTTGTTTCTGCCTTATCTAAAGAAAAGTCACAGAAAAGTTTTTAGGCATCAAGAAAAATGCCTTAGTCAAAACAGTACCCCTAATTGTAGGTGTCTGTAGGAATTGGTCCAAAAGTAGATACTCTAAGAGAAGAACCTGGTTATTTTGATGTTGTGACAGTTGCACGTCCACTATGTGTTATAATGCAGGGGCTGGCACAGAAGAATGGTACAATTACACCTTATCTCCTTGGTTTATAGATACCAGAAACTGTGCTTCTTTTTAGTTATGGGGTTCATGTGATTAGTGACAGTGGAATTGGTGGAATTGAAGGAATGAGAGACACAGAAGGAAGAGGCTGTTCTGGTGCGTGTGGAGGTATCTCCTGTCTCACACTGGCTTGTTCCTAGTATAGTCTGATTTCTGAAGAGAGGACACATCTTCAGGCTGCGGGAAGGAGCCCGGAGGTGCTTGGTTTATAGATACCAGAAACTGTGCTTCTTTTTAGTTATGGGGCTCATGTGATGAGTGTCAGTGCTGTCTGCATATCTGTTGCAAAAGAAAATGTTAGTAGAATTTGTGGTCCTTGTCCACAGCTGAAGATAAAAAGAGGATCTGGTTGCATTTGCCAGTGTGAAACTGAATTATACCTTGAATAATTAATAGGAAATCTGACCTTGGCATCTGACCGGGAGAGGCGAGGAGAGGGATTGTGGTCTGAAACGTGATAGTAAGGGTTTTTTAAAACATGTAGTCTCTGACATTCACAGAAACAAATCCATCCTATCAGTTTTTCAAGGCTCTAATTCCTCTGTATGAGTTGAATTGTTCATGTCACTGTGTTTGCAGGTAACTTCCTAGGAGGGATGTACAGCAACATTAAAAATAATTCTCCCTCTCTACCCTGCATTTTGAGTACATAAAGTGTTGGTTCTGTTATTAAGGGAGATGTTATTTTGAAACTGGTTTGGAAATTTCTTACCCTTGGGTAGGAGTAAGACTTTGTTTAATCTGGTTCAAATACTTCTGTGTTTCTCTCACATAGGGATGATGTGGCTGATGGTCCGATATTCACTAGAGGCCTCGCGTGTCCTCGCGGCCTTGAGAGGTACCCAGCGCATGAAGATCAGCCTTCGAGTCCCTTCATCCCGAGGCATGATGAAGACTACCGCAGCCGAGATGTTTTCCTCCACCGCTCAGATTACAGCCCACACTATGGCCGTCGGGAGGAGCTGCCTCGTGGATCTGACAGAGATGGTGACAAACTGAGGAGATCCCCTTACCCACTGAGGGCAGAGGAGAGGGGCCGGGAAATAAAGCGTCCGCGGTATGAAAAGGATGAGAAGATGCATGGTGTGAGTGCAGAGCATCAGGGTTTCTCATCGGGGACACGAAACTACCGCAGGCGAAGCCGCAGCCGTAGCAGAAGCCTGAGCCCGTCATACCTGAATGAAGAATTTCGAGAGCTTGACCGTGCCAGGAGGAAAAGAGAAGAGGAAGAGCGCAGCAGAAACTTGAATCATGATGTTTCGGGCACTGGCTACACAATCCCTGGCTTGACTAACACATTACAGACTTCTGAGCCTCGGTATCCGTATAGGCCTGAAGAAATCCCACCCATGCCCAAAAAATCTATTTTGAAGAAACGAGTAGAGATGGAAGTAGAGTCTGCTGTTCAGGTTTGGTCTCTGTGTGTCTGTCTGTGTGCTTCTACTTTCCAAAACAGTTACTTCATGATACAGAATGTTAGTTTGATTTCCAAAATAGGAAGGCCAAATGTTTGTTTCCCTTTCCTTAAGAGGACAGGTATCTTTCTGCAGGGCGGTGTAAGTTTGAAGTGCATTAGAAACTTTAGGTGGCTATGGCATTTAATCAGGAATCGTATATATATGTGTATATATATATACACACACACACACACACACATATATATATATATATATATATACATATATATACACACACACACACACACATATATATATATATATATATATAAATCTGAGACAGAGTAAAATGTCATTGTGGAAATTCTACCCATGATGCAGAGATCTGGGCCAGCTTTCAAAGAAAAACTGGCTCTCATAGTACCACAGGCAGTCAGGATATTGATTGAAGCTCTTCTCCTGTAGCAGTGTCTCTTTCTTGTTTCTTTATAGACTTAGAGAACTGCCTAATGCTTCTTCAGTACCTCTGTTTGAAAACAACTTTTAAATGTCCTGATTTTTTCCCCTTTGAGCTATAGGCTGGGATCAACTGACTTTTTGTGTTTTAACACATCACTTTGATTTGCCTGTTTTACTGGTCAGTGTTGATTTGATAGTGACATATTTTTACTGGTCAGTGTTGATTTGATAGTGACATATTTATCTCAGGAGTGCTCAGATACTGAGCATCCCATTCCATACCTATTACTGGAAATGCTATTTAATATGGCATTAATTATGAATATCTGAAGAAGTGACTGAGAATAACCTCAATGCAGTAGTTTTTATCTGACTTAAGGTAGTGAAATCCTGTGTGACTATGACTAAACTCAAAGCATATCCAAAATGATGTAACAGGGTTTCAATTTTAAAATTTCAGTTCCTATGCCTTCAAAAAGTTTGAAATATAATTGTGATTTTGTGTGTTCTCTGAGATAAGCATTCATTGTTGGACATGGCATTCCAGAATCATCGGGCAACTTGGTTTGTAATCTTCTGTCTTCTCTTTCAACTGCATATTGTCTCTTCTAACACTTTTATTCAGCTGTGAACTCAAGGAGAAACGAACACGTTCCTTTGTTCTGTGAGGTGCATAGTGCCTTAGAAGTAAATAGTATCTTCTCTCTTTCAGCCCGAGGACTTTTCAAGCAGTCCAGCCCCCAGCAAGGATCTTCCTCTTCTTTCTAGTCAGTCTTCTTTGCCCCAGAGCAACAACGTAGCTCCTTTTGCTTCTGAAGTGGAAAACTTTCTCAAACGGTTTAATCAAGGCTCTCTTGTGGAGGCTTCAGACAAGGAGTTGCATGAAGGTTTGTGTGAGTGGAACCCACTCTCTGGGCCTCCCAAAGACACTTTGATGTTTGAAGAGAAGTTCGGAAGCTTCTTAAGTCACAAAGAAAAGGTAGAACCCAACTCAGAGCCCACCGATCGCCATACTGACTTCCTGCTGCCTCATGAGAGGGCCAGTCAGGATGGCAGTGGTTTCTCCCGAATTCTGGGCATGATGGCTGATTCTGTCAGTGCTCAGGAGAAGAGGAGGCGTAGCTTTCCTGACATTGAGGACGAAGAGAAATTTCTTTATGGTGATGAGGATGAAGAGACCAAAATTGAATCTCTCCCCATAGAGAAGCCCCCAGTGAATTGTGGCAATGAGATAATAATACAGAAAATGAGCCCACCTCCTTCTCCTGCTCCAGCTGTCAAGATGGATCCTTTAGAAGAGCCAAATGCAGAGTACGCAAAAATCCACGACTTGCTCAAAACCATTGGACTTGACATTGGTGTGGCTGAAATTGGCAAACTTGCTGTTCGTACCCAGGAACGCCTTCATGGCAAAAAGCTGGCGTCTCGTTCTCCGGATCGCCGCTCCACAGAGGCTCGCAGGCTGGACGCTTGGGAGCTGCGCCGCAGCCGCAGTGACACTCGTTCTCCTGAGTCGGGCCAGCAGCGTTCAGCGTCACCTCCAGGCTCCTTCCCGCAGCCTAAAGACGCGTCCTCTCTTCAGAAATCAGACTATTCTAAGAACAAGCCAGTGGGACAGGAGATACCTCCACACGCACCAGAACAGCCTCTTCCTTCTGTGTCTCTCATTCCTTCAATTCCACCAACTCCTGCTAGTTTGCCACCTACACCTACTTCTGTTTCCCAATACCAAATTCCCAACTATTCCCACTACACTGCTGCTCAAATGCCCCAAAACTATCCCCCTCCCACAATGGCTCCTCCAGGATATGATGCATATGGTCACTATATGGCATATGCAGCCCCTGGCTGGCCCATGTACCCCCCTGCCCAGCAGCCTAATCCTACGCTACCAGAAGCTCATGGTCTTCTTACTATGGCCATGTCAGCAAACCCCACACGTCCCAATCTCCGGGTGATTGAGACAGTCTCTCTGGGAAAGGATGTCCCTGATGTAAAAAGAGATGGTTCTGTGCTCGTTCAAGTCCCTACCACTCCTCATTCCAAAGCACCCCTTCGTCTGTCTTCACACCCTCTGAAAAATACCACAGAAAGGATGTCGGATGAAAAAAATCGGGCGGCTCAAAAGCAGAAGGTATGTTGGGTATTCTGATACTTCAGAATGTGTTTGATTGCATGATGGGTGGGGTGGAAGCTTTTTCTCTAAAGGTGCACCCTTTCTTTTTTTTTTTCTGAGTTGCTCCAGTTTAAAAATAATTTGACCTAGTTTTCTTCTGTTAAAGATTCCTAAGCATTTTCTGTATTATTCTGTGACACCTGTAAAAAAATGGATGTGGAATCTCCCAAAGTTGCATGCCATTGGCTATGGCAGAACAGATGAAATCAAAAACAAAGTTGAATTTCTTTGAACCAGCCAAAATCTTAGAGAGAAAACACATGGTGGCCAGAGCTTGGCTTTATTCTGCTGAGATTTAGATATTGAAATACCTGAAGATATCTGGGGATATGTAAAAATCTGAAGGGACAGTGTAAAGAAAATTAAATGCTTTTTTTACTGATGTTCAGTGGCAGAACAAGAGGCCACTGAAACACAGGAGGCTCCATCTGGACATGCTACATTGTACAAAATACCACAGTTATACTTGTATTAGACATTCTTTAATACGTACTAAAGGGTATATTCACCATCATATACAATCTTCCCTCTACATTTATATTAATTCTCTTACAAAAATCACAAAATTAGAAGAATTTAGGGGAAACTACTTGGAGGCTCTGACACCAGTTCAGGTCATATGTGTTAGTGTTTTCCTCTTCTTATTATCTTGGTTTGTACAATAATTTGAGAGTAGTGGGGAAGAATGTTTTAAAATAGGAAACTGTAGTTACACAACTGTCAAAGAACCGGCTGATTGCCAAAAGTTGTTTGAGTTTTCAGACTGGTGTCCCCTTAGTCTTTGTTGTTAAAATAAGGGCATGGAATTATTTGGGTATGAGGGGACAAATAAAAATCATCTCTTTCCAACCCCACTGCTACAGACAGGAACACATTCCACTAGACCAGATTGCTAAGAGCCCCATCGAACCTGGCCTTGAAGACTTCAGGGCTAGAGAGTCCACAGTCTGTGTGGGCAACATGTTTCCATGCCTCACCATCCACCTTGTAAAGAGATGCTTCATTTATCTCTAGTTTAAATCTACCCTCTTTTAGTTTGAAACTGTTGTCACTTTTCCTGTGACTACAGACTTTGGTAAAATATCTGTACCCATTTTTCTTTCAAACCCCCTTTAGCTATTGAGGTTGCAATATCATCTTTTATTATAAGAGCTTTTTCTTAACTTGTATGAAGTGCTACATCAGCAAATAAGGGAGCTTCCACTTCTTGCAGAAATAATAATTTCTTCAGCTGGCACAGCTGAAATTTTGTTCTTAATGAAATTTAGTGCTTTTGGAGGAGCTCTCTTGGCTAAAGGTGTGTGCTTTTCTCCTGCCAGACATACCTTGGTAGCTCATCTGTGCATCTTGTTAGAACTTCTAAGGGTTTGTCTGCACTACAGAATCTTTGTCTAGGGCTTAGTCCACTGTTTTTTTGCTGGGATGGTTTGGAGTATAAAAATTTGAATGTTCCACTTGATGCCCCCATACTGCAGAAAACTCAGAAGGAGAGAATGGTGCTTTGATGATTAAAAAACCAGCATACAAAGCCAAAATAATAATAAAAAAACTTCTTAAGTTGTTTAAGATGTAGCTTAACTATGTTGGTAGAACTGCTTCAGGTAGGATTCAAAGATCCTGCCAACATTGATGTTGCTGTCATAGAAGTGATTGTCTAGGGAAGTCAAGATGACTTGTTTATTAAGGGAGAAGTCTGTAGTAGGCTTTAAGAGCCTTGTGAAGGTAAAAAAATTGGGCTTTGTCTCTTGACAAATGAAGCTGGAAAAGAAGCAGAAAGAACTTTTCAGGTTTCATTTTAGCATATTGCTTTGTTTCCTTCCATGAGAATCAGTGAAAACCAGTGAAAAAAGCATTTGTGAGCTCCTCACGCCACAGTTTTTACCTTATTGAACAAGAAACAAATTTCATCCTGATGTTTTATGTCAGATTGAAGCAAAACCTAACTAACAGCTAAAATGAACCAGAGTCAAAGCAGGAGGCAAGGTGAAGGGCTATGTAGGCTGATGGAACATGCTAAGCTGTAGAGATTCTGCATGAGTTTTGAACAGCCATTTGTCATTAGTCTTGATTAGCCCTGTAGAAAATAGCCAGCTGAGCCTAGGGGCCTTGGGAAGTGCTGCAACAAACAGAGCAGTTTAGAGGAATGCACTGCCCAAAAGAAAAAAAAATTGCCTACAAACTGTGTTGAAGCATGACCACACAATACAGTTACTTTCAGATACAGAGGGAGAGGTATATTTATTGTGTTAAAATACTCAAGAACGTTTTGGGAATAGGGAGCAGTGTTTTGTGTCTGGAAAGCTGAGGTCTTCCTGTTATTCTTGCAAGACGGTTTGACTTGGGAAGAGAAGAAAATCCAGACACCTTCCAATTTATTTAGGTGATAGAAGAGAGAGAAAAACTGAAGACTGATCGAGAAGCACGGCAGAAGAAGCTTTACTATCTCAAGACTGAATTGGACAGGCTTCGTAAACAGCAAGGTAAAGTGCATTACCACCCTACCATCCCCTGCTTCTTTTTTCTCCCCCGTTGGGATGTGCCACAAGTCCTGGTGTCTAACAGGAGAAGGAGAGCCAAAATAAGAATTGTCCATAATGTATTTTCATACTCCTGGCAATGCACAACTCTTGAAAAAGCAGTGACCTAGTTACTATATTAAGATCAATTGCATCAAAATTTGAGCAGACAGTTGCTCTTGCATCTTCTTGGCTTGATAAGCTAAAGGAATTGTACTTTATGCATTTTAGTGCTTCTTTAAAAGAAGTGAGAAGTAGTGATTGAAGATGTTATTGTGCCTTTCAATTTTTCATGAATCCTATCTGGAGATGAAAAGTCCTCTCTCAAGAGAGCTAATTTTTTGTGTCTTTAAAACTTGTTTGGTCTGAGTAAATACTTAATTCCCTCACCTTTGGAAAATGATACTTTCAGGTTAAAATAGGCAATTTAACTTTTGCTTGTTTTGTCACACAGGGAAATAGTGATTATAAATTGATACTCTGGAGGATTATGGTGCCTCTCTTAGGGTGTATGTTATGGTAATCCTTATGGAGGCACATCATGTAGATTTAGTGTTGCTGTACCTGAGAGTCAATTTCATCTTTACAACTTTATAGTGAAGATTTAGCCATAAGATTTTGTATTAGCATTTTACTTGTTACTGGAATTATTGTACAGATCTAAAGTCAGTTTTCCTGTTGCCTATCTGACTCTTCTGCTTCCTTGATTGGCTCAGGCGAGATGTTGAGGAAAAAACGTCGTGAGAAGGATGGACACAAAGACCCCTTGTTGGTTGAGGTGAACAGACTACAAGAGAATATTATGAAGGAGATTGCAGAGCTGCATAAAGAATCTGATGCAGCTGACAAGAAGCAGTCTGAGCTTGACAAAGTAGCACAAATCCTGGGGATTAACATATTTGAAAAACCCCGGAAACCATCTGTGGAAAGTAAAGATTCCTCGGAAAAGAGCAGCAAGTCAGAAAATGCAAAAGGTGTAGAGAAAACATCTTCCTCCAACAAGGTAAAGTCTTAAAGTTTGTGTGCTAATGATTTTCCCACTAAGAGAAGAGGGCACTGGGCAGACAGCTGGTCCCAGACATTTACTAAAGGATCATTTGATGTCATTTGTTACCACATCTCATACACTGGCTTTGATGGTGCATGCAGGTGAGAGTCGATGTATCAGTGTGTATAATGTCCCTCGGGTTTTGTGCAGTTCAGCACCATTTACTGTTCTTTATCTTGGTATCACTGAGGTGTTGGTTGGATTGAACAGTATCGTGAGTGTGTGTAGCTGTTTGGTCTCAATACCATGCCAGGAGGACAGACTTTTTTTTTTTTTCTCTACAAAATTTCTGTCATGGCCTTTCAAACCATGTTTATAGGAGTGTTTATAGCAGCAAAGCTCTCTGAAAGTTGGGAGCATGTTGGTCTTCTCACTGGGTAATGATAGTAACAAATCACAGGACTTAAAGATGATGGTCAGCGTAAGATGTTTTTTATGTACACATGTTCTCCCTTCAGAAATGTCAGTATGCATCAGTATGGTCTCTCTGGTGTGGTCTGTACTACTCTGGGCTGGATGTACCAGAACAGGCTTACTGCATTCCAGAAGATAGTTTTCCTTTGAAAGTCAGATGGATACTACCATCTGAAAGGTTATGCTTGTATCCAGGAAATCAATTATCCTGCTTTTCAGATGTTTATTCAAATATGTAACAGAAATAGCTAATGGGAAATTATAGATTAATTTTGTGTAGATCTTAGCATATATATTTTTTGCAGAGAGGAAAATATTAGTAGGGTAAGAGGTATAAGGAAAACTGAAATGGCACCTCATCAATTTATCTGAAGGGAGGATGTCAAGAGCATGGAGCCAGGTTCTTCTTCTCAGTGGTGCTGAACAATATGACAGGAGACAATGGGCAGAAACTGATGCACAGGAAGTTCCAGCTGAATGTGAGGAAGAACTTCTTCACTGTGTGGGTGACTGAGCACTTGAACAGATTGCCCAGAGAGGTTGTGGAATCTTTCTCACTGGAGATATTCCAGTACCATCTGGACACAATCCTGTGCCATGTGCTCTGGGATGACCCTGCTTGAGCACGGGGGTTGGACCAGATGACCCACTGTAGTCCCTTCCAACCTGACCCATTTTGTGATTCTGTATTTCCTCCAAAGCCACTCAAATCTGTTTATCCTGTAAATTTTTCCTTATGCTTTATTGTGGTCTGAGAACTCATTAGGTGTCTTTAATTTAAAGACTTGCTTTTGGTTTTTTTGTTGTTTCTTGAAACATCTCTGAAGTTTACTGTTCGCTTACTTTAGCAAATCGTTTGCTTCAGTCACCACTTCATAAAACTAAAGTAGGCAAAAATGTTTGTTAAGTCCTACATTGCTTTAAGTTATATTGTTTTCTTTTCTTGAGATATGGCACGTGTGAATATATTTCTCATTATTTTAATTTGCATTGTCTGTGACATCCAAACCCGTAATGACTTGATCTCCTTTTCATCATTCCTTATTTTAACATGGAAAATTGTGAGTTCCTGGACAGGAACATTTAATATTTTCATACAAATGTAGGCACACAGGACATGGCCTTCAGCCTCTACAATTCAAGTTGTAGTTCTGGTTAACTTTTTCTCATTAAAAGAAAGATGGTGCTGGCCTTTCAACACTGAGGTTGGTTGACTGTGCCAGCCTGAGGGCAAAAGCCTTTGCCTTTCTGCTTATTTGCAAGGCACCTTGTGGTCCCTTGCTGCTGACCCTGTGTCTGTGTGTTGTGGTTACACAGTCAATGCAGAGGTGAAGCCAGGTGATCTGTGCTAAACAGACAGATCACCCTGTCTGGGCTCTAAATAGTAGCAAATGATAAAGGCATCTTTGAGCTGGGGTAATGCACAAACTGTTGAGAGTGGGTTGTTACCTGTCTATCTGAGAAGTATTGTCTTTTTAAAGTTTTGATTGAGATAGTATTTTTGTAGGTTTATGTCTATAAATAACATAAACTTTGATGCTTGTGTGACATTGTGAACATCCTTCCATACACCTCCTGCAGATCATAAGCTGATCTCATTGTTCAAGAGAATGTCTGCTATGTTCTTGCTGACAGAATACATGCAAATATTCCTGGGGTCACTTCTTATTCTGCTACCAAGAACTAGATTATATTGGGATATGGATATCTGTGGGGTGCATAGTGGCCTGGCTGTCTCTTCATTCTTTGATTTACAGTACATGTTGTGGGGGGTGGTGTTAAGGAATTTAAAGTAAGGCAGGTGTTATTTGACAATTTTGAATCTGCTTAAATAAATTTGTTCAGTGCTGGTAGTGAATAAGTTGGAAATCATGCAACCAACTCGAGTCTGCTAAATTAACATGCTGTTCTTTCCAGACTGCTATGCAAGATGATAACATGATGGACTTTATGCCATTGAAAATGTAACTCAGAACTCAAAATACATCTAGTACTATTGCAACCTAAATTACCAGGGCTCATTCATGGTATATTTCAGGTAATATTTGTTTTGCTAAAAGTTTAGTTTAGTGTTAATTTTGGATAGAGTCCTGAAATGTCTGTATATCACTGTATGGCGTCTTTCTATACAGATCAATGTAAGTGCAAGCATCACATGTTTAAATCACAAGATCCTTCACCCTATATGCTTAGGTAATTAACAAAACACCATCTTTCTTTTATTATTAAACAATAAGTTTTCTGGAGAGTTTAGGAACACTCAGATAATCTGATAAAACTGATGGAGTTAAATACTTTTAGTCACCTGATTTTTGCTTCCTTTTCCATTCTGCTTTCATCCAAACTACTTTTACAGTAACTTCTGAATGCCTCTAGGGGAACTCTGAGGTCTTCTGGGCACTGTTTGGCTAGTATGGTAAATTGGAACTGTTATGTGAAACCAATAAAGTGGGAAGGGTGCATGCCCCAGGGAATTTGTTCATTTGGTTCCTTGATTACCTGCAACCATCCAGCCATTACATCTGGGACCCTTATTGGAATCTTCACTGCAGCCAGGCAGCATCTTAGTCGGCAATACCAGCTCTCTGAAACAGTGGAATTAACCTGGGCGCTGAAAAGCAGGTGATACATTTTTTTTTTTGTGTGTATGGCTTCTGCTGGAGGCAGGTTCTGAATTCTAGAGCATTTTGTCTGTCCTGCCTTGTCTTAGAGAAGTGTTTCCTTCTGTTCAATTTAGGAATCAAAAACTACTAATGAAAAATCGAGAGGTAGAAGCCCGAAGGCAGCAGAATCCTCTTCACAGTCCTCCAAACATCCTTTCCAGTTGGCCAATATTTATGAATATTATGATGCAGGGAACCACTGGTGCAAAGACTGCAATACCATCTGCGGGACCATGTTTGACTTTTTCACACACATGCATAATAAGAAACACAGACAGGTATGTTGCAGGCTTCCTTCACTAAGTGCATTTCATATTGCTATGAATATTAACACTAAAACATACATCACAGAACTACATTTTACAAGAGAACCTGAAGTAATTACGAACCCAAGAAGTAACTTATCAAATTCTATCCCCCTAATGTTGGACTTGAGCAGTTGTACAGCTACTGGTGTATTCCAAATAGTGTAAATGGGGCCTGTGTTCAGTTTGCTCGGGTTTGCCACTTGTGTTTCACATGTTTACCTGTTCTTTGCAGTCATTTACATTTTACACTTTTCACAGGTTATTTTGTCATTGTAAATTGCAAAGTGGGAGGGAAAAGAGAGGAAAATAAGTTGTTGTAAATATTTGCACGTTGATTTTAATGTTCAGTGTTCTAAAAGGATATTAAAAAGGAAAAAGACAAGTTTACTTGCCTTGCTAGTGTAATATATGAGCCTATATACCTCTGTCACTGTGCAAATAGACCCTGGATCCTTACAACAGACCTTGGGCTTCGAAGACCCAGAGCGAGACCAAACAAGAGTCCATAAAACGCATTGATAAGATAACAGTTCCTGCCAAAGGTATGTTAATTTTTATTAACTTGGCTATCATTCCTCTTTGCCCTTCAGCAAGTCCCACTTGCTCAGAGAAAGGAATTTTCAAAACTTTACCTTGGTATAGGAGCACATATTGATACTATATTATTAGGAAAAAGGCAAATTATTTAGTTTCTCAACTGTTCTTGTGTAAAAGGTCTTGAAGCGAGAGTGTAGGAAAAGTGTGGTTTCTTCTCTTTTTAGAGATTAGTTTTTTATTTTGGATACCAGCTGTCTTTCAGTGTAGTTCTGCAGTAATTTTTGCCAACATACTAGAATTCAGAGCATGACCACAATAGCTGGCAATATTTGGGTAGCTCTTGCACAGTATTCCACACAGTCTTACAGCAGACTTTTCCATTCAGTACATTTTTAGCAGAGGTCTCCCTGAAAATTGACCGATGAGTACTTGTTATAGTGCAGATACAGAGAATCTGAGACAGACATATGGAAGGAGCTGTAACTGAGTTGAAAAGGAATATAGGATTTAAAATATGAATGTCTAAAAGGCCTGCCAGTGATCAACTCATTTTATTAATCTGTTACGTATTTCTAGTTGTGCCTACTAAAGAAGAATCTGTAGTGTCTTCGACAACTGTAGCAGATTCTGTAGGCACAAGGATGCAATCTTGCTGAACTTCAACGAAAATATTTGTGTTCCGTTTATAAACCAGGTTTTTAGTATTTGAGCAGACTGTACCAGAAAGATGGAAAGTAGATGAAGGCTGTAGGAAATGTTAACCTACTTGAATACTCGATTACCTTAATATGATGAAGAGCACTTAAATCTTGAACCATAGTAATAAACTTCTTCACTTTGCATGTTTGTTCCTGGTAGTAGTGGTTCTTATGTAACTGTAAGGAGAGCAGCATTAACTGTTCCAAAAAGAACATTACTGGAGGTTTTGCTGTTGTTCTTTGATCAACTTTGTTAAGAGCTTGGCATTTCTTAGGTTTTGTTTTCCTGATAATTTTCTTTGGCCTTTTCAGGCTCTGAGTTTCTGATTCCCATCACTGGATATTATTGCCAGCTCTGTCATGAATTTTTTGGAGATCAGATCTCAGCAGAGCAGCATGTGAAAAGTCATCCCCACAATGAGAAGTATAAGGTTGGTAACTGATGTACTAGGAAAGAGACATTCCCTACCTTAGCTTCTGCTTGTTCTGTCTTCCTTTCCTGAAGAATGACATTTAAATCCTTGGAGTATATGTATTTGGTTATCTTCACTACATTCTACTGAACTAAATAAGCAGAACTTCCCTCTGCACCAGTACATTGAGATATTTTATCTGCATGAAGCTGAAACAGTGTCTACTGTAAAGTGACAGCACTGCTGCAAGCAGTTTGTAATACCGCAGTTTCTTGGTAGGAAAAAGTTCCCTGTTCTCTTACTGTTGAGATGGCACTTACTGAGCAAGTCAGAATTATCAGAGAGTTGCCTTTATTTATTTATTTTTCATGGAAATGAAAAATGGTGGCTAAGATGTTGCTGTTTATTTCCACAGAAATACATAGATGAAAACCCACTCTATGAAGAGAGGCGAAATCTAGACCGTCAAGCTGGATTGGCTGTAGTTCTGGAGACAGAGCGCAGGCGGCAAAACGAGCTGAAACGGAAACTGGTTGAGAAACAGAAGGAAGAAAAGGATGAGAAAACCCCAAAAATAATAAAGAAGGAGGAAGTAAAGAGCATCCCAGAGTCAGGAGAAGGGAATAATGAAACTCAAGGCAAAACAGATTCTTCTGGGCGAAAAATGGGTATTACGGTAAAGCTAAAGAAGGAAGAGAAGACAGAGGAGAAGAAAGAAGAAAAGAAAGAGGAATTGAAAAAGGAATCACCAAGCCAGACCTCCTTTGGGAAATTCAGCTGGAAAAAGACTGAGAGAGAGGATAAAACCCCAGGAGCTGTTGCAAAGGAAGAGAATACAGAAGGAAACAAAGAGGAGAACAAGTGTCAGCCTGTGAAATCCCATATCAAGCCCATTGAAATCAAGCTATCTGGAAAAACTGTTATTCCACACACTAGCCCATGGATACCAGTTGTTTCCACACCGACACCAACAAAAATTCTCCCCAATCTACCAGTCCCCACCATGATTTTCAGGAAGTCTAATACTGCAACGGTTAGTAAACCACCACCTTTGAACACCTTTTTATCCATAAAATCCTCTGGAACTACCACCAAACCACTGCCAGTGGTAAAAGAAACAAATGCAGATCTTCTACTGCCTCCAGATATCATATCAAAAGCTTTTGGAGGAGAAGAAGTAATTTTAAAAGGCTCAGAGGAGGATTTGAAAGCCGCAGAAAAAAACGAGTCTTCTCAGACTGCGGATAGACCACCTCCACCTCCTCCTCCCCCAGCAGTCCAGCCAGCAGCTCTCATCCCCGCAGATGAAGTAGCTCCAGGTGTATCTGAAAGTGAACAGACAATGTTGGCAATGCCTGTGAGACCACCACCACCTTCAACTGCTTTCAGTGAACAAGCAAAAAAGATAGAGAAACGAAATTCTTGCTTGGCCACAGCCAATGCTAAAGATCTCTATGATATTTTCTACAGTAGTGGTGGAAAGGGTTCAGCTGACAGCAAGCTTGCAAGTTCTGCGCTTCCAAATGGAGAAAACCCTAACATAACAAAACCTGCAGATTTATCTGCAAGTCACAGAACAGATAGTAGCTCATCCTCGTTGAAAGAGGATTCTGAGACTGTGGATTCCTCACAGTGTAATAAAGTGACAGGGAGTTTAGTTCCTGTTGAAAATCGGGCTGAAATGAACAAGAAATCACTTCAGCCTCACCTATCAGAACTGTCAGTCACAGAATTACCAGGAAAAAACCCTGTTTCTGGTATCCAGATGACTGCAGAAATTGGACTTGTTGATACAAGAGGTGGAGAGCAGGCAAGCGGTCTGGAATTCTGTGATCTACAGAAAACTGAGGTCCAAGAGAAGGTTGGACAGGAAGATGGAAATAAAACTCCAGTTACAAACACAAATGTTCCAGGTACCTTGGGGACAGAGACAAAAGACTGGGAAATAAAAGCAGTAAAGCCTAAGCGTAGTCTACACGCAAAGACTTTGTTACCAGAGACACAGAACGAAATTAAAAGTTTGGGAAATTCCCATTTGGTAAAGTTAAATGATAACTGTAGAACTCACTCAGAAACTGATAGTCCAGACTTGCTCTGGGACACTTCCAGAACTAGTAATGGAAAAGAACAGATAGTCACTACTCATTCTTGTTCTGAAAGTAGGAGGGATCTATCAAATACTCCAAATCCAGAAATAAAATCTAGTTCTAATGAGGTTGATGCTTCGGAATTGACAGAGGGACAGACAGAAACTAAAAGTACCCTATTAAAAGCTCAAGAAAAAGTTCAGCCTAAACCTTCAGGCCATGCAGTGTTAGATAACCAAACCCAGAAGCAGGGCGTTGAACGGTTAGTCAATACCTGCTCGAACATCGTTGAACTCAGATCCAATCTAGAATTAGTAGCTGAAAATGAAAAAAAGTCATCAGGACACACTGGATCTGATGCAAGATTAGATAATTTTCTTTTCAAGAGACCATCAGAGGATGTGAAACACATGAAGACTCCCTCCCAGAAAACAGAGCTTGAGTTGAAAAGCACTGATTTCAGTCTGGGAGACAATAAGGTAAAACATGAATGTTTCAGCATCCTTTCAGAAGGACTTTTAAAGGAAAATACAGAAGAAGTCACAAAAATAGAAACTATTGCGTCCATTAGGCTAGAGTCCAGTAAACTTAAAAAACTGGGCATTGAAAGAACAGTGAATGAAGCAGAGATTACTGATTTTACTACATTGACTTCTGATAGTTGTGAAGATAAAATTTGCACACGGATTTCTCAGAAGCCTATGCTGCAGCCTGGATCACAGACCTCAAATAGTGACACTACAGAAGTGGTCATGCCAGTTCTAGAAATGCAGGGCATTTCTCCCACGTCTGAGATACTTGTGCAAGTGAAGGAGAGCAAAGGTGGCACTGTTGAAATGCTGTCTCTGAGTTGTGACAGAGGCAGCACAGAAAGTCAGGCTTCTGGGTGCATGGAAACTTTAATGCCTGGGCTCAAAGAAACACATGGGCAAGTGGGTGGCTCAGGAGGCAAGGGAATGTGCACCATCCAGAGCAAGAAGACTGAGCAAACAGAAGCTCCTGACAGTAGTTTGGAAGCTACAATGAAATCAGGAATTGCTGAAAGCATAGCAGAAAGCCCAGTGGGTTGAAGTAAACCCAGCCAATCCCAATATTTGAGGAGCCAGAGCTGGGATTATGTATATGGTTTTTGTTTGTTTTTCTTTTTGTTCCAGCTGAGAGTTTTGGGTGTATTTTGCATTCTGTGGTAGGACTTGACTAAAGTGAAACGTAAATCATCAGAAGGCAGTCACGTACTTTATTCTGTACATAATTAATTGTGTAAAATGTTTTTTCATGTGAATTTTGTTGCCAATTTCTTTTCTACACTCTGCTATTAAAATGGAATCTCGTTTATAATGCGTACGTCTTCTTTATTTTGGGGGCTTTTATTCTTTGACCAGTCCTGGTCAAAGATTTCCAGCTCACCCAGTTTGTGTCAGTAGCACCCTGAGTAGCCCAGCTGCTGAGACAAGCTCAGGAACAGCAATTTAGAACTGAGGAAATGGAGACTTGCAGAAGAACTAAAACAGAAAATTTCTTTGAACTGTAATGCATGGGTTTGTTTTCTTTTGCTGTTTGAAATGCAAGAGTGTGTTTAGAGTTGATTTTATTTGTCTGTTTATCTGTCTCTGTGCTTTGTAATTACTGTTGTATTACATCTGTACTTAAGGTGTTTCACTGTATTGTATAAGCACATGTATGGATGCCACATCACTAAGCAAGGGGAGAAAATCTGTCCCGACTGGCTTTTGGAGAAGAAAACTAATCGGTAAGGCTCTGTGGCCTGACACCTGGACCAGACATATTGAGGTCACTTAGGTGATTTGAAATGGGCTTTCTTTCATTTTATTGTGATCCAGTAACTATTTGTGTTAAATCATTTAGCAGCTGACCAGCTCTGAAGAAGTAGAAGATCAGAACCCTGGTGTCAGGAACTGGACTCGCTTCATGTGATACAGACACATGCATGCCTACCCTGAATGGTCCTTGAACTATTGAGTGTGATGGTTCTCATTTGTATAGCTTGTTAAAGACTAAAGTATTAAATGTGTTTCCTTGGATAAATATAACATTTTTATTTGTAAATTGTTTAAAAAAATAAACATATGGAGGTCAACAAGGCTTTCTTCTTGGTTTTCTTTTTTTCCTTAACTCAGTAAAAGTGGTTTTTTTTCTGTTAGTTTCTGACTCCTGTAGTAGTTGATAAAGTTGAGAAACTGTAGAGGATGAAGATACTCAACAGCCTGCTCAGTAAAAACCAGTTTATACCCAGCTGAAGTCAATGGAAGAGCTTCTATCAACATCATCAGTGGAAGTCTGTTTGAAGTCCTGAACCCTGTGTAAAACCAGAGGTGGGGCATCAGGGAGGGACCCCAGCAGAGCTTGAATTTCTGTAATCACTACCTGCACATGGACCTCTGGAGAAGGCAAAATCACCATTTGTCTTCGTTTTCCATGACTGTGTGTGAGGAAGGTATGAAATGTTTCTCAGAGTCTTATGGTGTTATCATACAAGAAATGTAAGAACTGTCTAAGCTGAATTTGCAAATCTAGTATAAATGGTCAAGTCAACAGTAAAAAGGTAATTAAGAAGGGAAGAAAGTTTTGAGAAATTCTCTCTGAGCTGGTTTTATGATGTCAAGCATTACTGCATTGAATATAGGAAATCTTTGTTAGTAATTTTGCCCTACTTTCATCAGATAGCTGATTGACTGTCAAAACCAAAGCAAGCAAGGTTTGACATGCTTTGATAGTTTAAAATGGAGTTGGGTAATGAGTAGAGATTGCTTAAATCCTGATTTATAAAAAAGTCCTTTGTAGTTGCTTCTTGGTTTTCTCCTGTATTTTTTATCATATACTTGAGTTTGTTTGTTTACATTTGACAGATAAATTTTCCCCATGTTTTCTTTCCAATTTTTTCAGTAAAGTGCTTGGTCTCTTGTAAATCCTCAGAGGAAGAGGAGAATTGATTTTCTTACCTGCCTTGTATTGAGAGATATAAGTGCAGGGAAGGGAAATATTAAAAGGAAGGCCGAATTTTTCTAGAGTTCTGCACTTTAGACAGTGCTTTTTTGAAATACACACATGCTTTCTGATTAGTTTCCTTCTGCAGATTGGTTTTCATGAAGGTTTCAGTGCATACAGTTTCAAACAGTAATCTGGACAGTGTTCTTCAGACAACCATATTTAATGCTGTGTTATCTGTGTGGAACTTAATTTTAAAAAATTAACTTTGTTTTTGGGGAAAGGACACTATAATTCTGTTATCCTTGTTCTGTGCTCTACAGTTGCTTCTACAAGTAGTGGTTGGGGTCAGCTGAATGTGGCTGGCCATGAATGGAGAGGAGCTAACACCAAGGGCAAGCAAGAACTTTGCAAAGGAGAAACTGGAAGTTGTTACCCCATATATATCTAAAGCTTTCCAGAATCTGAATTTTCCTGTGGTCCAAATTGAATACTACTTCTCTTCATGCCCTTTAGTCTTATCACAGAGGAAGTAGGGCTCTTTACTCCTGGAAGGAAGATTAAATTGGTCTCTTTAGGGGAAGAAGTAAATAATAATCCTTGAACCTCTGGGATGGCCAAGAACATAATGGGTGGTGTAGGTGATGACATCTAGGCAGGTTGGCAGACAAGAGGCATTAACACTGTAATTTTGTGAAATGACATGTATTTTTATTTATGTATTTTTTCTTTTTTTTCTTTCTTTTTTTTTTTTCCTGTTTTTTCCCCCCTGTGGTTTCCAGAGGCTTGCAGTAAATTATTTATCCACTGTGCTCGTTCCCTGTGCTGGCAGAGCTGTAGCATAGTGCACTGACTGGGAAGCCTTATTTCTAGGCTGGCCTTGGACTCTTCCAGAACCTCAGGAGGAGGGTGAGTTAATGGGGATTTACTTGTCTGTTTGAATGGTGCAATACATTACCTCTCCTTTCTGACATACTTCTCTAAAAACTGCACAAAGCCCAAGAAGTTACCTTTTTCCTATTTTTCAGAAAGCTTCTGATAGGAAGGAAACAAATATAGTTTGAATGTTTCTGTCTTTACTTCAAACCAGGCACAAATACCTAGTAAATTTAAAGAACAGTGGATTAACTCTTAAGTGATTTGATGTTGTAACCTTTAGTTTGTCATGATGGAGGCAGGTACATCCTTTCTCCTGGATGAAGTTTGTTGCAAAACCAAGCTTGATTAAGAAGTAGTGGGAGAAGAGAGATAGAGAAGCTGCAGTCATCCTATCAATCTGTTTTAAGGCCAGGTGGGTTTTTAATTCATCTTCCAGTCTCTTTGAATGTACATTTGGAAAGGAGAAGAAACCTTCAAATGTTTTAGGCAAAACACAATAATTTTTCCTGGGGCAGTCAGTTGGGTAGGTAAACCTTGCTTCTAGCTTGCTGGAATCTTGTCTTTGACTAAGTTTTAACTAAGCAGTAGATAGGCTTTTGGGGGGATTTTTTGTTTGGTTTAGAATTTTAAATAGCACGTGAGCAGGGAAGAAATGTTGCAACCATCATTTTGTTACTAAAGTTTTTCCAAATGTATTTGTGCTTTAAGGGTAAAAAGTATAAGAGATTATACTTTTATATTAGTAGATTAAGATTGGCAGAATCATCATGCTGTTTCTGGAATCATCATCCCTGGAAGTATTCATGTGGATGTGGCACATGGGTCAGTGGTGAGCACGATGGTGCTGGGTTAACAGTTGGACTCAAAGCTCTAAGAAGTCTTTTCCAATCTTTATGGTTTTATGATTCCTTACTTTTTGCCAAGGGTGGAAATAAATACCTAATTCTTATCTAAGAGAAGCTTCGCAAAGAACTTAAATTTTCTCATGGAAACAGTAGGAAATGTGGGCAAAGATCAACTATTTTTTTTGTCCTGGTAAACTCCAAACAGTTTTTAGAAACACCTATGAAAGTAAGTGATGATAGCAGAAGATATTTTTAAAAAAACCCACAACCATCTACCAAACCAGTGCATCCCAAAGCATGACAAAACTATATTTCTTTAGTGCAGAGGGCAAGAGAAGTCACCTGAGAGAGGTTTTCATGTGGTGCCTGATGTAATACTGTGCTGGTTTGTTACTCTCTCAGAACATTGCAAAAGGTTTAAGGGAGCAAAATCATTCTCTGAGACAGACCTCAGTCCTTTCGTGCCTGCTGGTTTATGTGCAAACAGCCTACGTGCCAGCAGTGTGGGAGTACAAAGCAGCCATAAAATTTATTTTACTTGACTCCTCTGCTTCTGTCTGGCATGAAGAAGAGGTAGATGCAAGTTCTGGTTGCTAGACTATCCTTTCTGTCAGCTGTTTTCAGGCAATATGGATGTAGTCATGTTTGTAATCAACTTGAGCAGAATAACGCAGCTGCACACTGTTATATTCTGCCTTAGAGCAGAAATCCAAGGCTCCACAGTTAGAATTAGTTTCTGAGTTTTGTTTTCTGATCCCACCTCCACTTCTTCTTGGGCTGTCATCTTGCCTGTGATGAGAAGGCTGATTACTGTATGTTAGCAGTTCTAGGCTCTGGTAAAATGAGTCAAGCTGCTCTTAAAATTCCCATGAAGCTGTCCATCAGTGGTGGATGCAGAGAGCAGGGCAGGTGGTGGAGAGTAGTTGAACACCTGCAGGAAATAAAACCTGCATCAGAGCTGCTTCAAGGCAAACAGTATTCCCTTTTCCAGGAGCCTGACTGAAGAATCTTCATTTTACAGACAGTAGAGCACACAAGGTAATGTTTTCAATTCTTAATCAAATACAATTTTTCTTCAAGAAGCTGCTTTTGTGGGGGAGTTTCAGCCAGAACCTAAGAAACACTGAAATACTACAAGCCATTTGTGTTACCATCCTGTTTAATTTGCTTACAAACTTGAGATGAATGTAGAAATAAAATAAGCTTCAGGAGCCATGGTAGCTGTGGTGGCTTGAAAGCCCTGTAATAGCTGTTAAAAAAACTATAGGGATTGTCTTCATATCAGATCTCACATTAAGCTGTACTCATATCCTGTCAGAGATGAAAAAAACAGGAATTAAATGTAAGTGCCGATAATTAGATGAGAGGAATCTTGTAGCTAGGCACCTGCAAGATGGGTATTTAGACTTGCTTGATTAGTGGGGAAAAAAATAAAAAGTCCATTAGCAAGGGATATCTGTCACTGCATTTTCTCTTAAGAACTGAAGGCGTAATGGAATTAAACCCATTTAATGTGTTGCTTTCCAGGTACTGTTTAAATTTCATGTTCTCTGCTAGTTAGTTTCACATGTTATATTGCTTTACCAAGGTGAGGGAATGGTTCAAAATCAGTGTGTCCCTGTCGTGTCCAAGGTAGGGGTACAAAAGTAATTCACACTTCTGTTGTATGTATTCAGTGGAACGAAGTCATGCAATGGATTCAGTTTGGCAGGGTGAAAGAAATATCCCATATTTGCATTGCTACAGTCCTTCATCATTCACATTTGATCTCTCTGGCATTTGATACAAGATACAGGCATGGACAACCTGCCTCAAGACGCTACAATGTCTACAGAAGAGAGATCATCCAAGGTAGTAAGTGTAATTACTTCTCCAAGAGTTGAATTTGTGCTTCAGAATACAAGAAAGGCTTACAGGTTGAAGGTTTATTTCAAGTTTGTAAGATGAAACCTTATGCTTTATATGTTTAGCCTCCTAGACTAAAGCATCAAATACGTGGCTTTTAATTATCCTCCTTCTTACAAATCCCTTCTCCTAGTGAACTGTCTGCCTTCACAGTGTGTTCATTGACAGCTGTTTACATTTTGTGTTATGCTTGTGTTATGGCCCATCCCTGAAGGTGGGGTAACTGAGGTTCTTGTTAATAATACATCCCTTGGGGTGGATTAGAGTGAAATGACACTAAATTACCAGTATTTATAAGCATATATATATATATATCTGCCAGGTTTATTTCAGAACTATTTGGTTGCAAAGGATAGGTGGTATGTAGGTTTGATTATCTGTAGAAGTATAACAATACAGATGCATAAAAATAACATGTAAAAAATGTATAAGGAAAAGAAAAAAGAGAGAAAGGATAGGTGAAAGCCTCAGAAATTAGTTTGAGGGCACTTTGGGGGTCTCTATAGTTTATGGCAGCTGCCTCTCATGACAGCATATTTTATGCCCTGTCTTGAGGGATGAACACTTTCAGGCCTAGGTGTGAATGTCCCAATGCCTCCCCAGCTACCCCACTTCCAAAGGGTCCTTTTATCACCCTTGTCCCTTATCTGGCTCAAACCCCAGCTGTGGCCCCCTCTGCACCTGGGCTGTGATGATGCACATCACAGCAAAAGCAGCCAGGTGCCTGATTGTTTGAGTCATTGTCCATTAACATTCCAGTCTAACAGCTTGACAAATTCCTTCCAGACTAGCTGTTTAGCTATTTTGCTGCAGAGGAGAGGGAAACAAAAGGGCCTAAGATTTGGGATTGTAAGGGTCAAACCCATCAGATGCTCCAGCAAGTGGGATTTTAGGATGAAGGTATTTTGCTGTAACTAGTCTTAGCCTTTGCCTCTTTGTCTCTTATTGCTTTCCACAGGAGCTAAGAAAATGTTATCTTGAATTGCCAGACTTCTGGAAACCTGTTCTGAGAAGGTGAGTGCAGATTTGCATGACTAAACTGGTATCTTTTTGCTCCTCTCTTTGGAGGGCACATTCTTTTTCTAATTGTTAATGTGACTAATCAGTGAGACTTTCTCTGTATTCTTACTGGTTAAACCTGCTGGTCATGGGTATGTCTCTAATTTAAGTTCTTTTGCCAGCATCCAAGAAGACTCTGTATGTGTGGATTCCTTTCTCTCGATTAAATAGTGTTATTTTAAAAACAAACATTAAACTTCTATGAAATTGTACTGATTCCTGAGTGTTGTTTGTTTAAAAATTATTCTCTAAAGAGGATTTAAAAAGTGCAGGCTACTACAAGGTATTAATAGTGGCAAGAGAGGGTGCTGGATTCTGAAGCTTCTTGATTCATATGGCCTTTACAGGCCTTACTGTATCCCTTGGAAAAGCTGCTTAGAGTAGGGGAAAAGGCTTTTTAAAGCTCCTGTCTCTATACTTAATTTGGAATCTTGCAGCTATTTTTGAACTCAGCTATTCTGTTAAATTATTCATGCAAACTTCTTTGTCATGTGTTCACAGAAGTGCCTTGTTAAACTCTTGTCACAAGTATTTCATCTCAAGGGAAGTGGTGTTGTGTTTCACCAACAAAAATATCCTGACAGCAGCTGCCAGGCATGTAAATGAATAAAGACAGCCCGTGCTTATTTTTTTTCCCCAAAGATTTATTATAATTGTTGATTATTCTCAAAAATCATGTGTGAGAGATCGCTTTACAGCGTGTAGATAGACTCATCCTGCTTTAGATATGACTAAAACCCCACAAACTAGCTTGTTGCTGCTGCTCAAGGAAGAATATTTTAGAAATTCTTATTTTTGCCACACAAACCTCACACAATCACTCACACCCATCAGTATAATCCTAAGTATTGAATTGTCAGCTCTTAGCTTGTTGTGTTATAGATCCACTTTCTCTTTCCTTAATTGCTGCTGCAGAGGCTGACTGGTAAACTAATTACTGTAGCAGGACATCCTCTGGCCAACAGAGGTGTAATGTAAGGGTGGATTCAGTCTGCCTAGAAGGGATGGCCTCTACTTTAATCATAATTAAAGCATCACAGCAGCAGAGATCCGACTGCTCCAGAAAATATTTGGGATCATGGTCTGTACAGCTAATGAAAAAATTATTTGCCACACAAAGGCTGCATTTTAACTGTGTTCTTTAGCAGAAATGACCTCCTGCCTGCAGTAGAAGTATTGCTTGGAGTTGATAAACCTGGTAGCCCAACAGAAGTGAAGCTGCCTGCATCTTTGTCTCACCAGGTCCAGGCAGCATGAAGGCTGTGTGTGTACTCCCAGTAAGCACACAAACACAGCCATGTGTGTGCACATGGCCAGCCACACATAAAAAACCAGACACCAGCACTTCTGCAATGGAAACAGGACCAATGCCATAATCCTCTTCCCCTCTTTGCATTGAAGGTCTGCAGTGGAGCATACATAGAAGACATACAGCATGGGGCCTCCTCAGTAACAGGACAGATGCTCATTTATCCAGTAGCCAGCTCTGGATCCTTGTTCCCTCCAGCTGCAGATACCTGATCATGGCAAGGCCTCAAGGCTCACTGCCCCACTCAGTTTGCTGGCACCCACGCAGAGGCACCCACAGGCTGTGGATCTGCTCAATAACCAGCCTTGGGCAGTCCCCCTGCCAGCTGGCCCTGGCACCCTCTGCTCTCTGATCCTCTCAGGCAGAACCTCATGGCACAGCAGTAAGGACTGAAGAAAGTCCAGAGAGCTGAAAGTAGTCATAAGGTGGGTGAGTAGTAGGGGAAGTGTCATTTGTCATTGTCCTGCTCTTGGTCTTTCATGGTATCTGGTTTCCTTCAGTACCAGCAGCAGGCCATTGGACTAACCAGAGCATGCTCTGAGCCAGAACTGCCGTTCCTCAACACCTGGCAAATCCAGCTGGCAGGCAGTGGGCTTTTAGCTGCAGCACAGGGGCTGGATTCTCCTGCATCCAGACACTGAAGAAACTGCAGCATCCTCAGAAAAATTAGTAAAAAAATCGATTTTGATACAAAAGTGCTTAGCAGCACTTTACCACTCTGCACCTGGTAACACTCGTGTGTTTCATGCTGTTCTGCAAGTACAGATTTCATATTTCATGTCTCTGTCATGGAATTTTTGACAGCCACAGAGCCAACCTGAGGTGGGGCAAGACTTGAGGTGGGGTGGTGTAAACCTTGTGAAAATAATTAGTCTCTAATGAAATAAAGCTGGCCTTAGAGTTGGTTTTGGCTAGCTTTCCTATGGAAGTGAGGTTTAAACCATCAGGGTGTGACTTCAGTGACCTGGGCAAGTTCAACAAGCCTTCTCCGCACTGGTGACAGGTTCTCTTGGTGCAAAGCTGAAGGAGGGGCTACAGCCTTCCTTTATTAGCTGCGAGAGAATATGCACAGGAAGAAGTCGTTTATCTTCAGTCAGAGCTCACAGCATCTCAAACACCAAAACCAATCAATCACAAAAGGCAAGTACACAGGAATCCAATTGTCTTTGTTTAATGACAACTGGCATCCAAGCAGCAGAGCACTTCACACCTCTCAGAATGAATGTATCTGGGCTGCAGAGCCTCAGGCCATGCATGGGCTGCCAACTTCCTTAACCTGTATGTGACAGCCTGGGAGCACCTGCCCAATATCCACCACACACATCCCCATCCCTCCAGGGCTAAAGGGACCAGGAGGGGTTTACAGGGTTCCTATGTAGAGGACAGCGGCAGTCTGGGCTGGTTTGCTTCTTCCCATAGGAGAAACCAGTCCTACCTGGCTTTTCCAGTGCTGGCACAGTGCAGGGAGGCATGTATGGCTCCAGCCAGGAGGTTGCAGTCCAGCTGCCTGAGGGACACTGGACTGCCAGTCTTCCAGCTCTCTATGAGTGAGGGCGGGGAGGGAAGTAGGTGTAACAAACCTACCCCAGGGAGAGAACAACCCAAGGAGAGTTGAGCTCAGTTCTGCAGCTTGACAAGTCTGCAGAGCCTTGTGTAGCCTAAGGAAATCTACCCCAGTTACAGCCCTTCCCTGAGCCAAAAGCCCAAGTGGCTGCTGCTTTCAGAAGTAACCTGTCTGCAGAGCTCTGGATCTCATTGTGCAACAGCAAACTGCTCCAGACAATATTATTTTGTTCAAGAAGCACTTGTACTCAAAAACTGTCCAGTGTCAAAATTAATTTCTTCTAGGGGTGGCAGGATGCTGCACAGTGGCCATTCACACCTCCCATGCCTCCAAAATTTGCGTGGTGAAAAACCCTGTGTTGGTAGGAAAAGAAAAAATCATAACTGATAAGAGACAATGATAAAGCAAAGTTCTCATCCCTGTCCCCAGGAGAAAACTGTAGCCTGCTCCAGGTTAGCCTCACATGTCCAACTGTTCTTCTCCCCAGCCATAAAATCCTAATGTTTTTCAAGAAACTGCTGGTCCTCACAGCACAGAAGAGACATTAAAGCAGTTATGGAACTGAGTGATATGGACTGGAGAAAATGCCTTCCAAACTGTTCCTACCCTGCAGTGTTGGCACAACTGAACCAAGAGAGAAATACATTTATTTGTTTCAGAAGGCAGATGTCATCAGCTGGGTGCCAAGATGAATATGACCCTTCTGTGCCAATGCTTATCTGAGCAGTAAATATAAGATGACAGCAAATGTCCTCATGAAATTAGCACAAAATCCTCGCTTCTCAACGTGTGCAGATTCAGGAGTGGACACAGGAACAGTGTCAATGTGACAAAATGAATTATTTCATGTACTGCTTGCTCCTGTGAATGCTTTTAAACCCTATATTTAGAAAAGAAAAAAGAAGGTTCAGAAATAAGGGCTAAACATTGTCATGACCACAAGCAGCTGAGCAGGGTCAGACTGTGGACTTAGTGCCCAGCTTTGTACACTTCCACCTGTGCAAGCAAGGTGAACACAACCATTATATAAAGATAAAAAACCCCAAAAGCAAAACAACAAAACAAAAACAAACAGAACCCCCCAAGTCAACCAACAAGCAAAAGGTCAGAAGCTTTCAGCAGCAGCGTTGAATTTGTGAGGAAAATCCTAATTGCCCATATCTCCAGTTTAGACTACCCACCCAGGCAAGGCTCCCATGCACAACACCTGAGATGCTTTGAATCGAAAATGAATGGACTTAAGGAAAATCAGGTAATTCTCCCTGCCCAGCAGTGATTCAGCAGCTTGCCAGTACCCTTTATTTCTTTTTAAAAAATTGAAGCAGGCTGTGGCTACACTGTGGCTGACCACTATACAACTAGAAGCAAATACACAAAGCAGAATGCCTGCATTATTCCTTTGACATTAAGCTTTTAGTCTTTAGGAGGCAATTTTCCTCCAAATGTGTAGATTGACATGTCTTTAGTAGTGGAACTGTTGACTAAGATCCCTACCCCTAATCCTCCTTTACCTTTCTTGAGGCTGCAAGATCCTTCATATTTTGAGTGCAGCTTTTCTTCTTGGTGCCTGCCGAGGGCAGTTTCATGAAGAACAGGACTCCCCTCCTGCAGCATCAGCTCGCTGCTGGTGGCAGACTGGCATCATTTTTGGCACCAGTGGTTTTGGTTTTCCCTAGCATGGCACTAACCATCCCAACATATCCTTTTATCCGTGCCTCCTTTCCAACTGTGCTTTCCGTGGGACTGCTGTGTCCTGGGCAGGCGGGCAGCGCTGCCTGACAGGGCTGCAGGGAGCGGCAGGATCATCCCCTGTGGCTCCATAACTGAGCTCGCTTTCCTGGGCGTGGATCTGTACCGCTTGCACGGCTTTCCCTCTGAAAAACGCCAATCACTTGCTTTTAAAATTTTAAAAGTTTAGTAGTAATAAAATGGTTACAAAAATAGCAATGTAATTAGAGTAATAAAACTTTTGGACAATTGGGATTAGGATAATACGAGACAATAGAAACAAAGAGTTACGGACGTCCGGGTACCTCTTTCTGGGCAGCATAAGCCAGAAAAAGGACCCGCATTAACAGAGGATTAACACTTAAAAACAATAACCTGTTGTATATTCATACACCTCATACCTGATGCATAAATTCCATTCAAACACAGGATTCTGGCTGGTCAGTGCCATCTTCTTCCCCTTAATCCTGACGGCGTCGTCCTGCCCGAGCGAGGCCGGAAGAAGTTCGTTTCTTCTGATAATGGGGCAATAAATTCTCTTTCTCTGAAAGATTTAGGTGTCCTGTGGCTGCTATCTCGATGCGAGTCCTTTCTTTAGAGAAACAACTATCCTACACAGCATAGTTTCTATTTTAACATTTTGTTATAACTTAAAGCTATATTTAACACACTACTTAAGAAAATTAATACAGCATAACTTTCTACACAACACACATAATATTAATTTTAATATTTGCGAAAAGCCAATCATACAATACGCATTTTTCCCATCTCGGAGCATGCTGGCAACTGAGCAACTGGAAAGAGAGAACGCTGTTACACCCCTCCCCTTGTCCCCCGAATTTAAAATAAATTTTAAGAAAGCCTCCAGAGCGTCGCTCCCCCGGCCAGCACAGAGTCGGGCAGGTCAGCCCGCCCAGCGCTGCCTTCAGCGCCCCTAAACGCCACGCCTCGGCCGGGACACCGCTGCAGCCCGCGCCGCCAGGCCACGGAGCAGAGGGAGAAACGAGGCCCGCGGATTCCATTTAGTAATTGAACCGAAACGGCTTCGATTTGTTAATTTTATTGTTTATTGATTTTATTCGGCACCCGGCGCCCCCGGCGAAAGGCTGTGCCGCGCGCAAGGCATGCCGGGATTTGTGGTCCTGGCCGTGGCTAGGGGTCCTGCAGGGTGGGGACGCACTCTCGCTCCCTGGAGTGGTTTGACCCTTCCGCCGCCCCGTCCTCTCTCCCTGCCCCGCCCGTTGCCGCGACGCCGCTCGCCGCAGCACATTCCTGCGCGGCGGAGAGGGAGGAGTCCTGCTTCCGGGTCTGCCCGCGCCGGCGCCTGAACACAAAAGTGAGAGCCTTCTTTCGTCCCGGGCTCCTTTCCCACAAAAACGGCCCATTCTCCGGCCTCGCGCCCGTGTCCCACTTAATCAAAGGCGCTCCCCTCGGCGGATAGGCGGAAACTGCCGCGGACGGAGGCGGCGCCGGTCAGGCACTGGGGCGGGCGGCCCTAGAGAAGCCGGGAGGAGGGTGGCCGGGGGCCTGCGGCGCCGCGCTCCCCGCCCTGAGATGCCAACCCGGCAGTCGGCGGCGCAGCTGCGAGCGCGGTGCGTGGGGCCGCGGGGCTCGGGGAGCAGGGCGGGCATGGACGGTGCGGGGAGAGGGGCTGCGGCGCCGGGAGCTCTGCCTCACCGCACGGCGGGGGGTGAGAGCTGAGTCTCCCCCACGAGGCCGGGATGGGCTGGAGGAGGGGGGAATGGCGGTCTGTGGGAGTGCGAGTACCGGTAGCGCTGAGTCCCGTGTCGCGCAGGTCCACCCGTCGTGCCCCGCCGCAGGATGGAATTCGAGCTCCTGGAGAACGATGTGCTGGAGTCGCTGGAGGACCTGGGGTACGTATCCGGGGCTGGGGGTTCGGGGCTCTCCCTGTGTGGGCCGGGAGCAGAGGGCGGCACCGGCACGGACACAGCGCCGCTGTCCGCCCTGCACAGGCGGGGCCGCTCCGCTTCGGAGGGCCGCGGCCCGGGGCAGCGCCTGGAATGGTCTCTTTTCGTCAGAGCTGCCCCCGAGCGGGGCTGGTGGTGATGCCCCAAGGCAGACGGGTTGGCTTTTAGCTGCACGGTCTTGGCGAGTGAGTCGCTTCTCCGTGCGAGCTGATCCCCTTGATTCTTGGATGCCATCTGGTCTGTTGCTGCTCTCTTCTGCACAGCGGCCCTAGCTGAGGGTGGGACAGGATAAAGAGATATGTCAGACAATAAGAAAACTTTCAGGCCTCATACTTTCTGGGGGAATGGGGGAAGAGTAAAAAGAATGCAAATGAGCAAGTGTTCTTTTTCTTTACATTTTTTAAAGGGTAATATAGCACATGAAACTTGCTGTATAAACCTGTTACTTTGTCAGAGTCAGGAAAGGTTGCATAAGTATGAAAGGGAGAGCGTGGAGAACACGTAGTGCTGTAAGCTCCCATGTCTCTAAACTGTTGAGAGCTCAGAGGACGGGCAGCTACAATTTCACTTCTTCTGGTTGCAAACAGCTGTATTTACTCACGTTGGCCCCATTCCCATAAATCACTTTGTGGCTAGAGTCATTATGCTCCAACAAAGATTGTATTTCCAGGCTAAGTTAGTGGTGATAGTTGCAAAGCTTGACAAATAGGCTTCTGTCTTAGCAGGTATTTCTCTGACTGAAATGTGAAAAGGCAGCTCTGCCACAGTGAAAATACTGTGACTGGCTTCTTTTTTCTGTCATATGTTTAAAAGAACACTAGTGGCTTGAAGGAGTTGTGATTTGTGCAGTTATAGACAGAAAGTGTTGTAGATTTTTGACATAAATAAGTAAAGCAAACAGTGAAAGTAGTTGAACAAGTAAGGTATATGAAGCAAAATTGACAACAGTGAAAAAGAGAAAATTTGGAGGATGAAAGACATGAGACCCTAGCAGTATTGGTAACAACTGGGAAAACTATTGCATATGTCTAAAGGACTTCTGATCCTTGGTGTCTGGAAAGACTGGGATGTTTGAGGCTTTCTGCTTTGGCAGTAGCTCTGTGGTCTTCATGGTTCAACTTATTTTTTCTCATCAGATCCTGAAGATATTCCTAATATATCACTTGGTTTAATTTTTTTTTCTCATAGCATTTCTTGTTAGAGAACTGTTTCTTTTTGTAATTGTGCTCGAGGTGTTCAGATGGTGGCCTCTTGTCTTGTGCATCAGTTTGTTGAACTGTTAAAAAAGCAAACAGATGGGATAGCACAATGTTACCAAAAGAGAGCATAGCTCTGGAACACGTGCCATTGGTAGAAACAGAAGGAAAAAGCTGCTTGCAGTTAGGAATCTGCAAGTTGGATTATTGGCCAGATTGATGTGTAGCTGAAGCCATAATTATAAGAAATAACATGCTCAAGATGTGGCCTCTCTTAAAGAAAAAGCTCAGAAAAGGTGCCTCTAGAAGATCTGAGCAGGGACTTAAATCCCAGTCCTGCCAAAGCAAAGGGCTTGCCATTGCTTCCTTTCTACTTCGACCTATAAGTAGGATGCTTCTGTTCTGAGTCCCAGATGTTCCCAGACCTACACATGTAGGCCTGAGGTGTCTGTGGGATGGGACTGGAACTTGCTCTGATTAGCCTCTTGTGGTCGTGCAGTAGGGTTGTAATACATGAGATTACAGCTTCCCACCAGCTGCCAGTAGATTAACTGTGTCACCAATCAAACTGCTTTGTGAGGTAAAAGTTATTTTTGAGTGTGGCGTCTTCATTTTACTTGGCTGAAGTAACAGGCCACTACAGTGAAGGCCAAATCCTTTGTATGTGATATTAAGAATGAGGAGAATTACATTTCAATTTGAGATGTTTTTTTATTGCTGAGGTTTGCCAAGAGTTGCCTGGACTCGTTGGATTGTTGTGAGGTAGTGGGTGACTTTACCTGGAAGTTCTCAAGAGAGATTTCATTTGGTTATGAGCACTCTTGGATGTCTGTCTCTTTTGGGGGCAGTATATCAAAATAATATTATGCATGTTTTTCCTAAAATACTGAGGTAAACTCTTGACTTGTGCTTCTACCTGGTTGATAAGGCAGCCTTCTCCCTACTCTTCATTCTTCTCTTGAGAGATTATCAGTACACAGATGTCCTGAAAGCTGTGTTTTCTAAGGTCTGATCTATAAACTCATGCTTTCTTACACTAGGTCTGATTTTTGGCTTATTTTACTTATGCAAAGAATCAATTCCATTAATTTTTCTTATGTATATTTAGGGAGATTGGTTTTTCAAGAGATGATATTGTTATGCAGATCACTTTTGTAATATTTCTATCAAAGCCTTTGTTTTGTAAGGCAGCCCTTTCACACGTGATAGGAAGTGACAGAAAAGATGCACTTGTTCAGCAGTAATTATCCAACATGGAGAGCTCAGGAAGGATTCCTTGGGACTGCAGTTGCCCTGGATAGGTCTATTGTCAGTAACACCTTCAGGAGGTGGAGGCAGAGAAGTTGCCGCTGTTTATGGTAACATTCTACAGGAGGAAACCTTTGATGATGATATTTTGTGACACAGTCTCTGTGATGGTAAGTTAAGGTGCACGCAAGTTCTGAGTTTACTCTGATGTTTTCAGTGTGGTTCTTGCTACAGTTCAGTCCAGGAATCACCGTTCCATGAGATCAGCACTGCAGATGCATTGTGGTTGTAGCTCTCAGTATGTATATAGCATAAAATAAATCTGTCCAAGGACACTGGTCACAGCAAACATTAATAAACTGTGCTTTTGTTTTACCTCTCAGTTACAAAGGTCCATTGTTGGACGAAGGAGCGCTGGCTCAGGCAGTCTCCCATGGAGCCAGCTCTCCTGAATTCACCAAACTCTGCGCTTGGTTGGTGTCTGAGTTACGGCTCTTCTGTAAACTAGAGGAGAACGTGCAGGCAACCAACAGTAAGTAATCATAACTCCAGCACAAACATGCACTTAGTGTGTTTTCTTGCATGCCACAGAGATTAGGGTGGCCATATCTGTTGTACCAGGGAGTGTTGTCTGCACACTGCCAGAATTTGGATATTTTTCCACCTCAAATTTGCCTAATGAACAGCCAGTAGAGGTTGAAATAATAGTGGCAATCAAAGAGTCTTTCTTCTGAAATTAGCTTTTTCTGTTAATTTTTCAACCATATTGTTTTTTGAAGTTCTTAGATGGATTTAGGGAAACATTAATGCTAGTGGGGTTTTAAGTAAATCATGTGAATACTTTTATTTCAGTGCTTCTATTTGTAATTTTGTTGTCAGTATACTACTGTTCAAGGTAACATTCTCATGACTACAGTAACCATATCTTCTTTTTACTCTTAGTTCCATTAACTCTGTGCTTGCTATGAATTTGTGAGAAGGAGCCTGAAAATTATTATTTTTCATTTTGGTAGAGGAAGCAAACTGTAGCTTTCAGGAAAAAAAAAATTAATTTTGGTCAGCTAATCATGGCAATCTACAGATTCAATTTTTAAATTGGTGTGATAACCCACATTCCTGAATATCTATGTATTAACTCATAATGCCTTTATGAGCTTAGCTTTGTATTTACTCAGTGGCCAAAGGTTGCTGCCTTTTACCTCAACATCTGTTACTTTCCTTTCTCTCTGTTTTTGACATATTAATTCTTTCTTCTTTGAGTGTATTTCGTATTCTTTCTCTGTAACAGTACAGTATCTCACCCCTTCTAGTAGTGCAAGGTTCCTATTTTTAGTTTTATGTAAAAATACAATCCAGAAGTCTTCCAACACCTATCTCAAATTCTTTAAACACAGTGACAGAAACATATTAGCTGGAGTACCGTGAAGTCCTACCTTCATTTTGTATGTCTTGAGTTTAGGAGTAACAGACATTTGTGGTTAAAGTCTCTTTCAAAAAGATAAAAAAATGTTATTTCTCCTCACTGTTTTTTTTACCTAACAAGTTCTGATTAGTTTCAGTAATTTTTGACAGAAATATCAGTCAAAAGTTTGGTTTATGTGACTTCCTTATTTTTAAAGGATATTGATATGAAATAAAATCAGTTGACAAATGTGAGTTTACAGGGAGAAATAATAGAAAAAAGTGGGAATTCATAAGCCACATTTATTATTCATGATAATTTTGAATGTCCCCTTTCATTGTAGAAGTTGCCAGTGTCTGTCTGGTGTAGCTTGGAAAAGCTGTCAGTGAAACATAATTTTTACATTAATGGAGCATATCATGGTTCCAAATAGGTTGTGCTGTGTTTTGGAGGAACCCAAGAAATGCACTTGGCCTCCATTTAAATTGGGACTTAATGTTAAATAGCAACTTGAGCGAAATAAGTGTTTTTTTTTTTTGATAGCCAATTCATTCTAATCATACCCTCTATATATTAGCAGAGAATGAATTATTATTCTTTTCTTTCTAAGGTCCAAATGAAGCAGAAGAATTTCAGCTTGAAATGAGTGGGCTGCTGTCTGAAATGAACTGTCCGTATGCATCATTAACATCAGGAGATGTGACAAAACGCCTTCATAATCAAAAGAACTGTCTCTTGCTGCTTAGTAAGTTTAAAGGGTGCTTGCAAGCAAACCTGATTTTCTGCAAGATTTGTAGTATTGTTGCTTACACTTAATGAGGTACTGGTTTCTTTACCACAATGTACTACACTGTAGTTACCTAAAAATATGCATGATTTTTTCTGTAATTTACAGTGTCAGAGTATTATGCTTCCGGGTTTACCAGTCAATACGTACCCAGTATATCATGCAGAATACTTTGAATGTTAACCTTTTTAGATGTTAACCTTTTTGACATTCACAAGCAAAAAGCCTGTCCTATTACTTCTTAAAAGGCACAACAAAGAGGGAATTTTTTGAAGACTTCTGCCAGAATTTAGCCCCTGAACTCTACTTAGCATGGTTGTAAAAATGACCACTAACATCAGATGGATCATATTTTAGAGGCTCCCAGTGTGATGACTTGCAAGGTGCAACAAAACTTGCATTTTCCTACACTGACAGCAGTCAGAATTGTTACAAAAGAGAGAATGCTTTGTCCCAGCTCCCAGTTCTTTTGATCAGCATCCTTAGTAAATAGCTTCACTGTTGCTTTCTGCTGATTGAAAGGAAATTAACATTAGCAATGGTGACATCTTTCCTTTTCCACTCATCAGATTTCAATAGCTAAATTGTTTTTTTTTCTCATTATGAAATGTTAGAGGAGAAGAAATAGTAGTTGAATTTGTAAAAGGTGTGTGATATTAATTCACATTACAAAAAAAAAATATAAGCTTGAGTTAGAAACTGTAGTGCTAATTGTAACTTAATTTTAAAATCAAGATGAGGTAATGTTTTATTTGCTTCCTCAGTTGCTGCTAATTCTTAACCTTTTCAAAACAGAAATTTATTTCTGCCTTCTTCTGAGATATAACAAATTATTTACAGAGTAGGTTCCTGTATTTCAACAGTAGGAGAAAGATGATTAGACTTAATCTGAATATTTCTTATAGTATGTTTAAAAATGTCAGATGAAGTGAGGTAGTTGTTTCATTTGAATAGTTTGTAGCTCAAACAATCTTCTCTTCAGCTTGTTTTCTGTAAGCCAAGCTATTCAATAAATTTGGCTTGTCTGTGACACACAGTTTATCCCAGAGGTCCTTTGGGATGTACATTTTGGTAATATAAGGCCGTGTTCAGGAGCTGAACTCTGGTATCCCATCTGGCAGGAATGCTGTGTTTACTGTCAAATGTGAAATTGCAGTAGTGCCAAATTCCTTTTTTGTGTACCACCATAGCAGCATAACTTTCTTTAGCTGTGTTAAGTGAACTTATTAGGGATCCTGTTGTATGTGAGCCATAAAACTAGTTTTTCTTCAGGAGAAGCAGGCTAACCCTCTGTAGTGAAAGGCCGGGATATTTTACATTTTAATGAAATGCAGCACAGTTTGTCATGTGGAAGATGTAGCAATATTGCTGGGAGATGAAAGCACCAAATAAACCCAAGTAATTAGGATTGAATGTCCTCATGTGCAGCATCACTAGAATACAATGTTAGGCACAAGCATCTGCAAAACAAAAAGTACAAGAGTTTCAGACTGGTTCAGAAAAGTTGTGCAAAAAAAAAATGGCTATCTAAAGAACATTCATCTTTGTGATAGACTTAAAAGTTTCTGTCATTGTTGGAGGAGGTTGAAGATAGCTTAAATGTATCTCTAAATTTTTGGAAGAAAATTCTCCTGCTAGTTTCCTTCTCAATAGGCCTGAAAAGAGTGTAAATAATTGAAATCTTAATGTAAGAAAAACCCGTATAAAGTATTACTGAAAGAACCTAAAAAGGATGCTTCATTGTTTTACATATTCTAAGAATTTTTTTATTTGTAAGGTATTCTGTATCTTGAGGAGATGACATTCCAGAGATCATTAAAATGCTGTGTTCTTTTCTTTTTATCTGTCCCAGTTTTATAAATAATAAGCTTCTTTTGTATATCTGTGGGTTTACTTCCCTGCTCACAAGTGTATCTGCAGTATCAATTTTTCTTATTTTTAGAGGTGTTTATGTAGGTTATTGCTATAGTCACTCACTATGATTAATGAGAAAAATATTGTTAAACTTGTGCTTTTTTAAAAATTCAAACCTTAATGTTGTGACACCTGCAAACAAAGGCTGTTTATATAATTGTAAATTTATCACTGTAAATGACACCTGATGCTGAAATTCTGGGCATATACTGTGTTCAGAAATTGTGATTTTGATTTTTCTTTTTGTTTGGTGAAGGAGTTAGAATGTAATGGTAGGCTCCTACAATTCTGATATTGAAGAAAACTTCAGCCATTCTAGCTTCTATTTCATCAGTTACAGCCTTCCTTTCTGAAGTTATTGTAAACATGAATTCTCAATAGTACTTCTCAGTGGGATTATTCTACTCTACATTTTCTGTGGGGAAGTAGAGGAGAGTCATCTGACATTTCACTTCTCTCTACTTGTTACTTTGCTTGCTTCCTAGGGCTTCAAGAAATGCTTGCTTGTCTACCCTAAATGCACATCTGAGTCCCTCATCCTGCTTGTTTCCATGTTCCTAATTTCCTGTCTTTGCTGGGCAAAACCTGAAGGAAAAGAGCTGTGCTCTGTTGAACTCTGGGATTTATACTTGCTGGAATCATAGGGATTTTTTCCAGGCTTTAATTGGTTGCACTTAATCTGACCTCTGTTTGTTGTGTTTCTAGCACTGAACTCATTAATTGTAAATATGAGTGTTCTTGAAGATAAAAGAAAATTTAAGATACAAGATATCTTGAAGATACAAGAAATTATGTAGATACAGAATTTCTATGCCTCCTTCTATCTAAAACAGTCACTTTGCACATTTGTTGGTTGTAAGCACTTGAGTTTTCACTGGCTCTAAAATAACTCTTTTATATCTGATGGTCAAATCTAATTTTTCTTACCCCAGCATACCTCATCTCAGAACTGGAAGCTGCCAGAATGCTGTGTGTGAATGCCCCTCCTAAAAAAGCCCAGGAAGGGGGTGGCAGTGAAGTCTTTCAGGAGCTGAAAGGCATCTGTATTGCTTTAGGCATGTCCAAGCCTCCTGCCAACATAACGATGTTCCAGTTCTTCAGTGGAATTGAAAAAAAAGTAAGATCCAAAGGAAGAAAAATTTGAATGTTTATATGTTATTGTTTTGATGGAAAATAGTTCTGCTATCTGGGTGAGATTTGCCGCTTGTGAAACTCCAGTGTTTGAATTGTGAAGGAGAGTTGATGTGTTTTAATGCAGATACAAAGAGTCAGAATTTTGAAAATTATTTTGAAGGCTTTTTCCATGCCAAGGCATGAAGTCAGGGACTGTTGCTAACTTCGCTTTTCAGGGTGACTGCTCTAGGTTTTGATGCCATCACTTGTTTCAGAAGACATAGAAAATGCTCATCTTAGGCCTCAGGAAGAATGTTAAAGTGAAAAGTTTTTCAAGAAATACACCTAAACAAATTTATATGGGAACCTAATGTTTTAAAGATGTTTTGGTTAAAAGGTGGTGTAACAAAAGTAAAACTTAACACCTTCTCCCTAAGACTTCATAATTTCTCGTGATTCCATTTATTTTTATTCCTTGCATGTGTGTGTTCTCCAGGCTGTTGTGATTTTTTTAAAAAATAAATTTACTTCTGAGTAACTGTTATAAATCAGAGAAATTAAATGGAATGGACTGTCCAGTGCACAGACCAAGGGTTAGGGACAGAAAGCTTTTAAATCACTTTTAGTGACTTAATTTGCAGGATAGGGGTGAGCAGAACAGCAGATAGGGAACAGCAGAAGACAACCCTTAACTTTAAAGATCAGATTTGGGTCCCTTCCATTGCAGAATATTCTGTGATTACAAAGCTCCCCAAACCAGTGCTATTTGAAAGCACTTAGGTTTAAAGTCTTAAATAAATTTGGCTCAGTATCATTGGAAAAGTAGGTCACTGAATGTGTTAGATCGCATGCTGGAATGAACAGGTTGGTGTTTTTTTCCAAACTACTTTGGAAGTTTTTGTCACTGCCACTCCATTTCTTCCCCCTTGAAGTCCTAAGAAATTTTGAGATTGGATAGATAATTTGTGTCCAAACTCCTAAAATGCAAGATAGAGTTAAAATTTCATACTAAAGATTTTTCTCCTTTTGATTGTAAAGAGGGGTCCTTCTTTGGATCATGGGACATTTTACGTCATCTTAAAATAAGCTTTTTGATACAAACATGGGTTCTTTTCTGGATTGTGAGATGATGTGTAGAATAATCCCTATGGCTTCAAGAGCAGCAGTACTTCATGGTGTCTTTGTTTTTACTGCTGATCTATTCTATAGTCCCTTCTCTTAATTTTTAAATAATTATAGCTGAGACTACCAGAAATCTAAAAACAGTTGCTTTCCAAAAGAAGTGTGCTTTTTCTCTCTCTGTTCCAGAGAAAATAACTTGGTATTGGAGGTTGCTGTGTCATGCCTTTCACTGACCAGTAGTCCTCTCCTTTAATTAGAATCTTGAAAAACTAATTTTTTTAGCCAAAGCTTATATTTTGATATGTCTCCTAACAGCTGAAGGAAACTCTAGCAAAGGTTCCACCTAATCATGTTGGAAAACCTTTATTAAAGAAACAACTGGGACCAGCTCACTGGGTGAGTAGTTGCAGGTATTAGAGCCCATTTCCCTTTTCCAAGTGTACAAAGTATCGATCCTGATTCTGTGTGTTGCAAAATGATTTTTCTCTTTCTGAAGACAAGAAGATAATTTCTTGCAGTATAATGTATATGTTGGTGCAATAAATGTACAGCAACTGAGAAGATCTTAGACTCATGAATCTCTAGGTCCAGGTGCAGGCTAAACCTTTCCAAAATGAGAGACCCTACTGTGGTGGTGCTGACCAGCATGCTTGTGCAGTAGCTTAAACCTTCTCCTTCTGCTCTTTACCAGCACTGTCTGTGTGACCTAGTCCTGCTGATATGGTGTCATGTCTGCTTCTGGGGCTTCTTTTTAGCTAAGCTGTTCATAATGTCCCCCTCTTTTTGTCACTTGGAGTAGTCTGCTTCCTTCATAGCCTCTCCAAGAGGCAGTGAGTATGCCGGTAGGAGGTGGGAGAGACATTGTACACCCAGGCTGCAGAGCTGTGATCTTCTCCAGCTGGGATTTGTCACCTGCTGGAGGAGCATGGTGCCTGGTTTAGTCATTGCTGCTGCACCAAGCTCAAAGCTGTCAGGTCTCTCTTGTCTCTCTAACTTAAGGCTGAAGCACATCTTCCCCCAGCAGTCAGCTTCCTTCAGTGCTTGTATTGTTGAGAGTGAAAGGTGCCCTCCCTCCAGCGAGGCCTCTAAATATACATAAATATAAATATACTCTAATGGTGTATATCTTACCTGCTGCTCTACCTAAGCCACTGTCTGCTACCACCTGTTTCTCATGATGACTTTTTCCTGTAGAGCACTTTGTTGTTTTGGCTGTATGCAGAGTGTGCTTTAATCAAGATCCTCTTACAGTACTGTGGTTACTTTTAGTCCTTTATCTTTGCTCTCTCTTTATCCTTAAGCTTTCTACTTTTTAAAAGGCACGAACATCCTGTTTCTTAGGAGTTACATATACCATTGCTTCAAATTGTTGCCTGTAGTATCTTCTCCCCTTTGTTTCTTTGTCCTGGTGGATGTTGAGAAGTGCCTCAGCAGTGTGTGCAGTTTTTGTGTTGTTAAAAATAGTAGAAGGCTGAAGATGAGCCTTGGAAGTTTCAGGAACATGACATTAGCAGGCACAGCTTGGCTGTGAGTCCATTTGACAAGGTAGATAATGGCAATCTTAAGCCACGCATATTATCTCTGTGTGATACTCTCTTCCATCCACATAGTTTATGAAGTAGAAACACTTTAATCTATAGATTGTTTGCAAATTTTTGTTTCAGGAAAAAATTGAAGCAATTAATCAAGCCATAGCCAACGAATACGAAGTCCGAAGAAAACTGTTAGTCAAACGTTTGGATGTTACTGTGCAATCCTTCGGCTGGTCAGACAGAGCTAAGGTACAGACAGCTTGCTGTGAAGTCCTGGTTAATGGTTAACCCTTTATAATAAGTATCTCTGCAAAGCTGCATCATTGTTTTGTCTTTCATGAGTCAAAAATAATCACAGGAGTTGTCTGGTTTTGTTTTGAGTTTCTAAAGAAGTTTATGACTATGGAAGATAAGTAAAAATATTTTACTTAAAACTGTCGGATTTTAAATCAGTCTGTAAAATGAGAAGTCAGACTGTGTGTAGCTACACTCCAAAGCCACTGGAGAAAGTAGAGATTACTGATCCACCTATGTTCAGAGTACGATGTGAACCATTAAGTGTTGTGTCTTGTGTGATGGTAGAAAAGCATCTTCCTGTTGACTATCCCTTATCTTGCTTTGTGCAATCAGATTTCTTTAACTCTTAAGTGTGTCTGCAATCACAACTCCTCAGGTGCACATGAGAAAAGCTGCTAAGTCACTACTTGTTCTTACCTTATAGGCAGGGTAATGCTTTATGTGCTTCTTTTGTCTTTGAACCATGCAAGTGGCTGTGACATGAGATCTGTTCTCCCTTGAGTACATGATACATATTCTGCTTTTAGAAATAATTACATGATTTCCCTATTTTCTGTGTCTCAGAAATTACAGGATTTAAAAAACTAGTACATATAATTTATTTTTCAGGACTAAACCAGCTCTGCTAATCTGCTAACATGGTGTTAAGTATACTGCTGACAGTGTTTGAGACAGTTATTAGTGCTAAACTGTGACACATAGAATCATTGAGTGTTTTTTCTTGATAAGTGCTTTTTCAAAAATCAGCTATACTTCAATAATAAGCAGTGACCTGTCCCATTTTGTTTCATCATCTGAGTAGGACTTCTACTGGTGTACTCTCTATTAAACCTTGTATTCTTCAGGCTTTTTAGTAGATGACTGAAGAACTAGCTGACTGTTTAAATATTTCAATAGTGAATAAAAATGAGCAAAAGTGTGAATTATGTTTTAAGAACAGGGATTTCTAATTGTGTTACAGCTTTGGCATCTTTATCCATGTGGTTTTGTGTTTTTTCCTAGGAATTCTCAGATACTTTTGAACTTGACTCGCTACACAAAATGTTTTCACAAAACATACAAATTGTGGATATGCATTTATATCTATTAAAATGCAAAATTTTTTTAGAAGCATAACAATACAAATTTGGAGAATGTTGCTGTAGTATTCCAGATACACAGAAGAGTTTGTTTTAACAGTAACTTTTAGCAAGATGATAATTTTCTTTTTTATTTGAAAAGTATCAGAGTATAATCGTATGACTAAATAGCCACTTCTCCAGATAGTGGAAGCACCAGGGAAAAATACCCCTTGCAGTCTATTATTAGGGATTTTTTAAAGTTAAAATTTCAAGTTTCACCTAAAACAGTGTCATAGGACCAAAATATTGTGCTCAGAGCTCAGTCAAACTTAGCAGGGAAAAACACACTAGCACTAGAAAAACACACTGGTGAGTACTTTTGCTTCTCCTGCCTTTAGCCAGTGCCATATTCCAGTTTTCTGCCTTTGGATGGAAAACAAGATTTTTTTAGGATTTTAAAATGTGCTTCTAAGTTTTTGCACTGTTAAGATATATTGGGAAACCTGGTTTGCCTGTCCCCACTGCCATCATCTGCATTCAGATGGCAATCTGTTTATCTAAACTGCATCACACACTATACTCTGTTGCTAACTGAAGAGAGATGTAACTTGTGTAGTAACTCATGTGTGGTAGGACATATTTCTCCTGTGTCTCAGCTGGAAAACTTTTGAAGTGTTCAAGACAGCTGGAGTGGTTAATGCTGAAAGGCAGTAGAGGAAGAGACATTGCATACAAAGCAAAGTTGAGTGTAGGATATAATTTCTAGCTCTGCCAGGCCTCTTGGTACCTTGTCTTTGTGAAGAAGCTGACTGGAATGAGGAGTGAAATGAGTTAACAGGACCTTTTTCTCCTGATAAGTGCTGGAGATGGGGTGATGCTGGCCCTGCTGGAATGAGTGCAGGTCAGGGTGAAGGCACAGAAGGGGGTCTGGAGGCTAAACACAGATGTTTCGCTTTCAGTGTCTTCTGGATTTTAGCAATAATTCATGTAACTATATGGCACACTTCTATTCTGTGTTTGACTGCCTGGAAGTAATACAGTCTGATGTGTATGTTGTTGAAGTTGTCAGCTCATTGGTGTCTTGGCATTTCAGTCAGAATTGTTTCCTGTTTACTTAAGAAATTATTGTGACAAATGCTAGTTTGATTGAAGTAATCCTCAGTTATAAAGTGGTTTTCACTGATTTTATATTAACTTTTAGTTCTATTTGCAGTAGTGTCTTGTTATTCAGTTCTGATTTGATTTTTTTTTTTTCATGAGATGTCCCAGTGCTTTAACTGACTGGGTTTTATTTTTCTTTGCTCCAACAGAGTCAAACAGAAAAACTGGCTAAAGTCTACCAGCCAAAACGTGCCCTCTTATCTACTAAGTGCACTATATCAATTGCAAATCTCTTGGCAGCTCGGCAGGATCTGTCAAAGATTATGAGAACAAGCAGTGGATCCATCCGAGAGAAGACGGCATGTGCCATTAATAAGGTACCTTTGGTGAACAAATGTCTTGTTCTTTTAGGAGTATTTAAGTAATTTGAATGTAGTAATAAATCCTATTTTTTTTTCCAAGATTGTAAGTGGAATTTGGAAATACAGGATAAGAAACTTGGTGTTTATGTATTGCAGATAATGCGTCAGTGGATAGTGCAGTTTCAGCTTTTGAGGTTCACAGTGTCCCTTCTTTGGGGCAGTAAAAATTGCTGAAATAGCTTGGATTGCTTACAGTGGGAGTAGGCCTGCTCTGTCTTGCCAGAATTACAAAAGTCATTACTCTACTGCTACCTGATTCTGCCACCATGTCTAAAATAATATCTACATGATAACTCTAAGATCACAAGGCAAGGGTCCCACAAATTAGATTGCCCTGGGTACACAAATAGATTACAATCAAGAGTGTAGTTCTAATAATGACATAGGAGAAACGTGACGTAGACAAAACAGTTTGCCTTGTTTCAAAAGTTACGATTTTACAAGAGTAATAGGCTCATAAAAATATTCGTGCTGAACTTGCAGCTCAGTAGCTATGTACAGCAGCATACTTGGTGCTTTAAAATTGTGGGGATGGGTGCATGCTCTTCTGCCTTTTGAGTACCAACTGTACCTCTGGTCAAGTTTTAATTAATTTAGGAGGGAATAGTGTTGATTTGGACACAGCCCATCCAACCCAAATAATTCATGCACCTTTTTAGTGTTGTTGGTGTGAAAGAAATTAAGTAGTAAGACAGGTTGACCCTATCACCAGACTGTATGTATGTTTCAGCAGGAATGCAGTACTGCTCTGCTGCTGATGTATAATCTGTTAACTTATCTCCATTATTAATGTTAAATGTTTTCCAGGACAGTAGCATGAAATAGCAAAGTAGCCTACTTCCATTGAAGTTCCTTTGTTATATTGCTTCAATACTTCAAGCAGTACAAATGTCCTGTCCCATTTTGCCTTGCTAAATTTTTAAAGTCACACCATCCTTAGACAGGTAGAGATCTCTAGAGTCTTGTTCCACTCTGATCAGTGCTGTCTCACACCTGTCTGTTGTTAAGTTTCTGCATATCCTCACTGAAAAATGGAATTTTTTGCTCTTTATTTACCAAGTCAATGGCTTCTACAGGAACTCAGAGCACTAGTTAGGAGAGAGGGTGTGTTACGTTGTACTTGTGCTTATTTGAGTTAAGCACTCTGCAGTAATAAAGAGTTAAGTGAAAGACTGTGTTGGTGCTGCCCATGGTGGTGTGCCTGCTGTTTGAACACAAAGCACAGGTCTCCTGACTTGTCTTGTTCGCAGTGCTTCAAGTGCTAGATGATCCCTGTTTAAATTTTATTAACTGGACACAGAGGTCTGTCACTTTCAAACACACAAAATTTGCCTGGATGTAAAAACCTTGGAGTGGGTGCTGTCTGTGGTGTGTCTCAGTAAATGTGGCTCTTGTGGGAGGTGTCACAACTCCTATGGCAGTTTTCCCTTTCCCTTTGCAGGTGCTAATGGGCAGAGTGCCTGACAGAGGAGGAAGGCCCAATGAAATTGAACCTCCACCTCCTGAGATGCCACCGTGGCAGAAAAGACCAGAGGGTGGCTCGCAGCAAGGCGGTGGCAGAGGAGGTAGAGGTGGCTATGACTCTTCCTATGGAGGGCGGGGAGGTTATGACCACGGGGGTCATGACCGAGGAGGAAGAGGAGGCTATGACTCATCATACGGAGGGCGAGGAGGTCATGAACAAGGAAGCCATGATCGAGGGGGACGAGGAGGACGTGGTGGTTATGATCATGGCGGCAGAGGAGGAGGAAGAGGAAACAAGCTGCAAGGAGGCTGGACAGATGGCGGAAGTGGTGGCTACCAGGATGGTGGCTACAGGGAGAGTAACTACAGAGATGCAGGTTTTCAAACAGGTGGCTACCATGGTGGTGGTGGCTACCAAGGAGGAGGCTATGGTGGCTACCAGTCGTCTTCTTATTCTGGAAGTGGCTACCAAGGGGGTGGTGGTGGTGGTTACCAGCAAGACAACAGATATCAAGATGGTGGGTCCCACAGTGACCGAGGGGGTGGGCGTGGAGGAGGGAGGGGTGGCCGTGGCGGTCGCGGTGGCCGAGGAGGTCAGGGAGGCGGCTGGGGGGGCAGAGGTGGACAGAACTTTAATCAAGGAGGGCAGTTTGAACAGCACTTCCAGCATGGAGGTTATCAGTATAATCAGTCTGGCTTTGGACAGGGAAGACACTTCACCAGCTGAGGCTGCTAAAGAATTTACACTTCAGCAGAGCTCACATAATAGAAACCTGGTTTGAGAGGCCTGACTTAAATGCTGCTTGAATTAGTACAGGTTTGTACACAGCAGGTAGAATCTCTTTGGGTGGGATGTTTTGCATAGAGCAAAGCACAACTTTGTGTAGACCTCTCCTCCCCACCCACCTCTACCTGTCTGAATGAAAGACATTGTCACTACCCCCTGCACCCTAAACATCAACTAATAGCCATGCTTTTTGGATGTTGGACTGGTTCCCTCTGCTCAAAACACTTTTGTTCTAAATATGCCTGCTGTGTTTGCCTTCTGTTTTGATTTGGAGAAATACCAAGACCTGTCACATTTGTCTATTATAGTACACAGTAGAACTTCTGCGTTTTTCCCCCCAAATCATTGTTGAGTTACATGTTCTAAACCAGTCTGGAGTGTTGCTTTTCTTCTTGCTGACCTCTTGTTTCAGTCACGATGCTGTTACAGCGCATGTGTGCGCACAGGGACTCCTCTGACAAACGGGGTTTTGTGTTATCTGAGCTCTACTGTGGATGCCATGTTCAGTAGCCTTATCTCCTGCTAAACCACGTTTTCCCACCTGCTCAACAATGAAGACTGACCGCCGCCAAAATCTGCAAAGATCATTTCAAACTAAGCTAAATTGTGAACCGATAGTGTGTGTAGGCCTGTAGTTAGGTGTAGCAATTCAAACTGACCTGCATCCATCCAAAACAAGTTGCTCCTCCTTCAAACCTAATTTTTACTTGAAATCAGCTAGAAGAAATGACAAACTGAAGTTTATTTTATTTACAAGTTAAATACCACTGGCTCAGCAAATCTAGGGCAATTTGTTTTGGGGGTTGTCTTTTTAAAGAAATGCACTACGGCCTGGGAAGATTAGTTCCTGCCTGGAGGAAGCCCTTTTATTATTGCTGCAGAAAACAAAACCTGGCTGAGTTTGGTGTTCTAATGTTTGGGTTTTTTTCTTTACTGAAAGCCACATAATGCTTCTTGCTGGGTTTTTTGTGTACATAAACATTGTCAAAAAGCTGTGAAAGAAAATGGCTGAAGGTGTGCTGTTGTATAAAAGGTGAGCAATAAAAGTATCTGTATGTTCTGTTTGCTTTAGTTTCTTTTCCTTGACAGTAAAAAGAAGTTGCTGCGGTAGCTGGGAATTCATGGGGATTTCTGTCTTCTTCATCTCCTTTTTTATTGTAACCTATTTTATATTTTGTAGTTGTCCCAGCTGTACCATGCATTCTGCCCTTTGAGGGGCTGTCAGAACAGCAGCAGGTGGGAGGACCTGATCTTCAGTTGCTCTGACTTTTATTCTGTTCCTCCCTCTGACCTGGTGTAGCAGCTTGTGGTGCTCTCTTGCTGTGTAAAGTTATTCTTAGGCTCTGTGAGCATGTGTCTCCCCGGTTATGCTCCTGCATGCCATGTGAACTTGGTATGCTGCTTCTGGGAACTTCCTGATGCTCTCCAGCCTTGTGGAAATGTAGGTTCTTGCTACCATGCTCAGATCACTGTAGCAGAGGCTGTGATGATGGCGGAGTCTACCTGTTTTGTCCTTGGGGGTGAATCCAGATTGATGCAGGCGGGAGGAGTTCCTTGGCTTACGGTAATAGCATGAGTATCTGAGAGAATCTCTCCAACACTGGCGTTGCTGTAATTCAAGGTAGTCATGTTAATAAGCTAAAAAACATCATTTAGAACTGATTTGCCTGTATTTCATGCCAGAGTCAACCTGAAAATCTGTTTGATTTATTGTAGCCACTAGATGCTGCTAGTGATTCATGGGTTTGGAAGCAAAGGTCCCTGAGAAAGGCACTTGGGAATCTGACTTAATGGCTTTTCTCCTTTAGTGTTTCAAACAAATCTAACAAGCCTGATGAGGGAAAAGCTTTCTGTATTGAATCCAGGTCTTTGAGAATCACTGATACAGATCTATCTGTGCCTAACACCGTTCAAATTATCAGCATCTAAAACTGAATGTTGGTGCTTCACAAAGGTTTATTGATGATTTCTTACAGCAGCAATCTCCAGAGAAGGTGTCTCCCCTGTAACACTTTGTTACAAGCATTAGCTGGTGACTAGCTGCATTCCTGCAAAAATAATTAGTGGGGGTTTTTTTAAGAATTAGGGTTCCTACAGTGGGGTCAGTCCTGGACTAGCAAATGCAAAGAGGACAAATTAAAAGAGCCTTTTGCTGCAAATGTAATCTCTTCAAGCTGACAGCTTCTGCTTTTCTTCACACTCCTCACTGCAAAGAGGATGGTGTTTTCTGTCAGTGCATTAAGAGTGCTGTAAGCTTGTTCCTAGCAAGAGGGAACCCAGGAGGCTCTTCAGAGAGCCCTTACTGGAGTTACATCAGCACCTTCAGAGATTGCTTTCTGTGCCAGAACTGCCAGTTCCTCTGCAAGGCTATAGCTGTTGCTGCAGTGGAGAGTCTCACCTTTGCACACTGTGACATGGTTTTTTCATCAAAATATGTTGCTTCTCCTCCTTCCTCTTCCAGGACTTAGGGTAAGCCAAGTCCCAATTTATTCCTGTTTGAGGGGGAAAGTTAAAAAAAAATTAGAAGTCAAAACCAAGAGGCTTTACTCTTCCAACAGGAAAGAAAACACTTTGTTTCTGCCAGCTGTTGTTGTTTTTCCTTACTCTATTGTTTCCTCCTAGTGTGCTGTGACTTCTTTGTTCCCCAGAGAAAACAAGCTTTGTGTATGTGGAGAGAGCAGCTTTGATTAATGAAAGCAAACAGCCACTGCTTTGTTATTCTCTGTATGATGCTCTGATATTTACTGTTTTCCAAACATGATTTCTGCACTGCTGCACTGGGAGGAATCTCTTAAATAGAAGCTGGGAGAAGTGAGATGGATTGTGGATGTTATTAGACTGTGCTGGATTGGATATACATGTTTGATTTCATTGTGCATCATGATCAAAAGCAGAACTCCAGCAGATTAAAAAGGCAAGTAAGCAAGCAAGGGGAACAGTGTTCTTCCTCTTGGCCTTCCTGTTCTTGCCACTCTTCTCCCACAAGTTGTAGGCCATCTCATTCTGTTTTTTTCCATCTGCCTTTTTTTCTCTAGCAGCTTTTGTTTCCTAAAGACTTCACTTGCATTGCCTTTCCATTACCTGTGTTAGGATCACTGTCTCTCAAGCACTGTCACTGTGCAGTAGCATAACTATGAGGAGAGAGAGGCACACTGGCTTCCCACATCAGGGAATTCCTACCTGACTTGGAATACCAAGATCCATATGCACTGTAGTCATAGTTGAGTTTTCCTTGCAGGTCTGAGGAAGAGATTAAAATTTGTTTCTTACTGTGAGTAAAGGAGTACCACAACCAAGGAAAGTGGGTCAAACTGAGCTTGCACTGTACATAACTCACCCCAGAGAGCCTTTTGCCTTGTAGCTGTTCCCTAAGTAGTTTTCTCTTCAGCTGGCTGGTAATCGCTCTCTTGATGAGATTCCTCTACTTCAGCAGCCAAAATCCTGGAATGTGTAGCTCCATGGTGGTGTGCCATGATGGCTTGATGGCCCCAGAGGGGCTCCTCAAGCTATGGATTAGGCTTCTCAGCCAGAGCCTGTGGGTAACCTGCCTTAAGGCTTCAGCTGTCTGTCTCCAGGAAACTGTTATTTGCATCTGAATTGAGGGAAGTGGCAAGTGCCTCAACCAGCCTTAGGATGAATTAGAACCTAGAGGCTTACCAGTCAGCTAAGATAGAACTGGGGTGAAGGGAAGCAAGATTCATGGCAGTAGATAGTTATGAGAAGTGGTTGGAGCTTGAAAAGTCCTGTGGTGTAGGAGTATTCCCTGTGACAAGTTATGCACCTAGAAAATGAAAAACTGCTGAAGTGGAAAGAATGCAGTGGGGAATAAGGATTATCACTGGGATCGGATGACTTTTGAGTGTCCTAAAGGCTTGTGTCAACTCTTGTACTAGAAATTAATTCAGCTCCCTGTTAGGTTAATGAAGACCTGCAAACAAAATCCCTCAAATACCTTTTTATTGCACATAATTTAGTCCTAGTTCTGCCACATTCAGACTGCAGTAGAGAGTCCAAGTGTTGTTGACTGTTAGGCTTGTGATTCTGTTCTCTCTGAACTTCTGATTTTCCTGGTCAAGAGGAATGGTACAGATGTATCAATGCTTTTTTAAGGTGTTGAGCATGATTTAACAGTCCCAAACAAGCCAGCTTATGCTGAAGTCCAAGTTTGCTCTATCAGCCTTCTAGCAAACCCTTAGGTTGGAGTCCCAGCAGTTGTGATTGGAGAGCGGTATGCCAAGGTGTTTCCCCTGTGTAGGCTCTTGGCATACTCATGTCCTTGCTTGGTTGAGGTTATGACTTTTCAAGGGGACAGAGTCTGAAAAGCAAGTGCTGTCACCAGCTGTAAACATTGCCTTCTCCCCTCCTTGGCTGAAAATAAGTCACAGCTCTAATGGCTTGACAAACAAGGGTAGAAGGGGAAAAAATATTTTTCCTTTGTGTTTACTTGGTGCTTTTTATAGCTCTGACTGCTGTCAGTGTCATTGTTTCCCCTTTATTGTCCAGTTATTTCCTCTCTTGTCCACGTGGGTTTTTCCCACAACAGAGGAGAGAAAAACAAGTACAAAAACTAGGAAAACACTATTGTAAAACCAAAGAAAGAGGGAGTCTGCCTATGCTGTGGGCAGGTGGAAGGTCATAACTCGTTTTCACACATGGAGCAGAGATGAAGGCGATAAGTCCTCTTTAAACTTTCCGGCATTAGCTCCACTCATGGAAAAAGCAGACTTTTTGGCTAAATTTCATACTGCTCCAGCAGTAGCCTTTTGCTGATGGCTTTTCTGTCTCCTAGGACCAGACTGTCCACAGCTGTAAACAGCACTTAAAGTGCAGCACACAGATTTTCCAATGAGTTTACCCTGTTGGCTGCAATGCTTATTTTGAAAATCCAGATCAGTGCTGATAACTCAAAAACTTTTTCCAAAGTTGTATCCATTTCTGCAATGACCCTGCCAGCTCTTTTGTCAAGGCTTTCTTGAGAAGTACTTGGAACTATTTTTTGTGCTGTATGGATGTTTTCATCAGTTAGCTGATGTTGAATGAAGCAAACTTTGATTAGATTTTCTTTGTGCTATAATAGTCACAAAACAAACAAACCCTTGTTTCTCCTGTCTCTACAAAACCAACTTTCCTTCGCTTTCCTTCCTTTCCTTCCTTTCCTTCCTTTCCTTCCTTTCCTTTCCTTTCCTTCCTTTCTTCCTTTCTTCCTTTCCTTCCTTTCCTTCCTTTCCTTCCTTTCCTTCCTTCTTCCTTTCCTTCCTTTCCTTCCTTTCCTTCCTTTCTTCCTTTCCTTCCTTTCCTTCCTTTCCTTCTTTCCTTCCTTTCCTTCCTTTCCTTCCTTTCCTTCCTTTCCTTCCTTTCCTTCCTTTCCTTCCTTTCCTTCCTTTCCTTCCTTTCCTTCCTTTCCTTCCTTTCCTTCCTTCCTTCCTTTCCTTCCTTTCCTTCCTTTCCTTCCTTTCTTTCCTTTCCTTCCTTCCTCCCTTCCTTCTTCCTTCTTCCTTCCTTTCCTTCCTTTCCTTCCTTTCCTTCCTTTCCTTCCTTTCCTTCCTTTCCTTCCTTTCCTTCCTTTCCTTCCTTTCCTTCCTTTCCTTCCTTTCCTTCCTTTCCTTCCTTTTCCTTCCTTTCCTTTCCTTTCCTTCCTTTCCTTCCTTTCCTTCCTTTCCTTCCCTTTCCTTCCTTTCCTTCCTTTCCTTTCCTTTCCTTCCTTTCCTTCCTTTCCTTCCCTTCCTCCTTCCCTTCTTTCCTTCCTTTCCTTCCTTTCCTTCCTTACCTTCCCTCCCATCTCTATTGGGATCCCCTTCCATCCTTGGTGCCACGTAGA